>NC_090649.1:136442870-136814120 GCF_040937935.1 Hyperolius riggenbachi
GAGTATAACATTAAAGCTTGAAATAAAAAACCAACACTGGTAATGCACTATTGTGCGCTCCATTTCTCTTATAGATAATTCTAATCCTGGCTACGTCAAGTACCTATTCAGTAAGGAGTTCAAGGCAAGACTCCCTAACACTCTTGAGCGCGTCCCAGTGGCTGCAGCTCTTGAGCACTTTGAGTCCGAGAAAAGCGCTATACTAGTATTCGGATTATTATTATTATTATTATTATAACTGTCCCTCAGAGAGGTGGCAGGATGTGTTTAGTGCTTCAGAAGTTGCCTGTCATTAGTAGCCATGTGCACTGGCTTCTGTAATACCAGAGTGCCCTAGACTATTGATTATTTAGCCTGATCAGAGTAATTAATTAATAATGCAGGGCAGTCTGCTTTTGCAGAAGCCAGTGACACTGACATCTTCTGCAGCACTGTGTAGAGTACAGAGTTTTATAAAGGTTAGCTTGGTCCACATCCTGATGACTCCTTTTCTTCAAAAATCCCCCAAAATTTGCAGCGACACGCTTGGCACCCCAACTTGTCAACCCTCCCATCAAAAAAATTGGCTGTTTTTGGTGAGTGTCTGTAAATAATCAGCACCAGTGTCAAATTCCCTAGGTACGCCACTGATGAACAGCAACAGGAATGCTGATACACCTTATTCAATGCAAAACTAGCACTAGGCCCCCTATCCTAGCAACCTAGTGCATCAGTTTGGCTGGTGGTGCCTAACCCTAAGACAACTCCCCCCCCCCCCGGTGGTGAAAAAAACGAAAAAAAAAAACCAGAAAAAAGTGCTAATTACTGGGTGCCATGTGGTGCCCAAATTTTCCCTTACTCACCGACTTAGCCAGCATCACAGGGAAAAAAAACAATAACAATAATTATCAGGTGTTGCCTGGCACCCAAATTTCCCCTTTGGTGCCAGCCTGCCGATATTTTCAATTAAAGTCTATGGTGGAACGCGATTTGTCCAAAAGCGGCACGTACCAGATTTGCCTGATACCGGCAAAAACTGCTATTTTGCCTAGGGTCCCATTTCATCTTAATCCTTTTCTGCAAGAAGTTTTGAATCAGGATGATACCATTTATTGGCTAACTTAGAGATGGATGAACAGTGAGCTTTCGACTTATAAAAAGCCTTCGTCGGACTGGTTCCTGACCAAAACTGAAAAACACAGCTTACAGTATATACACTGACATACAGAGGAGAAACATTCTTTAGCAAACATAAATGTAATTAGATGCCTTAACTGTTACTGAGGAGGCTTTCCCAGGCATCCTATCTAAACTGATAAGATCAATAGAATCCTCAACATGACATAAAGCAGACTCTGGTGATGGGGAGACATCGTAAATTCCGAATTCAAATGGTGACTGGCCTGGTTACATGCACCATTAATTCTAAGCTTAAGAGAATTGTGGCATTTAAAGCCAGAGCCTGAAAGCAAATAAAATGAATAGTGACAGTGAATTCCATCTTACACAGCATATGGCACAAAAATGAATGAAAAGATACAAAAATTAAAATTAAAATAATTGTGGCATTTAAAACCCATCGTACCAGCAAAAGAAGTTAGAGTCCTTGTTTAAATCATCTTCTACAGTTTTGAATCAATGTATAAACTTAGTTTCTTGTGTTAGTCTCATGTTTCCCAATTTGAAGCCACCCATTAATACAGTGACGCGAACATCGCTTAAACTGTGTCCAGGTAAACAAAAGTGTGTTGGTATTGGGAGATCAGTATATTTTGTAATATCCTTTTTCCTGCTGTTAATAGTGGATCTGTGGTGTGTCATGCGATCACGCAGTGATTGACTTGTTTCTCCACACATAAATTCCTTTGGGGCATTTTGCACACATGATCACGTATACCACATTAGATGAGTCGCAGGAAAAGGTGCCTTGTACTTTGTATTCCTGTTGTGTACCTGGTATTAGTATCCTGTCAGTGGAATGGATGTGTTTACAGGTCCCACACGTTTTCCCTCGGCAGGGGAATGTTCCATTCTGTTCTTGCCTATTTAAGGCACTCCTCACTATCATCTGCTTAAGATTGGGTGGCTGTCGGAACGCTAGGAGGGGAGGTTCAGGGAATATCTTTTTCAGTCTCTGATCCTTGTGTAGAACAGGATGAAGTTCTTTTGCAATCTTTCTTAAGATTTCCAGGCGTGGGTTGTAGGTAGTGTTGGGAGAACAGTGTTCGCCACTGTTCGGGTTCTGCAGAACATCACCCTGTTCGGGTGATGTTCGCGTTCGGCCGAACACCTGGTGGTGTTCGGCCAAACTGTTCGGGTTCGCCCGAACGGCTCATTGCCTGGCCGAACAGGGCCCCTGTTCGGCACGAACAGGGCCCTGTTCGCCCGAATACTGGCCCCCTATGGGGTCGCAGGCATAAGGGGGGAGCATGCCCCGATCGCGGGGGGGGGTCGGAAATTCCCCCCACCCCCTCCGCTAGCGCTCCCCCCTCTGCCCGCTTCCCCATTCAAAAGTTAGGAAGTGAAACTGTACCTGTGCGGCCGGTAGTGGGTGACTGGCAGTGGGCGGCACTATGGAGAGACTGAGGAGGAGGAGGAGTCCGGAGAGTGACGCGTTGAGGGAGGCCGGGCAGTGGGCGGATCAGCAGTAGTACGGTACTACTGCTGATCCGCCCACTGCCCGGCCTCCCTCAACGCGTCACTCTCCGGACTCCTCCTCCTCCTCAGTCTCTCCATAGTGCCGCCCACTGCCAGTCACCCACTACCGGCCGCACAGGTACAGTTTCACTTCCTAACTTTTGAATGGGGAAGCGGGCAGAGGGGGGAGCGCTAGCGGAGGGGGTGGGGGGAATTTCCGACCCCCCCCGCGATCGGGGCATGCTCCCCCCTTATGCCTGCGACCCCATAGGGCCCCCAAAAGCGGGATGTTCGGGGAGTTCGGGGTTCGGCCCGAACATGCCGAACATTGCGGCCATGTTCGGCGAACTTTCCCGAACCCGAACATCCAGGTGTTCGCCCAACACTAGTTGTAGGTGACTAAACTGACTACCAGTGGGACACGGCTCTCTTCCTGGCTCTGCTTGTACTCCAGGAGCTGATTCCTAGGGATGCATAGGTGTCAAGCTCAAGATGGTTATTTCCTTCAGTGTTCCATTAGGAGTATGACTCTGAATATATCTTTCTGAATCAGTTTTATCAGGCTTTTCTGTATGTGCTGTTCAAAACAGTTTATTCAAGATACTATAGTATTCTAGAACGCTCATCAGAAGACAACAGTGGGGATCTATCTCTCAGGCAAGACATAAGCACTTCCTTGTAACCTCCATCCAACACTGCCCTTATAAATACAGCCATGCTCCTTTGTTCAATTACATTTTGAAGTTAATTAGCCAGTGTGCAGTGTAATAGCACAGCATCTTTATCTGCATTCTTTATCTTCCTGGCCTCTTATGTTCACATTACTGCACAGAGAGCATTTCTTGCATGAACATTATGGAAGCAATTTAAACACTGCTTAGCAGTAACACCAGAGGTACCTCTCAAATGCACAATGGGGCTGTAATGCTCTCCTCTTCCTTTGGAAACATCTTGTAGCTTAGAGATGTTTATTGCTTGAATCTTTAGAAAACTTCCTTTGTTCTGCTTCTTTGCCCAGCATTCGGCACCGACGTACATATTCTTTAAAACTCAAAAGAGTTCCCTGCACAATTACAGAACCTCTGCATTGTAACAGCAGTAGAAAATGTGGGTTTAACAAATATCCACCACTGTTGTGCTTTAGATTAGATTATTTCTTTGTATAATAATTGCAAGGGCAGAAGAAGTAGTTTGAGATATATAAAAAATAATATAAAAAAACATAAAAGTACTTCAGACTTTAACCACTTAAAGTGAACCTCCAGACTAAACATCTACTCAGCAGCACTGAAAAGGCTTAGTGTTTCTTTAACAGTTTCACAGTATCAGAACTTTGTTTTTCTTACTTAAAGAGAAACCGTGACCAAGAATTGAACTTCATCCCAATCAGTAGCTGATACCCCCTTATACATGAGAAATCTATTCCTTTCCACAAATGGATCATTAGGGTGCACTGTATGGCTGATATTGTGAAAAAAAAACCTCCCCACAGGAAACTGTGAGGCCCATGGTCCTGGCAGTTTCCTGCCTGTGAACCTCGTTGCATTGTGGGAAATAGCTGTTTACAGCTGTATCCAACTGCCGAAAAAGCAAGCAGCAGCTACTTCCAGTGACATCACCTGCCAGCAGTAAAAATGTCACCATGTGATAAATGTCAGAATGTAAATTAGGGAGAGGAAAGATTTTACAATGGGCAAACACAAACTAAATTATTTATACATAAATATGTACCCGCCGCGATACAGCCCCCCCCCCCCCCCGCATACCCCTTGCGCAGCCTGGCCAATCGCCGCCAGGCTGCGCTATGGGGTGGATCGGGATTCTCTGTGACGTTTGTCGCCATGTCGACGGGGAAGCCCTCAAGGAAATCCCGTTCAGAACGGGATTTCCTTATGGGCAAGCGGCGATCGGTAAGGACGGGGGGACGCCGCAGGGAGGGGGGAAGCATGTAGCTAGCGCTAGGCTAGCTACATGCCACAAAAAAAAAGTGAAAAAAAACCCTCCCGTGGCCGCGCAGCCGCACATATCATACCACCAGGGAGGTTAAGCCTCATTTTTAGCTGCACAAAAGCTAAGCTCCACCCCATCAAAGAAAACTGCCCGGGCATTTTCCCCTGATGCTATGTAAAGCATGATGGGATTTTCTATGTTGTCTATGTTGTTCTCATTGCCTAACAACTGGGAGGGGTGATCAGGACACAGGACAGTTGGAATTGTGTCTCATGCTCCCTGTCACCTCCTTTCAACCAAAAAGTTGGCTGCCCTCATGAAATCAGACATTTGCCTGTTCTTTTAAAACAGTGTGGGTAAGAGATTATATTACCTATCTATTTTAGTTAACATAACTAATGTAACTCAATGACAGTATGTTTGCTTAGGCTGAAGTTCCTCTTTGGACCATGGGCTTAAGCCTCCCTAGTGACCAGGCCATTTTTTACAAAATAGGCCACTGTAGCTTTAAGGCCTCGCTTCAGGGCCATACAACTCAGCACATAAGTGACCCCCCCTCATTTCTGCCCACCAACAGAGCTCTCTGGTGGTGGGCTTTGATTGCCCCTGGAGTGTTTTTTTATTAATAAACATGACTTTTTTTTTTTATTCCCTCCCACGGCAGCCAATCAGTGCGATCGGCTTCAGCCTATGACAGCGTATCGCTTTGGTGTCTCCCAGGGGGACAACCGTGTCACATGGCTGTCCCCAGTACAGCGCTGTACAGACTAAATGAACAGCAGTTTTTCCATCTAACAGTCTCCTAGCAGCAATCGCCGCTGGGAGACTGATCATGGAGCGGAGCTCCATCATCCAAGTGGAGATGTGCTCATCGGTGTGCGAGATCTCCTGGGAATCCCCGCCCCAGGACGCCGATCAGTGTTAGGCGGTCCTGGGGCTGCCGCCAAGGAGTGAAAGAACCATTACCGCAAAAAAATTTAAATACATACACATAAGAGGTACATTTTCCCCAGAGTAATATTTACAGTAAGTCGTAAAAGTCTGACAGATGTTAGATTAGTCTATCTCCTCATGGGGGATTCTCTACATTTCCTTTATTTTTTTTACAAAAGAACACTCCCTAGAAAGGCTGTATAAAAATATGCCAGCCAGTGTCCTAAATTGCCTGTACATTATTTAGGCAGTTGGGCTGTGCAAATGCCATTCATTAAGTGTTTTTGAAAACAACGAAAAACCTGAGAATCCCCCAATGAATAGATGGACTCATTCAAAATCTGTTAGACTTTTACTGATACTGTGTAAGCAACAACGGAGAAAGGCAATTTATAGCTCATTTTACTCTGAGACAAATGTACATTTTATACATATTTATACACATGTACAGGTAGTCCCCAACTTATGAATGCCCAACTTACGAATGACCCGCTGATACGAACGGCATGGATTCCATGGAAACAAGTCAAACATTTTTTTTTCAAATCGATTAAAAAAACAAATAAAGAAAAAATGGCAGGTACAAAGGGCAAAGGTGACACAGAGGGGACACTGCAGGCACTGGGGGGGTACAGAGGAGGTACAGGGGACAGAGATGGCACAATGTTCTGACTTAAGAACAGATTCAGGTTAAGAACAAACCTACAGTCCCTATCTTGTTAGTTAACCGGGGACCACCTGTATTTTACAAATGTTCCTGTTAGTGGTCCTTTAAAGAAGTATCCCAAAGGTACACAAGACACCGTTTTTCATATTTGTTTTTCATTTCAAAATGGCAATCAATTTTTCTGCTTAACTGAAAAATCTAACTTGAAACTTGATTACTGCAGGACTTCAGAATATTCGCCATCTGTTGCTCAGTGGAGGACTTGTGGGTTAACTGAAAAATGTAACCAAAGCATCACACACCTGTGTTCAATTTTTCCCCAATTATGAAAAAAAAAAAAGATTGCCTACTCTGAAAAAAGTTGCTTGGGTGTATATATCAAAACGTTTACAATGTATCCAACACCACTTGATTTTCTGAAAAATGTATAAGAATAATAAACCACTCCGGATCAACTTATTGTTTACGTGAATAAAACAAAACTTCCATTTTCTTCACAACCAATCATTTTTTATTGAGTTTCTGGTAAATGTAATCTTTTTACTGTATCATGTGCATCCACCTTACAAGTTGATTAACATTAGAAGTGATTTTCTGTGTTTTGCAATCCCTTTCGGATCGCGTGCAAATCGCAAAAAGGGAGGGACCTTTTTATACTAATGTGATTCAATTTAGTTACATCGCAAACATCCTGCATTTCTTCTGCATTTCTCCGTGTGTTTCCTAGCATCTAGGAAAAATTGCAAGATGCAACCACAGAAAAATTGCATAGTAAAATCGCACTGGCATTGTGATTGTGTGTGTGTTGCATTTTGCAAATTTCAGTGCAGCTCATAATTTTAATGTTTGAAAACAAAGTCTTAAAGTGAACCTGAGGTGAAAATAAACCGATGAGATAAACAATTGTATTTATTCTCCTAATCCTAAAAATTACTTTTTTAAATACCCCATGATTTTATTTTATATTTAAACATCTACAAAGTAGATTGAACATTTTATTGACTCTGAAAAATCACAGTCTATAATGTGTCTCAGCGTTAAAATACATGAACTATTGACCTTTCTCTATCCCTTCCCTGTGTAAGGATTGTGGAATTCTCTCCGTGATCAGCGCAGAGTCTTGTGCGCTGACACTGCGGAAATCCTCTACAAGCATATAATTTGCGGGAACCCAGCAAAAGGTGCAATGCACCTGTAGAGGGAAATTCCTGTCGACAGGGGGAGCTGTGGAGTGCAGAGGAACAGCTCCTCTGCCCTGCCACACACGCCAGACAGGAATTGTATGAAGGGAAGAAACGCAGGGCAAGATAGCCCTGAAAGAGAGAGATCAAAGCGACAGAGGGTATGTGTGTCCACCAAACTAGTCGCCACCCTGCGACGATGAACACACAACCATGAAGACAAAGTGAGAAGGCAATCGCCAGAGATGGCGATTGCTAACAGAGACACAAGACCGAATAAGCACAGATGAGGAATGTATGTATGTCCACCAATCTAGCCGCCACCTGCGACGGCAGACACACAACAAGGAAACCGAGTGAGAACGCAATCGCCTGAGAAGCGATTGCGAGTGAGATTGAGCAAAGGGACAGATTGTATGTGTATGCACCAAACCAGTCGCCAACCCGCGACGGTGCATACACAACAGCAGATATGAAGTTGGAAACGCAATCGCGAGAGAGGCGATTGCCAGAGGTGACACAAGGCTACAGCAAGGCAGAGCACGAGAGTAGCAAAGGCACAGCAAATCATACAATGAGAAGATAAGGAAAATAACAGACGCTAGCTAAACGCGAACACCGCACTCATTCGCAACAGTGCGCGCGTTTATGCGCGGTCTCCGCGTGATAAGCACAACAGAGACAAGCACGCCTAACTAACCACGGACAGACAAACATGAAACAGAGGACGCAAGCGCTTGCTTAACGGTTACCTCACCGAGCCTCCAGCAAACGTTCGTAGCAGACAAGACAGATACACGAAAACAGGAATAAGCGAGCGATAGGATCCACAGCACTAGCGAAAGAGGCTAGTGCGATCCAGGAAGACAGAACAGAAGGATCCACAGCACTAGCGCAAGAGGCTAGTGCGATCCAAGTACAGCAAGAGAGTAGCAGGCCAGAAGGATCCACAGCACGAGCGCAAGAGGCTAGTGCGATCCAGGAAAACAGATCAGAAGGGGCTACCAGTAACAACCGCTGTTCCGGTTAGCACCCAGACATACAGAACGATTTCCTGTCGACCACCGCTGGGACAGGACAATCGCAACAGACAAACAAAACAGATATGCAATCCTAACTGCACTAAGGAAACCTGCCTAGTGCAGTCCCAGGAATTACTCTAGGCTAATCTTTAACAAAGAGCAAGGCTGACACTCCAGGCGAGTGTTACACAGGAACTAACTCTTATGACCAGCCCAGGTCTGTGATATCACATAGTATGTATAGAGCATGCCTACAAAGGATGTGGCTAGGCAATCTGCATGACAAACATATGCAAATTCCTCAGCAGCAAGCTGCAAGACTGACAAAAGGTCTCTCTTCCAGAGACCTGCCGAATGCAGACCTGAACAGTGGTCAAAAGGCTGCCTGCCTGTGCAGGCAGCCCAGCGGATCCTCACACCCTGCCTTCAGAAGAACATTTTTATGGCTTTAATTTGCTTAAGTTATCAGTGATGTTCACTATACTCCTCACAAGGTACTAACAAGACAGAAGCTGTCACTTGCATGCCTGAAAACGAACTTGTTCAGGCAGCAAAATGAAAAAAAAACTAAAACAACCTGGTTATTAATATGTTTTGTTGTGTACGTACAAATGTTTGTCTCATCCTGCCACATGTCGCCTTGGGTACACTTATTACTTGTGCTCCATAAAAATGGTTCAGCGTATAGTTTCTGATTATTATGAATCATTTAAAAATGTTTTAATGGACCCATTGGTGAAATTGGTTATGTAATCTTCAACAGGTCTGCGGCCTTGCTGAAGCATATTCATTTTTACAATAATTATGTATAAATGATTTAGTAGATGCTTGCCCTTTCCTCTCCGCGGTTTACATTCTGACATTTATCCCATGGTGACATTTTTACTGCTGGCAGGTGATGTCACTGGAAGTAGACTGTTTCTATTACCTTTGATCCCCCCATCGCCGCTAAATACATTACCCAGCCTGGATCCAGCGATCCTCGGACAGCTCCGCTCTTCTCTATGGGGAGGATCGAATATGACGCCCTGACATCATGCGCAGACCCGATCCTCCCCATAGAGAGGACCGGAGATGTGCAGGAAGGCTGCGCCGATCGCTGGATCCAGGGGAGGTAATGTATTTAGCGGTGATCGGGGGGATCAAAAGTGATCGGGGATGCCGGCCACCACTGCTAGCTAGCCCAGTGCTAGCTGAAGCTATTACAGCTATGCGATCACTTAAAATTATACTGGGGGACTCCTGGGGACAGCCGGCAGTATGCCCGACACAGTGTCAGTAGTCATGCTCGGAATTGCAATTTCCCGTTCCGCGGTAATTCCGCATCCCGCTGATCTGAAATTCCGCTTCCGTTTCATTCCGGCGGTATTCCGGAGCTGTTCCGCGGAATTCCCCGGAATTCCGTCGAAAATTTTTTAAAAGCTCTCAATCTCAACCTCTCTCTCTCTTCTTCCTCCTCCATCCATCTTTATCATCCTGTAGGGAATTGCAGTTTTTCAAAACAGCTTATGTACCTTAGCCAGGATTTGAACCCAGGTATCAGTGTGTAGTAGGTATCTGTCTTACCCTCTAGACCACCAACCACACTATATGCTAAAGCTGGCCTTTAATGTACCATTATGATCAATTCAATAGAAAAAGTAGCATGATTAAGGAGTTGTACTTTTTTTTTAAAAGCCAGCTTACATACCTTAGCCAGGATTTGAACCCAGGTATCAGTGTTTAGTAGGTATCTGTCTTTCACTCTAGAGCACCAACCACACTACATGCTAAAGCTGGCCTTTAATGTACCATTATGATCAATTCAATAGAAAAAGTAGCATGATTAAGGATTTGTACTTTTTTAAAAGCCAGCTTACATACCTTTGCCAAGATTTGAACCCAGGTATCAGTGTGTAGTAGGTATCTGTCTTTCACTCTAGAGCACCAACCACACTACATGCTAAAGCTGGCCTTTAATGTACCATTATGATCAATTCAATAGAAAAAGTAGCATGATTAAGGATTTGTACTTTTTTAAAAGCCAGCTTACATACCTTTGCCAAGATTTGAACCCAGGTATCAGTGTGTAGTAGGTATCTGTCTTACCCTCTAGACCACCAACCACACTACATGGTAAAGCTGGCCTTTAATGTACCATTATGATCAACTCAATAGAAAAAGTAGCATGATTAAGGATTTGTACTTTTTTAAAAAGCCAGCTTACATACCTTTGCCGGGATTTGTCTTACCCCCTAGACCACCAACCACACTACATGCTAAAGCTGGCTTAGCATACAGTGTGGTTGGTGGTCTAGGGGGTAAGACAGATACCTACTACACACTGAGATCTGGGTTCAAATCCTGGCTAAGGTATGTAAGTTGGCTTTTAAAAAAGTACAAATCCTTAATCATGCTACTTTTTCTATTGAATTGATCATAATGGTACATTAAAGGCCAGCTTTAGCATGTAGTGTGGTTGGTGGTCTAGAGGGTAAGACAGATACCTACTACACACTGATACCTGGGTCCAAATCCTGTTTTTGCAATTCCCTACAGGATGATATGAGAGAGAGAGAGAGAGAGAGAGAGAGAGAGAGAGAGAGAGAGCAATTCCGTTCCGATCACCGGAATCGGAAATGACATAATTCCGGGCGGAATTCAGCGAGCATCCCTAAGTGTCAGGCATACTGCTAAGGAGGTTAAGGAATGAAGAGATAAGATAACTGTGTGGTGGCAAGTTTTCTCTTGCCTTATTATCTCCAGCATGATCTTAGTGAATTGAGACCTATATATAGGTGGGCGTAGTAAGACCCTGACTTAAAAAGACATTTGGTACTTTATACAAACATAATGCAAGTGAGTGACTGTTATGCCAGACTACAGTTCTGTTTTAAAGATTATAGGACGAATGATATATGAATTATGAATAATATATTATTACTAGATATTTATTATTGTTTAGATAATGCTGAAATATTCAGCAGCACTTTAGAGAGTGTATAGTCTCGTTATTAAAGTGGATCTGAGATAAAATTTACTCATTGCATAATTGTGTTCCTTTTATATAGTTTATAGGGCATTCCTCAAGCCAAATACTTTTTTTGTTTTGTTTTAATACTCTAATTCCATATAAACTAAACAAGTCTCGCTCACAGCTCCTTTTGTGCCTTAGCAATGTAGCAAGGGCTTATGGGAGCTCAGTCTGGGCAGGAGGAGGAGGATGTTACTAGCCTTTGATTTCAGAGGCAGAGGGGTGGAGGAGAGGGGACTAAATTTACACACAAGCAAGCTGATAGCATCTCCAGCCCTCAGCCTGTGACAATGTGACAAACAGAACATGGCTGCCCTCATTGTATCACGGGAATAAATAATCATAAACTTTTGAAGCTGTTTGCAGCTAGATATGCTGTGTAAACCATCTAAACTTTAGTTAAGATATATAGACAAGTTGCTTGTTATAGTTTGTTTTTCATCTCAGATCCGCTTTAACTGGCCATCAGAGGGCTCACAATCTAATCCCTACTATAGTCAAATGTACATTGAAGTCTAGGATCAACTGTAGGGGTGAAGCCAAATAACTTATCTGTATGTTTTTGGGATGTGAAAGGAAAATAGAGTGCCCGGGCAGGTTCTGGCTTCCTTGTTGATTTTAGGGTTTTTCTAGAACTCTTACGGTAGAAGGATTAAGACCCTATCGTTGATCAGTTAGGTAGACTTCCTTTGTTAACCAGATAGGTAGACCTCCTTGTTAATCATATAGATACACTTCCGTTGTTATCCCCATAGGTAAACTTATGCCTGGTACACACCATGCAATTTTCGACAGGTGGATTTGATAATTTCTGAAAAATCAGATTTCCGATCAGATAATATAGACCTGTCAGAAGTGTGTGACTCGACCCGTCAATCTGACCGAAAATTGCATGATGTGTACCAGGCATTACATTGAATCTAAGTGAAGACTTTTGTTAAAAGCAGCACATAACTTTGGAAGCAAAGAAAGAACCAAGGACTGCTTCAAACAAGAAAGTAATGAGATTACAAACTGCAAGATATAGAGGTAAAGAATTTAGCTTTATGCTTTAAAATGGCAGAAGCTCTTTACTGTTGTGAGTGGAAAGAATGCAGAAAGCAACATATATGATAAAACTCTGCAGTGGGAGGAACTTAATATAAGCAGTATCCGTATCTATATACATTTTTACCGATATATAAAGATCAAAAATGATGGAAATGACTCAGTATCAACAGAAAAATAATTTTAGCGAGCACTAGGATGTGTATTATAAGCTCACAGCTTCTTCTTCTACAGGACCCCGTGCTTTTTTGTTAAAACTTTATTAACCAACTGCTAAATATCTTAATACTGCCATCTAGAGACAGAATTCAAAACATACTATAGATTAGTTGTATTTAAAACGTACCTGACCAATTGACCATTATAATTGCCTACTTTCCTATGCATAGTGCTAAAAGGGAGGGAAAAAAAACAGAATGTGTTGGCTTTCTCCAAAGTGGTTGTATGATTTTTGCAGCATTTCAGATATTTCCAATTGTTTATGTTACATTTTCCGGTACAGACCAGGGTGATTGAGGTGACCGTGCACTGACACCCATTCAAAAAAACCACACATCATTCAAATCCTCCATTGGGATCTGTGCTTGGCTGGCAGATGTTATTTTGTGGTGTGGTTGACAGTTACTAATGCCCATAAGGGTCATGCTTGAGTGCTTTATCTGCGATCAGCCTTCGCAGAAACACAAGGTAGATGCTTGCTGGTTCTGCAGACCTCACAGCATTAGCTGGGGCGGAATAATATTTGCAGCCAAATCCTTTCACAGGCTGGCAGGAGAGTGAATCAATTTATAAGAGTGTGTGCACTGAGAGATAAAGCTAGTGCCTGTGACATTTTTATCTGATGGTCACATTTGCTTTTCAGCAACACAGGGGCCCATTCAACCACCTTTCCTCAAATTATCAAAAAGACATTTTGTTCGAGCCTAGTACAGAAAGAAAAGCACACTGGCAACAGTTGTAACGTCCAACACTGAATAAGCACAGGCTACACATTTCATCTCTTTGAGTATAATACGCAGTGCTTGTTACAAAAAACACATTTCTACACACGTGGCCAGAACTTTTTTTTCCCTTATAGGAATTTCTTATTTGTATATATTTACATGTACTTTAAATTTTACGATTTTCACGATAGTGGTCCTTCATCATGGGCACATGGGCTGGGCATGCGGTGGGTTCCCACTGTACTGACCATCATTTGCTTACTCTAGATCTAGATCATTGTATGCTTACATAGATTAATGGTCCTATGCTTGTTTATGCATTTTCTATATTTTTATTGTATTAAAAAAATTCTATTTTCTAGCATGAAACTGTCATAAATTTATAATGTATTGTACCTTTAACAAGTGATTTGTTATATACATTTATATGTATACAATTCAAAAGTTTGGGTAAATAAAGAAGCTTAAAACAAAAACAAACAAACAAAATTGTTGTGCAATAATAGCATTTTGCAGTGTGCGATGAGGAATGCTGTAAGAGGATATGAATGGGGCCACCCGAGAAAGCCAGAATATCATTCCTTTTTCATGTAGAGAGTGAAGAACAGAAGGTCCCCAGCCTTTTGCTTGTCCAAGGAAATATGTTTGGAAAGTAAGTGTGAGGCCAGCATCACTGAGTGAGGACTGAGAACTTTCCAGTGCTGGGAAAAGTCCATAAGCACTATTTACGGGACATACTGTAATTTTTCCATTTGCAGAATTTATTATTGTCTAATCGCTCACTTTTGTTCAAGGTGTGGAATCTGTGCTGTAAGGCCCCTTTTACACTTAATCAGTGGCTCTCAGTTATAACTGAAAGAAAACTGATTTTCAAAGTAATGCCCATGCTTTCCTATGGCAGCTTTCACACTTAAGTAACTGTAGAAAAAGGTCCAATGGGAGTGGCACTCCCTATTCAATGTACAAGCAGTGGGTTATAAAAGCAAATTGTGATCTCACCATACCATCAGCGGTGACCCCTGTCTCTTGCTGGGACGTGTGCTTTGCGGTCAATTGAAGAAAGCTTGGGTACCGTTATCCAATATGGAGAAAAAAGAGAGAGGACTCCGGGCACCTTCCGTCCAATGCTTTATTGGCAAGTGATGACAGACAGTGTTCTGGGTACCGTGTCACAGCGATACCTGCTTCTTGTGGTCCTCAATGGTGATGGTGCGGTGGAGGTGGGGGTGCCAGGGCACTAGGTGGGACTGGCGACGGCCGTTTCGCGTCTATCCAGACGCTTGGTCACGCTGCGTACCACTGTGGTACGCAGCGTGACCAAGCGCCTGGATAGACGCGAAATCACCTCCACCGCACCATCACCATTGAGGACCACAAGAAGCAGGTATCTCTGTGACACGGTACCCAGAACACTGTCTGTCATCACTTGCCAATAAAGCATTGGACGGAAGGTGCCCGGAGTCCTCTCTCTTTTTTCTCCATATTGGATAGCTTTCACACTTAACGCGTTATAACTAAAATCTTCTTCCCAATGCACTGCCATGGAAAAAACACGTACTAACGTGTACTAACGCGTACTAACTCACACTAACGCATACCAACAGATTAAGTGTAAATGGGCCCAAGAGTAAAAAATCCTTTAAGCCATGATGGTTTCAACACTTTTGTTGCTATGGTGTATTAAAAAAAAAGTATTGTTTATCAAAAAGAGGAGAGGTCATAACTAGGGATGAGCAAGCATAGTTTCGCAAGATGTGATATTGTACTTGCTCCTGTCTGAGGCAGGGACCATGGCAGAGGAGTTTAATTTACCTGGATGACATCCTCCCGACACTTCCTCCTTCACAGCGGACATTCCAGTAAAGAAGCAGAAGGTGTTAGGAGCAAGGAGTGCAGCCTGGAGTGCCGTGGCAAAAGGATGACGTCCAAATAAGTTAACATTCTCTGCCACAGACACTTGGACACGAGAGGGTACAGTTTGGCCTCTCTCGAAACTGTGCTCATTCAACCTTAGTCATAGCTAGGAATGAGCAATAAATAAACTAGTCCTATTGAAGGGATTTTTTTTTTACTTATATGTTAAAAAAGGACTCTCACTCTCATATTGCAGCTCTAGGGTACTCTGTAGGAATGAGACAATTCAGGTGTTTTTAGTAAAGTAAGTCAAGTTTTTAGTAAATGTACAATTTTTAAATGTGTCATTGACAGTAAGATTTTTTTGTGTTTGTTTTTTTAAATAGTTTTTGTAAAACTATACTTTAAAATTATGCGTTGGCCTCTATGACTGAGTTTTGTGGTTAATTGAGAAAGCCACCATACACGATGTTGTAACTAAATCTGGCACTCTTAAACAGGAGCAGCGTCCTAATCACATTTTTTTTTCTTATAGGCTAATTTCAAAGCCCCGAAACGTGCTTCCATCACTAGAAGCAGTATGCAAAAGCAGTATGTTAAGCAGCTAGGAATATGAAGCTTTTTGAAAGTGATCTATTTCGGCATAAAGCACATCTGGGGCAGTCCTGAAGAAGAAGAGTTTTAATGATTTTAAGAATTGAAATGCCACAAACTGTGATGTTTCATCCCCTGTGACTTGCCAGCACCGTACGTAGGCTCTCAACTCTTGAATTCCAGCCCCATGAAAGCACAGTGTGGATGGAGTTTGTTTGTTCTTCCTGGATTTCCAAGAGCTTCCTCAGCAGGCTCTGTTTTCCTCCCACAATGTATAAATGTATCCTGATATCTAGTAAATTAGCCCCCAGTAATAACCCAAAAGTGTGAGAATGACATTTAACAGTGGGCTACCGTGACAGATGTGTAACATAAATAGATAACATAATGGTGGAGAAAACATACAAGTATAACTTTAACCTTAAAATTGAAAATGCCTCCCAACTGAAATAACTATTAATCCTGCTAATGCATTTGAACAAAGTAATCCACTTACAACAAGGAAAACTAATTAAATGATACATGTATCTTTATGATATTGAGCCTTGTACAGTGGTAGCTAATTATATTGTGCTGGATGAGCAGGTAAAAGATTATATCTTGCGTAAAACATTTTGCTGGTTCAGAAATCAGAATACAAAGTGCAATTCCATTCCGCATTGTTCAAGGTTTATGTCTTAAACACAGTCCTATCTTAGCTTAGGTCACCCATACACAGCTCAATATTTATAACCACCATACAAGAGATACAATGGTATATTTAATAGTAATGTAATAGTATAATTAAACAGCTTAAAGAGAAACTCCGACCAAGTATTGAACTTTATCCCAATCAGTAGCTGATACCCCCTTTTACATGATAAATCTATTCCTTTTCACAAACAGACCATCAGGGGGTGCTGTATGACTGATATTGCGGTGAAACCCCTCCCACAAGAAACTCTGAGGGCCGTGGTACTCCTGGCAGTTTCCTGTCTGTGAACCTTGTTGCATTGTGGGAAATAGCTGTTTACAGCTTTTGCTGTTTCCAACTGCCAAAAAAACATGCAGCAGCTACATCACCTGCCAACAGTAAAAATGTCACCGTGTAATAAATGTCAGAATGTAAATCAGGGATTTAAAAGACTTTACAATGGGCAAACACTGACTAAATCATTTATACATAATTATTATAAAAATGAAGCCCTTTTTTTATTACATTATTTTCATAGTTCCTCTTTAACTAACGCTGATCTAACTGAAATACAGGAGCCACTAGACTTTGTTTTTCAGAACCAGTTGTTACCCTATCTTGTTTATGCCATGATTTAACTGCAACGGTAAATCATTGACAGCCAGCATCAAGCAGGGCTGGGTTTCTTGAAAGGCCACAAAGGTCTGAGCCTTGGGCCGCTGCTGGTTAAGAAGGTGGATGGATATGGAAGAGACATTCCTGTATATGGAGGAGTAGGCAGCAAAACACTGGAAAGCCTTAGTCGGGATAAAGGGCACTACAAATCTGGGAACGCACTCTGCAGGGCAACAGAAAGCTTAGACACATGATAATGGACACAAGTATAATGTGGGGCCCAGATGTTTTCTAGTATAGAGATTAGAGAATTCTAATGGTGACCATGCAGATTAGTATTTCTTATTTTGGTGCAATGGGATGAAAAGAGGTTTAGGAGTGTTATGCTTGTGATACTTTCTGCCATATACAATGCCTCCTGTACTCAAATAAACCACTGGGCATGCAAAGTCCATACAGTCTCTGCAGCATGCTATCAATTTGTA
Source organism: Hyperolius riggenbachi (assembly GCF_040937935.1). NCBI lineage: Eukaryota > Metazoa > Chordata > Amphibia > Anura > Hyperoliidae > Hyperolius > Hyperolius riggenbachi. Next base: position 136,460,465 of record NC_090649.1, read on the forward strand.
AAATACCCCCTTAGTTAAATGTCTATAGTGAGTACAGAGGTCAATGACATTAGGTAAGTGCATGAGAAGCTTATCATTTTCTTGAACCACGCCCACTCAAGCACAATGTCAGTGACAACTATGATCTAGGCCGAGGGCATAACTACAGGGGAGCAGCACCTGTAACTGCAGAGGGGCCCAGAGCTATGAGGGGGCCCATATTAACCTCCCGTTCCTCCAATAAAGGGACCTATCCTTCATACCAGGTGTTTTTGTGGCTACACTTGCTATGGATGCGAATATTATGATGGCCACACTTGTTGTATTACCCTTGAATGAAGGTCCCTCAGGTTGTGAGGGCCAGCAAGAGAAAGAGTATGAATATTGGGGGCCCAATCAAAGTCTTGCTGGTGGCCCCTATGGCTTGTAGTTACACCCCTATAAAATAGATACAATCTTGCAGACATAATCTAAGTAGTTAAAGTGAAACCATAACCAAGGATTACACTTTATCCCAATCAGTAGCTGATACCCCCTTTCTCATGAGAAATCTTTACCTTTTCTCAAACGGTTCATCAGGGGGCTCTGTATGGCTGATATTGTGGTGAAACCCCTCCCACAGTGTGATCTCAGGACCAGGGTGCTGACATCACACTCTGGGAGCCTTGTTGCATTGTGGGGAATAACATTTGTTTCCAACTGCCAAAAAAAGCAAGCAGCATCTCCTTCCACTGACATTACCTGCCAGCAGTAAAAATGTCACCATGTGATAAATTTCAGAATGAAAATCAGGGAGAGGAAAGATTTTACAATGGGCAAACACTGACTAAATCATTTATACATAATTATTGTAAAAAAAATAAGCACTTTAGTTCATTATGTTCTTTTCACCGGAGTTCCTCTTTAAATTATATGAAGATTCAATTTCACTTTAATTATCATCTCCAACCCTTTCCTTTTACAGAGCTGTATATTTTACACTTCATGGCAAGGTTAAATCTAAAGTTTGATGCAGTGGACGCCTCATCATTTATTATATTAAAACATTGTATTTTTATTGTAGATAAAAAAGTGCATTAGCTACATATTATATGTGCTAATAAAACAATACACTGTCACCTATCATGGGTTATTATCTCTTAAAAAATTAGGCAGCTTTGTGTAATTATAAATCTTAGAGAGTAAAGCTTTTGTCTGACATGATCTTTATAAATCCAGAGGTAATCAGTCTTCTTTTATTTCACCTGCAGTTTGCCATTGACACTAATGCTGGTGCTGCCTTCATGAAAACAATCAATGAATTATATCCTGTATCCTATTATGTATGTTCAGTTCCATGTTCAGCCATAAATCAAAGCGCAAATGCCTCCACTGCTAATATTAATTGAAGGATTACAGCAGAGAGCTGTGTCACCTTATACTGCTTACATCAGACCTAGCTGTGTGGGTAAACCAGGAGGTAAAGAATGTTTGATCATTGGAAAGTGACAATATTAGTATTTATAAAGGCATGGATAGGGATGTGATTACTGTTTGTTTGATCTTATCTATGCAGGAAAATCATGAGATACAATAGGTGTAAGGCCTGGCAGATCGCCTGCCTTCTTTCTGCCTTTATACCCCAATATGATACCTCGGTCTTCACCTATACGACAAGCCCCACTTGAAAGAGAGACAAGTGCATCTGCCTAACAATGGTTACCACGCAGGACTTGTGCAAGACAACGAGCAAGGTATAAAAGGCTGAAGCCGAGAAGAAAGGAGCAATACCAGAACTCAGAAAACAGGCTAACAGTAACATAGTCAACCAAGCCAGGGTCATACACATGAGATAATTACTTAGCAGGCAAGAGAGGAGTCGGGTCCAGGCAAATATTGGCCCGGGCAACAAAAACATATATTTAAGTTCAGGCAACGGGTTAGCCCAGGCGGCAGTCGAAAAGGGAGGTCAAAGCACAAGCAAGGGGTGAAACCAGGCAGCAATCCAAAGAGAGATCAGGGTCAGGAAAAGTATAAAGAACTATGGAGGCAAACACCCCCAGCAACGGGCAATGAAACAGAGAAGATGCAGGCTTTTAAAGTTACATTCACCAATGAGTGACTGGCCACACACTCATCATCCAATGAGAATTCACCCATGCTTCCTGCGACAACAGCTGAGCTATACTCTCCGGCGTCTGAGAGCATATAATGAACAGGCAGAGATGCGCGCCCACCCATCCTTATCGCTGGAGCATGTGTGCACACCTTGCTATGAGATGGTCAACCAGATGCCAATGATTAAAGCTTGCATGCAAACTTAATGCAAATTCTATGTGGCTTAGAATTTGGCCAATCCAAACAGAAAGTGCATTTGATTGCTCCAATTTCAAGCTGCAAATATTGAATATGCATGGAAGTTGGAATGATTAGCATCTGATTGACCAACTCTATAACTGATCGTAACTTTCAAAGGCAGACTTTTATTTAGAACTAAGAGATGATTACAGCATCTAATCCACGTAAAGGGTGGCAAGAAGGAATGATTCATGTCTTTGCAGTTAGAGAGGTCAATATGATGTAAATATATTAACAATAAAGTTAATGCAGGATTATGCACATTAAAATAAAAAAAATCTAAGTAGTTACCATAGGGACTCGTTTTTAATATTTATGACATGAGGGAATATTATTGTATTACTGTTATTTTTGAAAATAGGGGCAGCACGGTGACATAGTGGTTAGTGCTCTCGCCTTGCAACACTGGGTCCCCGGTTCAAATCCCAGCCAGGTCAACATCTGCAAGGAGTTTGTATGTTCTTCCTGTGACTGCGTGGGTTTCCTCCAGACACTATGGTTTCCTCCCACATCCCTAAACCATACAGATAAGTTAACTGGCTTCCCCCTAAAATTGGACCTAGACTACAATACATACACTATACGATGCATACATTGATGTTTGACCGTGGTAGGGACTAGATTGTGAGCCCCTCTGAGGGACAGTTAGTGACAAGACTATGTACTCTGTACAGCACTGCAAAATATGTTGGTGGTATATAAATACTTGAATAAATAAATTGTGCTTAGTGACGGATGCAAAACTGAAAAAATACACCTTTATTTCCAAATAAAATATTGTCACCATACATTGTACTTGGGACATATTTTAAACATTGTAAGAACTGGGAAAAATGGGCAAATAAAATGTTTGGGAATTATCCACAGTAGAACTTTTTATTTTAAAACTTTAATGGCTGAATCTGAAAAATAAGGATTTTGTTTCCATTTTTTCTCATTATTCCCAATAAAATGCATTTGGAATAAAATAATTCTTAGCAAAACATACCATCCAAAGAAAGCCTTATTGGTGGCAAAAAAGCAAGCTATAGATCATGTTGATGTGATAAGTAGTAATAAAGTTATTGGCGAATGAATAAAGAGCACTGAAAATTGAAAATTGCCCTGATCCAAAAGGGGAAAAAACCCTTAGTGGTAAACTGTTAAAGTTGTGTCCATAGGGGTAAAATGTGCAGACCCAAGGAGAGATCAGTTAGATTTTTGTTAATAGTGAATCTGCGAATGGTACTCACAAAAATCATGCCTCTATAATACAGCAGAATCTATAATGCTATGGCTAGATCTATCCATCTCAGTACTTTTCATATGCTGCTCTACTCTGTAAGTCTCTACATTTGGTTCCTAACCACCACAGAATCAGTTTCAAGCTACTATGATTTGTTTTTTAATTCACTTTACAGCTCCTGACCCACCACTGTTTTCCATCTCCAAATTATACCCCTATTTTCATTCTCCACTCCACCAATAAAACTCTAATGTTTTCCTCACTTGTTTTTTCTCACCTTTACTTCCTGTGTAGATTGATCTATAACCAGCCAATCGGGGTAGTACAAAAGGATAACCTAATCAATTCAATTTATCCTGTTCTTCTTAATGTATTCTCCCTATTGGGAAATTCTTCCTGGAATACAGATTATTTTTGCTGACAACCATTTTCTATGCATAGCTAGATTTCTCTCCCACATATTAGGCTTGCCCTGTCTGTAGCATATTCAGAAAGGATCGTTAAAACCCATCTCATAATCATTTTACAATAATGCTTAAAAAAGTATGCATTCAGATTTTATTGAGTTGCATTTTAATGGTTTTACCATTATAAAATCACCCACAAGTTTACACTTATGTATTTTTGTCTTTAATAACCACAGTCTTGTGTTTTAAATTTAGGAGTGTTTTTGTGTGTGCCAAAAATAATTACACTGTGTTTTTACTGAAAATATTATATCAAAATGACAACACTATACTTTAATATTCAAGGTTCTCTGCTTTCAAAAAAAAATGGAAGATTTGGGGGTATTTCATTCAATCTCAGTATGTAATGTTTGTTTTCATTGGATATGCAAAAAAATGGAAAAACTGTATTGGCCTGCTGAGGTGTTTTGGAGTGGCATGTGGGTATTAAAAGGATTAAACCTGCTGGGTTGGTTATAGCTAAAGCCAAAAACATCAATTGCACCATTTTTTTATTAAGATTAATACATAGTATTTGGCTTTTTTGCTTAATGTTTGTTGATGTGCAGCTTAGTGGAGTTGTAATCCAGAAACTTACATAAATACATAAAAAATTAAAAACATACAGAAAATAGCCTAAACATAAAAAACCCAGACTTGCATTATTAAAGAGAACCTGAGGTGACATTAGGGTCAAAAGTTAAATACTTAAGAGGAACTGTAGTGAAAATAGCATAATGAATAAAATTGCTTACATTACATCTTTAGAGTGTTTAGTCAGTGTTTGCCCAGTGTTTGTCCTGATATACATTCTGACATTTATACCAGGCAGTGACATCTTTAGTTCTGCCAGATGATCAGTTTGAAATGTTGGTTACTGAGAGTTCTATGCACAGAGGGAGATACTGCTTGCTTGGCTGTTGTAAAAAGCCATTAATTCCCACAATGCAACAAGGTTTACAGACAGCAAAGTGTCAGGACCAAGGTCATGACATCACACTGTGGGAGAGGTTTCACCAAAATATCAGCCATACTGACCTCCCTGATGATCTATTCGAGAAAAGATAAAGATTTCTCATGGAAAAGGGAGTATCAGCTACTGATTTCAATGAAGTTCAAACCTTGGTTAAAGTTCCTCTTTAACCTATGGAGAGGGAAGTCTTTGGACTGCTTTGAAGCTGCTGTCTGGGACCTTCCTGCACACTGTGACTGTGATCATCTTCTTGCATGAATATGGCCATGCTGCACCAACGTGAGCATGGCTATGGCTGCGCAGTAGCATGGAGTGGCTCTGGCTAAGGGCCTGTTTCCACTACATGCATATTGGATGCAGAATGGATGCAGAAAAACTGACTCCAATGAATGCCTATGGGAAAATCTGCATCAGAAAAATCGCGTGTAGTCGAAACAGGCCCATAGACATTCATTGGAGTCAGTTTTTCTGCATCCATTCTGCATCCAATCTGCGTGTAGTGGAAACAGGCCCTTACAGTTCAGGTGTGGCCATGCTCATGCAAGGACAGTACAGCAGTGCTTGAGCTTGAAGAGGAGTGTGGTCAGGCTTGTGGACTTCAACAAGAGCCTCTCAAATTCCTTTGGGGCATCCTTGCTTAGCGACAATGGACTGGGGACAGAGCAGGAAGCATTTACAGGATCCGGAGGCTTCCCTCTCCTTAGGTTAGTATTTAACTTTTGACCTGTGGGTTACCTCTGGTACACTTGCCTTTCCAAAACAGCTCTGACCCATTACAATAAATTCTGCAGATAAACAAAAAATTAAGGTCTAGTGAATTTAGAGGTCAAAGAAAATGTAACCATATCAGACAGACAAACTTTTGATACTGATGTAAATCAGCAAGCCATTGGTGCCCATAATCCTGCTGTCTCTGGTTATCTTTTCTTTCACTTTTGGTGGGTACTAAACATTGTATACCAGGAATACCAGGAACACCCTCACATGACCTGTTGTGATATAGATGCTCTGACCCATTTGTCTAGCCAGCACAAAAAGGCCTATGTCTGAGTCACTTTGAAAAGAAGAAAGTTTGGTCCGCTTCAAGGTCAATCCAACAGTTTATTTGGGACTTATCCCAGAACAGCCACAGAATCACTCAGCTAACATGTTTCGGACCTGCAGCCGTCCTTAATCATAGCATGGTTATGGCAAGATCATCACAGGTTTAAAAGGGCATGACAGGGGGAGTGGTTGGCCCAGAGCCACCTATGGAAGGGTGGAGCCGAGCAAAATACAACCTCCTTCCGCCCCTCATGTTACAAATACACAAATTATAAAATACAATATAAGAAACAACGAAATATAAAAGTATATAAAAAGTTTTAATTACCTAAGAGGAGAACACCACATAGACGATTATTTTGCTGGAAGTACCCCAATACTGTAATAAAACATACATAATATGTATAAGTAATGGCATACAAGAAATTGATCCGAAGATAAAACAGGGAAGATGTAGTGGGGACATACATTAACAAAGATGATGTCCCCAAACATTAGAGGGGTGGATGATCGGCCCAAGAGGGGGGAGCAATTAACTGGTAATAAGTGCCAAGTCCCATCTCGCATTTAGGCCCCATGGGGCTCTTGTTTCCATGCGAAAAATCCAGAATGCCTCTCGCTTCTTAATTAGGGCTTGTAAGTCCCCTCCTCTCCTGGGCAAAAATACCCTCTCTATGCCCTGAAAGGAGAAAGAGGACATATCCCCCCCATGAACACTTCTAAAATGTTTGGCTACATTGGATATGTGTGTGGTGGACCATCCTGCCCCCAAAAAGTGCTCTGCGATCCTGGCCCTGAGGGGTCTGGTGGTGCAACCTACGTACTGCAATGAGCATGCCGTACACGTCACCAGATAGATCACGTTTTTTGTCCCACAATTGATAAAATGTTTCATAGTAAAACAGGTCCCAGAGGTAAGTGATCGAATGGTGCGGGTCTGGCTATGTACAGAGCAATAGCGACAAGTGGCAACAGCACATCTGTATGAGCCTTTCAAAGATAACCAGGTGGAAGTCTGTGGAACGGAGGTAAAGAGACTAGGTGACAGGAGACTACCTAAAGTCGGGGCCCGACGACTGGCAAATTTGACGCCATTTTGAAGGAAAGGCCGCAAGGCATCATCTCCCTCTAAAACCGGGAGATACTTCTTTATAGTCTGGACAATCCTAGTGTATTCCGAACTGTAGGTAGTGACAAAAAAGGGGCCTGCCCCAGAGGTACGCACCGACGTATTGTCCCGTACCAGTTTGGAGCGAGGAATGGAGAGGGCTCGTTTCTTGCCTCTCTCTATCATCCAATGTGGGTAACCTCTTTCCAATAGGCGCCTCCCAACCTCCGCAAATTCCATCTCCAGAGTCCCTGGATCCGAACAATTCCGGCGGGCCCGAATAAATTCGCCCACCGGAATGGCCCGGATCGTGTGCTCAGGGTGACAACTGCCTGCCCTCAGAGTCGAGTTACCTGCGCAGGATTTTCTATATGTACGTGTCCTGATGGATTTAGAAACTATGTCTCCCACCAGGGTGACATCCAAATAATCAACACTTTTGTCCCGCCACGTGTACGTGAACCTGAGATTGCAGGCATTGTCATTAAGAGAGGTGACAAATTCCTGGACCTCCTCCTGCCCCCCCTTCCAAATGACCAACAAATCATCGATATACCTCCCGTACCACGCAACACACCCAAGAAGACGGCCATCACCCCCAAAGATGTGGAACTCCTCCCACCATCCCATAAATAAATTCGCCAGGGATGGGGAGAATTTAGCACCCATGGAGGCTCCACACCTCTGGAGGTAAAAGGTGCCGTCAAACATGAAGTAGTTGCGGGTCAGGAGGTATTCGACTGCAGCACATATGAAAATCCGTAAGTCAGAGGTATAGGTTGAGTACTTCTCCAGATGAAATTGGAGAGCTGTAAGAGCCAAATGATGGGGGATGCAGGAATATAAAGACTTTACGTCAATAGCAATCCAGCTATAATTCACCTCCCACTCTACCCCATCTAAACTTGACAAAAGATGTTTCGTATCCTTAATGTATCCCGGTAACCTCTTGACAAGGGGCTGTAAGACGGAATCGACCCAGTCGCTTAGACGCTCCCCCAGGGAGCCAATTCCCGCAACTATCGGCCTCCCCTCTGGGGGAGCGCCCTGCTTATGGATTTTAGGGAGATGGTGAAAGATGGGAACAATGGGATGCTTAATTCCCAGGTATTCAACAAGTTTGTGATTCAATACTCCCAAACTTTCACCATAACTCAAGAGACCAAAAAGCTGAGCCTGAAAAACAGGGGTGGGGTCAGCTGAAAGGCACATATATGTTGTCTCATAATGGAGCTGTCTCAAAGCCTCAGCTTGATAATCTGACTTATTTAAAATGACAATTGCCCCCCCTTGTCTGCGTTGCGTATAACGATTTTATCGTTGGCCTGCAGATTCTTGAGGGCTATCTGTTCAATTTTGGTCAGATTATTCCGCTGTCCTCCTCGATGTGCGCTGGCTATATTAACAAGTTCTTTTTCAACCAAATCCTGAAAGATCTCAACTGGGGAGCTCCTAGCTGTGAGAGGATAAAAATCTGGGTTTTTAATCCCAGGAAGCTGTACATCCGACATGGAGACCATCCCAGAACCATCTGCCATCAGGGAATCTAATGTCCACCTGGCCTTGGTATCCTGGAAGGTCCCAATGTCGGGAAAGATCACAGCAGGGGAAAAAACCTCTCCTGTCTCAGTGGAGCTTTCATCTTGGTTGAAATACTTTTTCAGGAGGATAGACCTAATGAACCTGTTCACATCCAACAAAGTGTCAAACACCTCAAAGTGATGTGTGGGGGCGTATGACAAACCTTTGGACAATAAATTAACATCAGCCTCAGAAAGGATGACATCAGACAAGTTGACTACATTATGTCCAGCTGTGCTATTGGGGGCTAAAGTACCTGTATGTCTATGCTTCACTCCCGCTCTCCTAGTCCTCCTCCTTTTCTTCCCTTCCTCGGATGCCTTTTGTTTCTCCTGTAATAGGAGGATGGACCTATCCCGTTTTTTTGCTGGGATGGATTGAATTGGGTGAGGGGGTCCATGTGGGGGAGCTTGTGGCGTGGGAAGGTAGCGGTTATTATGAGGCAAGTGAGGGCTGGCACTGATTCTGGTAGCTGGGTTTGTATCATCGGAAACATTTGGTACATTATCAGTCACATCCGGAAAACTAACCCTCCTCCTGTTTCTAGAGCGGGATCTACGAGGGGTCCCGCCTGGGGTTTTAAAGGTGCCTTCCCATCTGCCCCATTCATAAACTACCTTACGTGTGTAGTCCTCAGTGTCACGCAAGTACTTAACCCTTTTCGTTTCTGTAATAACTGCTTCCAGTTGAGCTATGTTACGACACATTTTGGCATGCAAATCATCGTACAGTTGTAATGTGTTAAATTTATACAATTGGGATTGGAGATCTGTAATTTTGAGCCTTATTTCCACAAGTTTTTCCTCTTCGTATTTAATGATCAATCTCATCAGGTTAAGTGAACAGTCAGTAAGAACAGAGTTCCACTCTAGCACGAATTCATCAGAGTATATAGTGGTCGGGATCTTTTTAATTCGAAGTCCTCGCGGAATGATTTCCTTCCGCTACATACTGTTTTAAGGTCGACAGATCCCACCAAACCCTATTTTCTTTCCCCATGAGATCCTCAAGCTGGACAAAGGCTGTCCTAAGCCCCACATCAGGTTGTATATCACATGGGTTATTCAATCTAGAGAAGACAGCTGCAAATTTGTCATATCTCTCAGGATCTGAATTCAGGTCCCTCCTTGGAATAATATGTCCCTCATATTTCTGGGATAACTGTTTATGTCCATACATATCCTCAATGGCTACTTCAAGTGGATTTAATTCAGTATGCTCCATAGAATGATTATTAGAGTCCTCCTTATTCTGAGTGAGAGCTTCTGGCTCTAAAGGAGAAGCCAAAGGTAAAGGACAAGAGATGTGGGTTATACGGGGATCAAGCTGCATATCATGGGATCCCTGTAAGGGGAGGGAAATGTGCTCCCTAGAGGTCTGGGCCAAATCTGTTGCTGTAATAGGGAAGTGAAGTGATAGGCGTTTTACCTCTCTCGAGGCCTGTATTCCTCTATCCAAGTCCTTCATAAGGCTCTTCACAAGATCCCGGCAGTGGGGGCGAAACGTCTCCTCGGGTTGTGCCAGCTGGCTATACCTGGATGCTGGCTGCTCCGCTATGGAGCCCTTCGGACGTGTACCAAGGTCTAAGTGGTGCGGCACAGACATGGGCGCAGACTGTTCCAGGGAGCGGCGCCGGCTGACGTCCTCAGGACGACCCGGAAGCAGTGGACGCATCACCTCCGACTCACGTCTCCGCTCGTCCGCCTCCCCAGCAAGCCCGGTCACACGTGACCCTGTAACTGCCGTTGTACTGGCGCTGTTCACCGACTTCAGAAGACGCTCTCTCCCCAACTGAGAGACAGGTAATCCAGCTTCAGATAGATGGTCGTGATGTCCTTCATGCTGACGTCTGGCTGGTTTGGTGGTATGCTCCCGCCTGGGTTTAATGAGGTACTTATCCATGTCATTCCCTAAAGGTAGGGTGACCGTGGTGTTACTCCTCAGGCTTCGTTGTTCCTTAGAAGCCATAAAACAAATGAGCGATGTGGCTGTTTCAAAGGGTATATCAGTCCATAAGACCAAGGAGCCGGTATCAGGTGTATAGATCAAGAAAAAGGTGGATGTTTGTTTTCATTGGATATGCAAAAAAATGGAAAAACTGTATTGGCCTGCTGAGGTGTTTTGGAGTGGCATGTGGGTATTAAAAGGATTAAACCTGCTGGGTTGGTTATAGCTAAAGCCAAAAACATCAATTGCACCATTTTTTTATTAAGATTAATACATAGTATTTGGCTTTTTTGCTTAATGTTTGTTGATGTGCAGCTTAGTGGAGTTGTAATCCAGAAACTTACATAAATACATAAAAAATTAAAAACATACAGAAAATAGCCTAAACATAAAAAACCCAGACTTGCATTATTAAAGAGAACCTGAGGTGACATTAGGGTCAAAAGTTAAATACTTAAGAGGAACTGTAGTGAAAATAGCATAATGAATAAAATTGCTTACATTACATCTTTAGAGTGTTTAGTCAGTGTTTGCCCAGTGTTTGTCCTGATATACATTCTGACATTTATACCAGGCAGTGACATCTTTAGTTCTGCCAGATGATCAGTTTGAAATGTTGGTTACTGAGAGTTCTATGCACAGAGGGAGATACTGCTTGCTTGGCAGTTGTAAAAAGCCATTAATTCCCACAATGCAACAAGGTTTACAGACAGCAAAGTGTCAGGACCAAGGTCATGACATCACACTGTGGGAGAGGTTTCACCAAAATATCAGCCATACTGACCTCCCTGATGATCTATTCGAGAAAAGATAAAGATTTCTCATGGAAAAGGGAGTATCAGCTACTGATTTCAATGAAGTTCAAACCTTGGTTAAAGTTCCTCTTTAACCTATGGAGAGGGAAGTCTTTGGACTGCTTTGAAGCTGCTGTCTGGGACCTTCCTGCACACTGTGACTGTGATCATCTTCTTGCATGAGTATGGCCATGCTGCACCAACGTGAGCATGGCTATGGCTGCGCAGTAGCATGGAGTGGCTCTGGCTAAGGGCCTGTTTCCACTACATGCATATTGGATGCAGAATGGATGCAGAAAAACTGACTCCAATGAATGCCTATGGGAAAATCTGCATCAGAAAAATCGAGTGTAGTGGAAACAGGCCCATAGACATTCATTGGAGTCAGTTTTTCTGCATCCATTCTGCATCCAATCTGCGTGTAGTGGAAACAGGCCCTTACAGTTCAGGTGTGGCCATGCTCATGCATGGACAGTACAGCAGTGCTTGAGCTTGAAGAGGAGTGTGGTCAGGCTTGTGGACTTCAACAAGAGCCTCTCAGATTCCTTTGGGGCATCCTTGCTTAGCAACAATGGACTGGGGACAGAGCAGGAAGCATTTACAGGATCCGGAGGCTTCACTCTCCTTAGGTTAGTATTTAACTTTTGACCTGTGGGTTACCTCTGGTACACTTGCCTTTCCAAAACAGCTCTGACCCATTACAATAAATTCTGCAGATAAACAAAAAATTAAGGTCTAGTGAATTTAGAGGTCAAAGAAAATGTAGCCATATCAGACAGACAAACTTTTGATACTGATGTAAATCAGCAAGCCATTGGTGCCCATAATCCTGCTGTCTCTGGTTATCTTTTCTTTCACTTTTGGTGGGTACTAAACATTGTATACCAGGAATACCAGGAACACCCTCACATGACCTGTTGTGATATAGATGCTCTGACCCATTTGTCTAGCCAGCACAAAAAGGCCTATGTCTGAGTCACTTTGATGCATTTTGATGCTAAGGCCTGAGTCAGAGTCACTTTGATGCATTTTGATACTAAGGCCTGAGTCAGAGTCACTTTGATACATTTTGATACTAAGGCTTGTGTCAGAGTCACTGACACATTTTGATACTAAAGGTGGCCACTAATGATCCAATATTTTTCATCCAATCTTACAGTTTATATGTAATATAAGGTAACTTCCTAAATTATCCATTCAGTTAATTCACTCAATTTTCTCCTATACTGCATAGATTTGGTAAAAATTGGATGAAAAAGATTGGATTATTAGTGGCCACCTTGAGGCCCATGTCAGAGCCACTTTGGCACAGTCCCATTTTTCCTTCTTTCATCATATAATCTTCAAAAACACATTTGCTGCTCGGTAATCCTACCCCTTGGTACACGGCATAGTAATGTGATAATCATTGTTTTTCTCCTTTCTCATCAGTGTTTCTAATGTTCTGACAAATAGGGGAACAAAAGTACGATACTGTATGACCAGTGAAGTAAGTTAAGGCTTTATTATTTCACACATTTGCTAATCACATTAAGTATTTTAATGCGGCACATGTGTAAGCGGTGAAGGAAACCAATTTGTACCTGGGAGGGTACCAGATATAAATAGTGATACCGACTAGCTCGCCAAATCATTGGTAAAGAAATAAGAGAGGCAGCAAAGCCCTTATCCAGATTGTGTAGTATCTAATGGTGTTTATTTTCCTGAAAAGTGCACTTAAAATCTACTACATCAGCCATGATATCACAGTTCTAACTATAATAATGTAGGCACTTTTCTAAAATAATGGAAAAGTATCTAAAAACAATATTGTCTTTGCTTAAGTATAAAGATAAATTACATTAATGATCTGCAGCAGATGCTGTGGTCAGAGCATTGAATTCTACAATGGAATGCTGGAGACACTTTCTATTACTGCTTGCCGACACTAATCTCTTAATCCAGTATCAGATTCTTGCACAGATTGCTGAGTGACATTTTCTCCTGATAAATTTTGTGGAATACCCTAATTTTTTTGAAAAATGAGACAGGCAACGGTGTTGTTTGTATATTTATATATATATATATATAGATATATATATATATATATATATATATATATATATATATATATATATATATATATATATATATATATATATATATTTAATTCAGGTAAAACTACTAAGGGACCTACTGAAGATGACCATTAAGTTCACAGAATTGACACAAACCTAGAAAACTATGACTGTTGTGCACAGTAATGATCAGAATATAGGTATGTGCTTGCAGAAAATTAAAAAATGAGCAAGGCCTAGCGTGATCATCCTCAGCAGAGGGGATCCAGCGCTGGTTCCCCGAAATTCCACTTGTGGGTATTTGTCGCCGCTGCTTGCATCTGCACTAGCGACTTTCCCCTTGGGCTTTGGCAGAAATAGCCAAGCCCCATTGGGTCCGCTTTACTCTCTACGCAGGCAGGCAATGTAAATATTATTGCTCTGCACTGTTCGGGTGTGTCAGCGCTGGAACAAGACTGTACAGGAAGACAGGAGAAGCCTCATTAGGATCCAGAGGCTTCCCCCTCTCGAGGTAAGTATCATTTTTTTGTAATTTGTATTATGTTACAGATTCCCTTTAAAAGCAACACTTCAGACAAAGAAAACATATCTTTCAAGGAAGGGTTATAAATAGTTACCAGGCAGTCCATATTTCATGCCACTGACACCTGTCATTCCCCAACAACCATCACTGTACAGATATCAGGTTGAATGTTATTTCCAGGTCACAGCTGCGTACATTTTTACACATATACTCAATTGCGTTAAAAAGCGAATTCTGTGAACATAATTTTATGTAACTTTCATGAAATCAAGATTGTATGCAAAATTGTAACTACAATCATGATAATTGACAAAATTATGCACAATTTTGTGAAATTGTACATTGCAGTCTACACTATACATCACAGGCATACAATAATACAAAATACAATCATGTATCCTCTATATAATACTACAGTCAATAGTAAATAACTTCAGAATGCGTAACAAATATACATCTGATAGTAAATGAGTCCACTTACAGACAGTACTGCAAAACATTTTCCCCATTCTGTGTGACAAAACTAGTAATCAGTAGATAAATAATGGGTTCCTAGGAAAAGCTGCATAAACCAAACTATAATAATTTATCAATAATGCAGAGAAAGTGCACGCGCCAATGAATATTAAAAACACAAACTATTTTAGACATACAAACATAAAACCTACTAATATACAAATCATGTTGTATATAGATAACTTAGGGATACAAAACCACCAATGTAAAGTATACATAAGAGCCAGAGAAATGATACGTGCTATGTAATGCAACATGAGATAAGTAAACTAATCTAAAAGTTGCATACACAAACAGAAATATGGCGGCCCGCATGGATCAGGACACAGTCCCTTGGGGCGTACGAGAGAACTATTCTCAGCTCTGCCTGTTCAGTAAGCCAGCACCTATTCAGTAGGAGACCTTTGGCAAGTCTCCCTAACACTGCTACTGCCTATAGAGCGTGCCCTAGTGGCTGCAGCTCTGGCGCTTTGAGTCCACCAGGAGAAAAGCGCGATATAAATGTTCTGTGTTTGTTCGTTTATTCCCCCTCCAGGTCCACGTGGATGGTAAGGCATGATGTAATTCAGCGGCCGAAATGACAGTGTTTTAAAAGTAACTTTAGTTACTCACTGTGGGTCGCAATAGCCGTAATTCCTATTATGGTCTATGGGTGCGCTGGCTGTGCCCAGATCTCCTGCGCTCTAATCAATGTGCTCACCCTTGGGTGACAGTTTGTTGCTGAGTGCTGTACAGAAGCACTGTTAGCCTGCATACTGTTACAACAGGGCAGAGAGAAGGGACGATGTGTGGCATATGATGGAGAGGGAGGAATAAGGAGAAAAACAAGTCTTTTGGCATTGTGTTTTGTTTTTCCTTTGACTATGTTTCCTTCTATGAAATATTATTTTTACTATGCTTTAATTATAATGAGCACAGTGTAGAAAGCTTTAGGCTGGTTTCACAGTGGGACGTTAAAGTCCCACGTTACAGCAGCCAGTAACGAAGCCTAACTCACAGCACTGTAAAATCAATGTTGCTGTTCACAGTGCCCACGTTGCGTTACATTGTAACGCTGCACATTCTGGGAAAGTGCAGCATGCTGTACGTTATACTGGGCTAAGCCACGTTAGACTGTTTGCACATGCTCAGTAATGTTGGAGGAGGAGGTCTCCCCTCCTCCTCTGCAGCCATCCACATGGCTAATTAATATTCACTGCACTGTGGAGACTCGTGGTGGGACTGTAGTGCTGTCCGGATCATGAACGAATCGTTCATTTGATCCGGATCTTCACAATGAAAGATTCGGTTCACAGTAGATGTCTGTCTGGAAGAAACAGGAACATACAGAATGTACAGTCCAGGGAAAGTCCTGTCCTGCTAGTCATTTCACCCAGTCTGCTTCCCTAGTAAAATGATTCAAATGTTTCGGTTCAAAGATCCGGATCTTTTCAATGATCCGATTCAAATGATTTGAATCCTTAAAAAGATCCAGACTTTCTATCACTAACCTGGAGCGGCTGCTTTGAGAGCTGCATAACGCAGCTCTATCTGACGTCCAACTTCAACACCACCATGCGTTGTGTTAGGGGCATGTTATACGACCATAACGTCCCCTAAAATGCAACGTCTTGGTGGGAAAGTAGTCTTACTGAATTTTTTTTTTTTACTTAGTAATATACAGCAGCCGTTATTTAATTCCAGTGATGCTTGCAAATGTTCGCATCGAAAATTGCAAAAATTAACAGAAAGTGCAGAATTGTTTATTTTAGCGTAGAAATCGTCAAAAAATGTGAATAAAAATTACAAAATGATTTTCGATTGCATTTTCGCTCGAAAGTCAAATTTAACATTATTTTCTTGAAAATAAATGCGAAAAGAATATTGTCATTTTTGCTCATCACTGTTCAGTTCACTTTTTCAAGTTTTCTCCTAGGTGATATTTTCACACCTTATCAATTAAATGCCCTTTAAGCCACTAGCAACAAACAAGAAAATATTAATTTTGGCAGTACTTTTTTCCTCTTTTTTTGTTACTTTTTTAATTACAGAGTGCTGAAAATATATTTTAAACAGAAGATGAAAAAATTACCTCCAAGGAGAAAACTTGGGAGAAAAATTGAAATGAATAAGGGCATGCGTGGCTGATTTACCAGGTGTAAAATCAAATGAAGCAAAGGATAAAATCAGATTATTTGCCCTGACTTTTGATTTTGATTTGACTTTTTCTCAAGTTTTCTTTGCACCTGACTTTGTAAATCGCCATCACTGTATTTCTTTACAGGAAAAAAAAAATAAAGACGTTAAAAATGTTTCTAAATGTGGCTTCTGAGCTAAACAGAGCTGTGCATACAAGTCTCAGGCTGAAGGTGATTGAAACAACCCTTGAAATGTGTTTTCAGCAACAGACCCAGAAACGGAATATAAAACTGTATGTGGCAGACAGTGAAAGACGTTAGCGATTAGGGCACTAGAGAAACATTTTCTTGTATATAAGAAACATGTCAGGCCGCATAACTTAAATCCATTTATACTATCAATTTATGTGTATTTGTGCAGCAGTAAAATATACAGGGCAGGTAATTTATAATTGGCTTAGGCTGAACTATTCCTTATGACGTGAGGGAAGGTGACAACCTCATGCTGGTGCCGGTCTGGAACCCAGATGCTCTACATGGGTTTGCGTCTTGCAGCCCATAGATCTCGCTCTAGCCATTGAATCTGACACACTGTTTCTGTTCATCTTAATCCCCTTCACTGTAAATTAAATGCAATGCAGCATTGTGCAGAAATCCCAGGGTCAGGAGCTGATGAGAAAAAAGTGATTGCAGCTGGGATTAAAACAGCCATAGCTATATGGTAGTGGTCTAGGAGGGTGATAAATCAAAATAAGAAGAGTGAAAATCTCATATGGCCTGATTCTGCATTTGGACATGATATTACATTTATGTCTTCAAGGAGGTGACCTTAGGAATAGCACTGCTACAGCACCTTGACCCTGATTCAGTAAACATTTCTCCTGAGTTTTCTCTGCTTAACTATAAATAAGCTCTCAGCACCTAGATAGTGACAATGTAACATAAGTGGGTAAGACAACTAGTGGCGTTACTACAATTTATGGGGCCCCCAGAAAAAACTTTGGGGCTTCCCCAATGTTTACTCTCCTTCCCCTTGGTGCCCTTATGGCCTTGTGGCTCCTCTTACAAGGGCTATAAAACAAGTGTGGCCATCATGATCTTCCCAACCATACCAAGTGTAGCCACAAAAAAGTGAATCTGAAGTATAGTCCCCTGTATCGGAGGAAGGGAAAATTAGTAGTAGAGGCTCCCCCCTCTAGTTACACCCCTGAAGACAGCCTTTTTTGAGTACTTTTTTCCATCCTGGGAGTAAAAAAAACTTCTGTGACAAAGCTCAGTTTACTGAATCAGGGCCATTGTACATCATGATTTCTATTTAGTTAAGTCAACATATGAGTATACATTTCACCTGGGAACAAGTAATATGCACAAATGCACATATAAGTAGTATATCTAAGCGATTTTACTAGATAAATCCAAAAAGGGTGTACTTAATAAAGTACGTTAAGCAGAATAATGTGTGCAAAGTCTTACCACACGATGAGTAGAGTGTAATGTATTGCATGTAATGTATTGCATTCTTCTCTACTTATTGTCGACTTTATTTTATGCACCTAATTCTGTTTAATGCAGTTTATTGCATACACCCCAAAGTCTCTGATTTCATTGGGGGTTTGTATTTATGTAACACGATATAACCTAAAACCCCCAAAGTTGTTCTAACATTCTCTTTCTACTTTGTACACACTGGGCCTTATTCAATTAATTTATTCTCCAAGGAGATAATATTTCGTCTTCTGTTTAAAATAATTTTTCAGCACTGAAAAATACCAAAACATAGGTGAAAAGGTACTATATAAATTATTCTAAGTATATTCTTACTTTCTGGTGGCTTAAAGGGATACTGTAGGGGGGTCGGGGGAAAATGAGTTGAACTTACCCGGGGCTTCTAACGGTCCCCCGCAGACATCCTGTGCCCGCGCAGCCACTCACCAATGCTCCGGCCCCGCATCCGGTTCACTTCTGGAATTTCAGAATGGTTACACGCCTTGATGAAGGGGGACCCTGCTAGGCCCCCGAAACAATTGTCGGTACTATTGTAGATATAATGGCTCAATAAAGGAGCGTACTTTACTTGGAATACGGAGTGCTGATATACTTGATGTTTGGATATACAGATTGGCAAGCCTAAGCCATAATACCAAGCACCTAAGACTTTTGAATTTGGTGTGCCCACCCTCAATCTGTTTGACTTTGCAGACCATACTGGGCCTGTGCAGTACGCTCCTGGTGACATCAGCAGGATCGAGGACATAGCAAAGCAGGCGCAGTGGTTTCCAGACTTTAAAGTTTGAAATTCCAGACGTGAATTGGAGGCGGGACCAGAGCATCTGTAAGTGGCTGCGCGGGCACAGGATGTCTGCGGGGGGACCATTAGAAGCCCCGGGTAAATTCAACTCATTTTCCCCCGACCCTCCTACAGTGTCCCTTTAAAAGGTATTTTATTGGTAAGGTGTTAAAACACCACCTAGTATTAAACTCAGGAGAAAAAGTACATTGAATAAGAGCCACTTTGTCATATGAAACATAATCTGGGGTAACAGTTAAAGTTTGAGGCCTGTAGATATTCAAGGCTTGGCTCTTGGTCAGTTCTTGTCTATGGGGAATAGCAGATGCACATGTGACACTCTCCTGTAGGAACTACCTTTGAAGACTCCAGATACACTAAGGATTTTGTGTGTGGACAATCTGCCTTGGTGAATTGTTAAAGAAGAGGCCAGTGATATTCAGAGACACTAACACACATTTTAGATACACAACCACAACCAGTGCTGCTCAGCAAGATTTCGGATATCCGAGTTACCCAGATAATCCAAACTCCAAATGAGAGAGAGAGAGAGAGAGAGATTTTTTTCCTTCCAAACTGTTTTGGCCACTTTCAGTTTTCAATCCAGATATCCAAATCCGACCCTATAATGGGTTTGGATATTCGATTCTATTCGGATACCCAAAAGTTCGGATTCGGATATCTGATTCGGATCCGGATATCTGGGTATCCAAATCTATTCGGATTTTCAGAAGGGGTATCCAAGCACCATTGACCACAACACTCATTTTAGCTGAGATAAATTATAGTACATATTCTTTGTGACACAGTACAAGTAAGAAATAATGCTGGACATTATGGTGGCTTAATGCCTGCAGCTCTAGAATCTCTGGCGTAGATACCATCCAAGACCACTGTCTGCATAGAGGTTGTATGACCTAGCCATGCAAGTGTGGGTTTCCTATCAGTGTTCTGGTTTTCTAAAGGTGTCCGCAAATGATACAATCTTGTTTGTACAATATTACCACTTCTATGTAATATGATGGACTACCTAAAGTATTTATAAAAAGTATGTTCACCCAGTTTACCCTTCTACTGCATACAGTTAGTAGGATTGCACAATCAAGATTGTATCATCATTAGTGGGCACCTTTACACTTCCCAAAAAAACACTGGTAGGTATTTGTCTTCACCCAATATTGGCCATGGTGGACTACCACCTTAGCGGTATGGACGAGCTCAGCTCGTCCATTACCGCCAGAGGGTGCCGCTCAGGCCCTGCTGGGCCGATTTTGATGAAATAAAGTGCAGCACACGCAGCCGGCACTTTGCCAGCCGCATGTGCTGCCTGATTGCCGCCGCGAGCAGCGGCGAAAGAGGGTCCCCCCAGCTGCCTGAGCCCTGCGCAGCCGGAACAAATAGTTCCGGCCAGCGCTAAGGGCTGGATCGCAGGCGGCTGACGTCAGGACGTTGGCTGACGTCCATGACGTCACTCCGCCATGGCGACGAAGTAAGCAAAACATGGAAGGCCGCTTATTGCGGCCTTCCGTGTTACTTTTGGCCGCCGGAGGCGATCAGAAGAACGCCTCCGGAGCGCTCTCTAGTGGGCTTTCAGTTGGCTGCATGAAATAGTTTTTTTTTATTTAAAAAAAAAACTCCCGCAGCCGCCCTGGCGATCTTAATAGAACACCAGGGTGGTTAAATTGCATGACTGCGTGTGATCTGAAGGGCTCACTTAACTCTGTAAAGTGCTGGTGCTTGGTAATATATTTCTGCTATATCACAATACAGTAAATAGCAATAAATGAAGAATGCTTTATAAAGAGTGACTTCCCCCAATGAACTTAGAATAGCATAAATGGGCAGCTGACATTTGCTCTTATACCTTTACCAGCACATGAAATACATGCCATGTATCGATTCTCATATGGGCATAACATACGGAAAACCAAATGACAGAAACCTGATGCTATTTGAAGGAAATGTCCCAAGGCCAGATGTAGGATATAGGAAATGTAGTGGAACAGAATGGGATGCTGGCTGAGGGAACTCAACTGGAACACAACTGGAATTCTGGCTGCAGGAAAATGACTGGAGCAGAACTGGAAGCTTATTGTGTGGGACCCATGTGGAACAAAACCAGATGCCGCATTTGACACTTGGCTTGGATTATTACGCTTTGTCCCATTACCGAAAAAAGATTGGTTGAAGAATCAAGAGCTGGACCAGCTATAGCAGATCCATTGCTACATTTCTTACACTGTTAGACTTACTGAGACAGAAACAAGCTCTGGCTCATTACTCCGTTCTATTTTGGTTTTGTAGTTAGAAAACAGATATAATCAAAGAAAGCCAAAGTATAGTCTACTGATTTCCTCAAACTGTTTTGATGAATGTCCTGGTATTGGGTCTGTTCCAAATTAAGCAAAAAAGTGGATATTACAGTTTTCTTTAAACATGTGTCTTTGTCAAACCATAACACCCAAGGCTGCTAGAGAGTGGAAATATGCTGAAGAAAGAGAGACAGCGGCTCTGGTTGTATTAACAAATTAAATTATTTTATTACTTTCATTTTAATTTTAATTTTATATTCAAATATTATTTCTAAAAAATCACCTATTTTTTCCAGTATTTCTTATATTTTTTGAGTGAGTATAAAATATTACCTATGATAGATTCACATTTACTAAATGCAGTTAGAAGGTGGAACTCTAAACAAACTGAAATGTTTAAATATCAGTTTACAAGCGACCCCCTGCAATCTCCGCCCCTAGGACTGCATGCCAATTGGTGTGGAGTGGTCTGACTCCTGGGGTTGCTGCTCTGCTCACGGCAATTAGCGTGGAGCGGACATTAAGTATCGTAGTTAAAAGGAAATACATATGGCAGCCTCCATAGCCCTGTCATTACAGTTGTCCTTTCATATACTGTATGTACACACTGGATTTTTGGTTACCATTCTGCCTCTCCCCATAACAATGAAAACTACAATAAAAATGACAAGGAATTTGTTGGTAATTAGGCAGGGTGTCGCCAGTAACGGGAGCCAGTGGAGGCACACAGAGAGGAACCAGGAGGACGCCGGGGGACCTTGTGGCCTACAGTGGGCTGGAAGAAGTCGCGGGTAAGTGAAATCTTTTAATTTAAGTCACTGCTCAGGGTCCCTTTAATTATAGGGAAGTGAAAATTGCACTGAAAAGCGCTACAACAGAGCGATTTTCCAAGCGTTTTTGTTACAGAAGCTCTTCAGTTCCAGCTCTACTGTAACAAAAAATAAAAAAGCTACACCAAAACGCTCCAAAATTCACTAGGTATGATTACAAAATTGCTAGGCACATGCCTAGAATCTCTGAAAAATTACTTCAAAAAGTGCTGAGCGTTTGCGATTATGCTAGCGCTTTTTTGGTGTCCACTGGCCCTTAATGTGGCCTTCCCAGTCAAATTTACTGCAGGGTCTGAGTCTACAGCTTTATCAGTCTGGAGAGGTCCAGGTTGCTTTAAGTGGCAATGATCCTGATGAAAGACATGCATAAAACAAGCTCCAGTGTTGGATTTCAGATGTTTCATAGGCTGCTTGCCTTAGATAATATCAGCCAGCATTGGTTTGGACTCACAGAATTTAGTGGGACAGGAAAGTTACCACTAATTGCAAGAGATGATAGGAGATCCTTTGCAGGAAATGCTCATTAGTAAGGTAAAGCCCAGGAAATATCTGCATTTTATAATCTCATCAAATGTAATCTCATGATTGGAAATCTCCTGTTAAACCTTAGCTTTCCTTAGATTGAACCAGATAGCTAGATTTGATGTATGCAACTAAATCACAGTAGATATTAATGAAAATTGCTAAAGATTACATAATTTGTCATAATTTCAGTGTTTAGATTCTCATATTTTTCTTTAATTTCTCCCTCCTGCCTCCAGTTTCCTGATTTGCGGATTTATAGTAAGAAAAAAAGCATGAGACAGAAAAGGAATACATAAACATCAACTAAGTATGCGACATTGAATGGTAGTACTGTGCCTATATATATATATATATATATATATACACACACACAGAGTATATATGAATATATATCTCACCCAAGGGATTGAGAGCCTCCAGGGGCCGGTGTAAGACTGGCTGCCGCCCTGTAGATGAGTTACAATAGCCCGCTGTCTGTACTTACCTCCTGACTCCCGGTAGCAACCCCAATCCAGGCTTAGAATTACTGCTAACATCACATTTTTTCCCACCTCGAACCTAGCTCGGGATTACCTCCATCCAAGGAGGTTAACTATCAGATACCAAGTCAGCTAGCTTTATATCAACAAACCATTTTCTTGCTCAGCTGATCCTCTATTGCATACAGTAGCCTTTGAATGCATTTGTCATTCTCCGTTCCCTGACAATATCAAACAGAGTAACCAAGCAGCTTGGAGTGACCCAAAACCACTAGGAAAGTATAGGGGACTATTCAGCAGTGTGCATTGTGGGTAACCACAGTTACACACTTAAATCTGAAATATCACAAATACCTTCAGTTTTAAGAAGGCAAACCAAAGGAAACAATATCAAACAGGGAACACTTGATTTGTCTAAAGGAGATGTGTGCATGTGAGAGGGCATAGAGCAGAGGCATGAGGCGCGACCCCTCCAATAGCAGGGGGGCTCCAACTGTTTACCTCATCTCTAATACAGGAGTCTACCCCATCTTCCAGATTAAAGTGAACCTCCGGACTAAAAATCGACTCAGCAGCACTGAGAAGTCGTGGTGTTTCTTTAACAGTTTCACAGCATCAGAACTTTGTTTTTCTCTTATCCAAGCCTCATTTTTAGCTGCACAGAAGAAAACTACCCGGGCTTTTTTCCCCTGATGCTGTGCAAAGCATGATGTGATTTCTGATGTTGTTGTTCTCGTTCTGCTGTTTTGGTGCATTTTTTTTTTACATTTTGAATTTGACATTTGAAGCCTAGCGTGTGCAGCTGGGAGGGGCAATCAGGACACAGGACAGTTGAAACTGTGTCTCCTGCTCCTTGTCACCTCATTTCAACCAAAAAGATGGCTGCCCCCATGACAAAGATGGCACCCCCCATGAATCACAAACATTTGCCTGTTCTTTTAAAACAGGGTGGGTAAGAGATTATATTACCTATCTATTCTAATTAACATAACTAATGTAACTTGATGACAGTATGTTTGTTTAGGCTGAAGTTCCCCTTTAAGTGTTGTTGTGGCCAGACTTATTGAATGACCCTGGCCTTGAGAGATGAGTCTGTAAACTGTGGGAACAACCATACTGAGAGAGTTTTTTTGGAGGTTCAATTATTTCACAGCAAAGTTCAATCTCTGGTTGTCTGTTGTCACGTCTGTTTGCTAGTGGATGCACTTCTATATTTAAAGAGGAATAGTCAGAATCAGAATCAGAATCAGAATCTTAATTTTCGCCAAGCACGACTGGAGTCGCGAAAATCTTAACATTTAAAACACATACAGTACAAATAAGAAGTACATTTTTCCTAGAGTAAAATGTTTATTTGTATATGTTTTAAATTTTAAGATTTTCGTGATGGTTCCTCTTTAATTGTCTTGATATCTTGACAGTAGTGGACTGAAACTAAACTACAGCGACTTAGTCAGACACTTTGATCTGAGGGAGCTGACAATGTAGTGGTTTTTATCTGCCAACAGCGCCATCTAGCAGCAGCCAGTTTTCCTATGATCCTACATTGGTCCTTTGGAGGAAAATGCCAATGTCAGACATAGTCCGACATTGCAATGGAAAGGGTTAATACTAGAAGTAAATCTAAAAAGTACATTATATATAATATTTTATTATACATACTGTTTTATTATTTAACAGCAAAATATTCATGCAGGTTTTATTTGAGACTCCTTTTCCTCGTGTCCACTGGCCCAAAGCAAAAGCCAATATCCAAAATTGTAATTCTGCAGCAGAGAAAAAAAATGATCTGAACAAATAAAGGATTATAATCACCTCCTACATGTCAGGAATAGTGCTCTCCGATCCTTCTCCCCTTAGTCCTGTAAACCCACAGCGACAGCCTGCAAGGTTCTAGCACATAATGCATATCAAATATGCTATCACAACCTGACCTTCCACCCATCACTCCTGTCACTGCACTTCCCAGGGAAATATGAGAAGGGAGCAGTTCTGTTCCTCAAACTGCAGGTATTGCTATTTATTATTTTTTCCTTTTCCCCCATAAATGAAAGAAAATATCCTGAAAGCATTCATTCATGTACTCGATTGTGCAATAAATATGGATGATATTTACCAGTCTTCCAATCTCTTCAGAAAAGAGGTGCAGCTTTGCCATGTAAAAGTCCTTCTGTATGTCATTAGGGCCCAAATCCTTTTACAACATTGCAAAGGAATTGATAGGCAGCAAAAGATGTTCATATGCTTCTATACATTAAAACCCTTAAATATTTCATGGTGAAAAATGAAATAACATATAACAACTGTAAGATTTCAAATGGCTCGTAATGACACATATTTCAATATTTCTTTAAAAATTCCATGTTGCATTCCAATACCCAGACAATGGCAAACTTTACATTTAAAGGACATCCGAGGTAAAAATAAATGAATGAGAAAAACAATTGTATCCATCCTCCTTTTGCTAAAAATGACTTTTTTTTAGATATCCCACAGTTTTATTTTATATTTCAATCTAGTTTTTAAGTTTTTACTGTTTCATTGTCTCTGCTCATGCCACATTCATTGAAGTATGCCAGAGCTAAAATCTTTGCATTATTCACCCTTTTAAATTATTTTCTGCTCTCAGAAGCCATTAACTGACAGAAAAGTGTTTTATGGCTGTAATTAGTTATCAATGAGGGTTACACTATAGTCTGACCCAGTCAGACCCAGTCCCAACCCGGACAGAAACTGTCACTTTCATACCTGATGTTTAACTCTTTCCGGCAGAGAAAGAAAAAAAGGAACACATCCTAGTTAATTGTGTGCTTGGCAATATGCATACACATGTCTATCTCATCATGTCACCTCGGTTTTATGTGTGACTTTTCTTTTTGTATCTCAGGGAATATTCACAGTGGGACGCTGCGTTGTAAAGTTAAAGTTGCAACACAGCATTACAACGCAACATAACATTACAATGCAACGCAAAAAAACAGGTGGTAACACACATTAACTCTGCGTTACCATAGCATACAGTAGATACAGTGGAGCATACAGCATACAGTGGAGCATACAGGCAGTGAAAAATATGCCTCTCTGTATCTTTTTAATGTCTGAGAGGTAACGCACTGCAAGCAGTGAGTTACCATAATGCAACATTTACAACGTGTTGTTAACGTCGCTCTGTGAATGTCGCCTTAACCTGCGTTATAATTACTTTAGAACACAGGATAATAATGTCCCACTGTGAATGTTGCATAGGCTTAACATTGCAGTGCGTTAACCCGCATGAGTTTATAACGCAGGACACTAACGTCCCACTGTGAATGCGACCTCACACTAGTTGGCTTTGATTAATTTGTTTATTTAGCTAAAATGAAAAATTAGACTCTTGTAACCAATGTACAGTACCATGCATGAATGTTTAATTTTGACTCAGTCACGACAAAAACAATCAAATAAAAGATACAAATTAGATGTAATAAAATATAAATCTCACCACACACCATTGTACAGTATTTCTGACAAAATTGATCTGATATTTCCAACCATCAGAAAACAAAATGATCTCAATTTCTTTCACACAATCAATTGTTTCAGTTGAATTGGGTGACCAGCACTAATCCCACAGTTTTTAAATAATACAGAATATATTGTTTTTATGAAAGCCTATTTTTGTTGCAATTGAGGCTGCATTCACAGTGGGACATTGCGGAGCTGCGTTATAAACTCTTATAACGCAGATTACCGCACTGCAATGCTAATCCTATGTGCCGTTCACAGTGTGACATTAGCGTCATATTGACGCATGCGTTACCTTTAAACACACATGTTACCAGGTATAGGGAAGCGTACTTTTCATTGCCTGTATGCTTTATTGTACCTACTGTATGCGACGGTAATGCTGCGTTAATGTGCGTTACCACCCTTTTTTAGTGTTGCATTGTGACTTTAAAGTCACATTACAATGCAATGTCCCACTGAGAATGCAGCCAAAATGTTACTATTTCTCCTTCCAGCACTATGATGACCACTCTAGAATCCAGATATTGATGAGGTTCCCTTAAAGTGTACTTGAGGTTTGTCTCACAAAAACACATACTTACAGTGGGTTGCAAAAGTATTCGGCCCCCGTGAAGTTTACTACATTTTGTCATATTACTGCCACAAACATGAATCAATTTTATTGGAATTCCACATGAAAGACCAACACAAAGTGGTGTACACGTGAGAAGTGGAACGAAAATCATACATGATTCCAAACATTTTTTACAAATAAATAACTGCAAAGTGGTGTGTGCATAATTATTCGGCCCCCTTTGATCTGAGTGCAGTCAGTTGCCTATAGACAGGGCCGAGCCTGGGCGGGTGCTGCGGGTGCAAGGCACCCAGGCGCCTGCCTCTGAGAGGCGCCGCCCGGCCGCCGCTCTCCCCCTGTGGCCGAAGCTTGCTCGCTCCCTCTAGCCGCCGGCGCCGCCGCGTCAGACCTCGATCAGGCGGGCGGGCGCTAGGACCTAGCACGCCGCACTGATATGCGGAAGTGACGTCACTTCCGCATATAGAGCGGGTGCGTCCAGCGCCCTCTCACTGGTCGGGTCGCCCGCTGATTGAGGTCTGAAGCTGCGGAAAGGTGAGCGGGGGGGGCGGCGGCTAGAGGGGGCGGAGCGGAGCGCAGCGCTCCTGTCACTAACTGCCTAAACGGGGACCCTATACCCCCTGGCTACCTAGACTGGGCACATATACCCCCCTGGCTACCTAGACTGGGCACATGGCTACCTAGACTGGGCACATATACCCCCCCCTGGCTACCTAGACTGGGCACATGGCTACCTAGACTGGGCACATATACCCCCCTGGCTACTTAGACTGGGCACATATACCCCCCTGGCTACCTAGACTGGGCACATATACCCCCCTGGCTACCTAGACTGGGCACATGGCTACCTAGACTGGGCACATATACCCCCCTGGCTACCTAGACTGGGCACATGGCTACCTAGACTGGGCACATATACCCCCCTGGCTACCTAGACTGGGCACATATACCCCCCTGGCTACCTAGACTGGGCACATATACACCCCTGGCTACCTAGACTGGGCACATATACCCCCTGGCGACCTAGACTGGGCACATATACCCCCTGGCTACCTAGACTGGGCACATATACCCCCTGGCTACCTAGACTGGCACATATACCCCCTGGCTACCTAGACTGGGCACATACCCCCTGGCTACATATGCTGGGCACATATACCCCCTGGCTACATATGCTGGGCACATATACCCCCTGGCTACATATGCTGGGCACATATACCCCCTGGCTACATATTCTGGGCACATATACCCCCTGGCTACATATGCTGGGCACATATACCCCCTGGCTACATATGCTGGGCACATATACCCCCTGGCTACATATGCTGGGCACATATACCCCCTGGCTACATATGCTGGGCACATATACCCCCTGGCTACATATGCTGGGCACATATACCCCCTGGTTACATATGCTGGGCACATATACCCCCTGGCTACATATGCTGGGCAAATATACCCCCTGGCTACATATGCTGGGCACATATACCCCTGCCTTCATATGCTGGGACATATACCCCTGCCTACATATACTGGGGACATATACCCCTGCCTACATATACTGGGGACATATACCCCTGCCTACATATACTGGGGATATATACCCCTGCCTACATATACTGGGGACATATACCCCTGCCTACATATACTGGGGACATATACCCCTGCCTACATATACTGGGGACATATATCCCTGGCTATACATTCTGGGGACACTGGCTGTTTGTCATTATGTGCATTTACTGGTGAAAATCTGTCTCTTATTATGTGCATTTGATGGTGAAAAGCTGTCTCTTCTGTGCATTTGCTGGTGAAAAGCTGTCTCTTCTGTGCATTTGCTGGTGAAAAGCTGTCTCTTCTGTGCATTTGCTGGTGAAAAGCGGTCTCTTGTTATGTGCACTTACTGGTGAAAAGCGGTCTTTTGTTATGTGCACTTACTGGTGAAAAGCGGTCTCTTGTTATGTGCATTTACTGGTGAAAAGCGGTCTCTTGTTATGTGCATTTACATGGGGAAAAGCGGTCTCTTGTTATGTGCATTTACATGGGGAAAAGCGGTCTCTTGTGTGCATTTACTGGTGAAAAGCGGTCTCTTGTTATGTGCATTTACATGGGGAAAAGCTGTCTCTTGTTATGTGCATTTACATGGGGAAAAGCTGTCTCTTATGTGGGGGAATTTTGTCAGTAAAAATAACGTGAAAGGGTGGCAACACTGGCAGGCTGCGTGGCACAACGGGAAAGATACAGGCAGCCCACCTTGGGCTTGGCAGGGGGGAGGAGCCGACGTCAGCGAGCGAGAGTAGGGTGGCCGCAGGCAGCCATAAATACGCAGTGTGTGACTGCGTCGCACTCGCAGAGCCTCTCAGCCTGAGTCAGTCCAGAGACTAGCAGACTCGCAGGAAGCCAAAGCCAGCCAGGAGCAAGCCCATGGAAGAGGGGTAGGAATGGGTTATCACATGCATGCGTAAAGAGGTGGAAGGTGTGGGTGTGATTAGGCAGGACATGGGTGTGGTTATGTGGTTGGGCGTGGTTAATTTAAGCACTCCCATAGGCGCCAGAGGAAATCTTGCACCCTGGTGCCAGGCACCCCAGGCTCACCCCTGCCTATAGACATTGCCTGATGAGTGCTAATGACTAAATAGAGTGCACCTGTGTGTAATGTAATGTCAGTACAAATACAGCTGCTCTGTGAGGGCCTCAGAGGTTGTCTAAGAGAATATTGTGAGCAACAACACAGTGGAGTCCAAAGAACACACAAGACAGGTCAGGGATCAAGTTATTGAAAAATTTAAAGCAGGCTTAGGCTACAAAAAGATTTCCAAAGCCTTGAACATCCCACGGAGCACTGTTCAAGCGATCATTCACAAATGGAAGGAGCATGGCTCAACTGTAACCCTACCAAGACAAGGCCATCCACCTAAACTTACAGGCTGAACAAGGAGAGCGCTGATCAGAAATGCAGTCAAGAGGCCCATGGTGACTCTGGACGAGCTGCAGAGATCTACAGCTCAGGTGGGAGACTCTGTCCATAGGACAACTATTAGTCATGCACTGTACAAAGTTGGCCTTTATGGAAGAGTGGCAAGAACAAAGGCATTGTTAACAGAAAGCATAAGAAGTCCCGTTTGCAGTTTGCCACAAGCCATGTGGGGGACACAGCAACCATGTGGAAGAAGGTGCTCTGGTCAGATGAGACTAAAATTGAACTTTTTGGCCAGAATGCGAAACGCTATGTGTTGCGGAAAACTAACACTGCACATCACTCTGAACACACCATCCCCACTGTCAAATATGGTGGTGGCAGCATCATGCTCTGGGGGTGCTTCTCTTCAGCAGGGACAGGGAAGCTGGTCAGAGTTGATGGGAAGATGGATGGAGCCAAATACAGGGCAAACTTGGAAGAAAACCTCTTGGAGAGAGACTGCAAAAGACTTGAGACTGGGGCAGAGGTTCACCTTCCAGCAGGACAATGACCCTAAACATAAAGCCAGGGCAACAATAGAATGGTTTAAAACAAAACATATCTATGTGTTAGAATGGCCCAGTCTTGATTTGTAAAAAATGTTTGGAATGATGTATGATTTTCGATCCACTTCTCACTCCACTTTGTATTGGTCCACTTCTCACTCCACTTTGTATTGGTCTATCAGGTGGAATTCCAACAAAATTGATGCAGGTTTGTGGCAGTAATGTGACAAAATGTGGAAAACTTCAAGGGGGCCGAATACTTTTGCAACCCACTGTATGTAAGAGGAGGAAGGGTCTGGATCCTATAGAGGCTTCCCACGCTGTCCTTCAGGACCCTATTGTCAAGCGCACTGCCCTTCCCCTGCAGAATTTCGACAAGGGCTTATTGGAATGAACATTGGGGCCACGCTCCTCTTCAGATTGGAGTGCGGTCATGCTGTTCCTGCATGAGTATGGCTGCCCTTGTACAGTGAGCCTGAACTGCTCATGCATAATGCACATGTGACTCATCTGCTCTGTTAACTACAGTCACTAACCTTCCCCTCCCATTCTTATCAATAGTGGCTGGAGCCACAGTGGATTTACACAACAAAGAGGAGTGGCATTGTAAGCTTGGCATAGAGGTTTCTAGGCTAAAACACAGTTATCCTTTAGCTTAACCTCCTTCCTGTTGTTTCTAATGGGCAGGAGATGTGCTTTAGACATGTGAACAGCATCTGCAAATCCGCCATTGTGTATATTTTCCATATATGAATGATTCAGATAATTAAAATGCTATAAAGCCCTGTAGCTGGTCAGACTTCTCTGACTGGTTACTTTTAGAAGATTGTTGTAGATATGCTTCAGATGCAGCTGTAGTTCAGTCATGCCACTACTTTTGACCTCAACAGTAATTCTACCATTCATAAACAGGTTAAAATGGTCTATCAGCATGAATGGAATAAACTAAGGAAATGTGCACATTCAGGAAGCATAATGTGTTTCAGATATTTTTTCCCCTTTCACCTCTCCTCTCTCAATTGGACTGTCGTTTCCTTACAGACGCTGGCAGGTTCACAGAGACTTTCTGTTGATTAATCAACAGGTTCTCTATGGTCAGAACTATTTCTTGATTAAAAATAGGTTATTTATATTGTTTTAAATCAGTCCTGGGCAGGCAAACTACTGATTGATTGCCTTGCCATGGTCATTACCAGATTCCAGTGCATTATGAGAGGAAGTTGCACATGATGATTTAATATTGTTTAAGCGTTTACGACAACCAGAAAGAATCCATCTCTCACAGTTCTATCTGCTGCGGGAAATAACGGCTAGCAAGAGAAGCTCTTGTTTGAAAGGCTAAAAAATAATAGGTCCCTATAATATTATTTATTATGTCTAGTGCTCTAGACATATTACAGCTAGTTAGGATATTCAGTGTTAAACTTGTATTTCTGTATCTCAGGATGGTAATATATATATATGTGTGTGTGTGTATCCATAAGTGGAACTTGGCAGCCATGTGATGTAATAAATTATATAGAATGTAATTCAATGTCTCCTCTACCATCAACATTAAAAAGAAGGGGGAAAAAAAGAGAGACGACGTGTTATTATGTAACATCTGCTCATTCGTAATATGTTGTAAAATGATATAAGCAGCACTTCAGAACGATGTTCAGGCGATGATTTCCCAAATGCTGTGAACGAAAGGCAAATTTTTGAATATACATTACAGTGTTGCACATACAGTTTCTATGATGACCTTCTTTGTCCTTCTTTTGTCCTTCACTAGAATTACCTCCTCGCATTCACTTATACAAAATTTTGCATGTTCTTCACCTATCCTCTGGAACTCCCTCCCACAACACATCGGTCACTCTCTTAAACCTTTAAATGTTCCCTCAAAACTCACTTTTTCCGACAAGCATAGCATTCTCCGCTTGACCTAAGGCCAAGTTGAGCTCCTGCTAGATATCCTAAAAATACTACCCCACCTCTTGTTTTCTCCTATTCCTTTAGATTGTAAGTTCGCAAGGGCAGGGCTCTCTCACCCTTTTGTGTCTTGGGATTTGTAATACAATTTTTTTTATTTATCATGTTACTTTTATCACTGTAATTACCAGTTCTGTATTTTGTATCGATTATACATTTGTTACCAATTTTGTATATTGGTGTATACCAGTGATCTGCAAACGTGGCTCTCCAGCTGTTAAGGAACTACATGTCACACAATGCATTGCAGGAATTTGACAGCCACAGTCATGATTCATATAGGCAAATGCAATGTGGGGCTTGTAGTTCCTTAACAGCTGGAGAGCCAAGTTTGCAGATCACTGGTGTATACTATTGTCTGTATTATTCTGTACGCCATGTTTTAATCCTACTTTGTACAGTGCCACAGAATATGTTGGCGTTTTATAAATCAATAATAATAATAACGTTTTTTTTTTTTTTTACCAAATCCTTCTGCCCCTTTATATTTCTCTGTCACACTACCGAATGGAGGGTACTGGTCATATCTTAGCAATTACACACTGCCCATAGGGCTAGACCAGGCATGGGCAAACTTGGCCCTCCAGCTGTTATGGAACTACAAGTCCCACAATGCATTTGCCTTTATGAGTCATGACTGTGGCTGTCAGACTCCTGCAATGCATTGTGAGACTTGTAGTTCCGTAACAGCTGGCGGGCCAAGTTTGCCCATGCCTGGGCTAGACCATAAGTACCAAAACTGGTCAATAATGGACCTGTCCCATATACACGACAATACTGTTATCGCAATGATACATGGGAGGTTTCCTATCTCAGATAATGAGGATTAAGAAACTGTATAGGTGGTCTGTGGTAATGTCTATACTCGAGGGTGAGGGTCTTTGCTGATCCCCCCCACTGATCAATTCTTACAGTGGGGTGTAGCTATCTCATCCACAGTATCACCACACAGGACCTGTATCACAGTTCTATTTCCTCTCAAGTCAGATACCTATACAAGTCACATGTTGTGGCTATACACTGAGTGCAAGTTCCCCTATTGTTAGGGTGTCAATGTTTTAGCACACAGGTCTATATAATAGGCAGCCTATACTGGGGCACCTACCTAATCTAACCTATACTGGGGGGCACCTAGGGGGCACCTACCTAATCTAACCTATACTGGGGGGCACCTACCTATCTAATCTATACTGGGGGCACCTACCTATCTAACCTATACTTGGGGCACCTACCTATCTAACCTGTATTGGGGGCACCTACCTATCTAGCTAGCCTATACTGGTGGCAACTATACTGGCTACCTATATTGGAGGCACCTACCTAACTAACCTATGCTGGGGGCAACTAGTCTGGCTCCCTATTAGAGGCACCCACCTAGCTAACCTGTACTGGGGGATCCTACCTATCTAACCTATACCAGGGGCACCTGCCTATCTAACCTATACTGGGGGCAACCTATACTGGTAGGCTTCCTATACTGGAGGCACCTACCTGACTAACCTATACTGGGGGCAACCATACTGGGGCACCTATGCCTGGCTACCTATACTGGGGGGACCTATAGCTGGCTACCTATACTGGGGTACCTATGCCTGGCTACCTATACTGGGTGAACCTATAGCTGGCTACCTATACTGAGTGCAACTAGACCTGGCTAACCTATACTATACTGCAGGCACCTATACCCGGCTCCGTGTGGGGCGCAATTTTTACACCCTCGCCCTGGGTGCATTTTAGCCTAGAAACTGCCCTGTGTAGGAGAGTAGTTTTCTGTTTGGCTTGTGAGCTGCTCTCCTGCTCATCACCGATGAAACCCACCCATCCATCTATTTATGCTCCCTCTACAGTGGCACAACATCATGCATTTGCACTTATTTTCCAATGAGCAATAATGTGGAGACCTACCATATATGATATGGGTTTCTGTATTCTTGATTGAACATTGAGTGCAAGTGTAGGGGGTATCTTTGAATATACTATATCTGAAGTAGGTCACTGGCCGCGTTATACTGTATATTGAATATATAATGCGGGGTCCTATATTGAATATATAATGGGGAAGGGGTTGGTGAGCCCATTCAAAAGTTTCCCAGGGGGCACAATGGCAGGGCCAGATTTACCATAAGGCACTGCAGGCCCATGAAAAGGCACATGGAAAGGCTCACTCCCCTCCTAGAGCGCCTCCCTCTTTCCCTATGCAAAGTCCTGATGAGAGTGTAAATAAGAGGCTACTCATCCTGCCCTCTGCATTCCACTGATAAGATATCCTTTCAGTCAGGGGCACCTCTAGCTACTTCATATCTCCGTATTAAAGAGACACTGAAGCAAAAAAAAAAAAATTATGATATAAGGATTTGTATGTGTAATATAGCTAAAAAATAAAACATTGGAAGCATAGAAATACGTCTAATATTGTTTCCAGAACAGGAAGAGTTAAGAAACTCCAGTTGTTATCAATGCAATAGAGCCATTGAGCTCCACGACTTTCAAAGTTGCAGAGAGCTCTGTCTTCTGAAGCTTGTAAAGTCATTGTATTTTATTTTTCTCTGCAAAGAAGGGTTCAAAAGTTCTCTAGCCTGCTCTGTAAAATCATTTAGAATGCTGAGTAGTGTGTAACCGTCAAATATTAGAGAATGATGCAATGTTATAAAAAAAACTATATAACTGAAAATAAAATATGAGAATATTTTCTTTGTTACTAATGTTCTAGTAGTTATCTACTACACAACCAATTCATTATAACATTTTTTTTCACTTCAGTGTCTCTTTAAGTACCCGAGTATTAAGTAGCTATTCCTCTAGCTACCTAATATTTGAGGGCACTCTAGCTACTTAATATTGAGGGTACTTCTGGCTACCTAATACTAAGGTGCACCAGTAGCTACCTATGACAGGCAAGGAAAATAAGGGAGAAGAGACAGCTGAGCCAATCAGTACACTTGCGGTGTGGTTCTGTGGGGTTTTGTTGGTTCATGGAGGGCAAAGTCTATAGTGCCAGGACATCTGTGCCTATAGGTTCCTGTGAAGTAAATTCAGGCCTGCACAGTGGTTTCCAATTTTTTCCCTAATTAGGGTTTTAGTAACATAAAATAAAAACATATTTCATTTTCTTTAAAATCCAATCCAGGTTCACTGAAATCTCCAACAGAGATATTTTATTATATCTAGGATGCTTGTAGATACCTCAGGCCCTACGAGTCAATGTGACATTTTCAAAACCTGCCCTACCATGACCATAACAACAAGACGTGAAAATTGGTTGCAAGACTTTCCATATCACAGAAAAATCTAACTAGAGCCAATTCAGACAATTTGAAAACTGCTTCAAGAAAATGACTTTCAAAGAAACCGAACTGAAATTCCCCTCATCACAGGAAATCCTATCACAAGAAATTGCAACCAAATTTGCATTAGCTTGAAAAATTAGCATCTCATTGATCTAATCTCTGGAGATGTCTAAGTAAATCAAGTTCCAAAATTCTCTTTTTTAATATAAAAAAAATCCAGAATAGCCTGAGTTTATTAGCTGTCTTGTCAAGTTATAGGGATGCAATAGCATAATTTTGTTCTTAAAGGGAACCTTAACTGTAACTTAAACTAAAAGTTTCACTTACTTGGGGCTTCCACCAGCCCCCTGAAGATGTCCTGTGCCCACGCCATCACTCACCAATCATCCGGTCCCCCGCCATTGCTCAGTTTCATTTTCGGCAGTGCGCCTGCTCTGACCATGCGCATGCATACTTGATCGCACTGCCTTCTCAGTGGCCATCTTGCGCCTGCGCAGTACGTGTACTACTTACATACATACACATAGTACTACGTATGTACATGTACTGTGCAGGCACAAGACGGCCACAGAGATGGGAGCTCGTTCAAGGATGCACAAGGCCAGAGCCATGCAGGCGCACTGCTTGGAGACTGATCAGTCACCGAAAACAAAACTAAGCCACGGCTCAGGACTGGATGATCAGTGAGTGACAGCACGGGCTCAGGACATCTGCAGGGGGCTGGTGGAACCCCAGGTAAGTGAAACTCTTTTTTTAGTTTTCAGTTACGGTTCCCTTTAAAGAGGAACTGTAATGAGAAAGAAGTATTCTTTAAAATGCAGTATATGAGAGTGATTTAGGAGTATAGATAAGGAAAAGTGGCCAATACATCTCTTTACCTTGAAAGGGAGGTGCTGTAAAAATGCTGCGTGGGAGGATTCATGTTTACTACTTGCACTGGCAGCATGGAACGCAGAGTAGTTGACACAGTGCCACTGAGTTTCTCCTCAAAGCCTCTCCCCCACCCCGGCTTAGTCGTGTAGGAGGAATTTATGAGGTGATCCTCACACAGCTCGTGCCGTCTGCTGCTGACTTCTGCTTTTTTGTTCTAATGCAGTATGTAATTCTTGTGGCTTTTCCGAATGTCACTATTAGAGATGGCTCGAACCTCCGATTTTCGGTTCACGAACCTCGAACGCGAACTTCCGCAAAAGTTTGGTTCTCGCGAACTTTCGCAAACCGCAATAGACTTCAATGGGGATGCGAACTTTGAAAACTATAAACATTTATGCTGGCCACAAAAGTGATGGAAAAGATGTTTCAAGGGGTCTAACATCTGAGTTTTTGCATGGCGGAGTGGGATAGACGCCAAAAGTCCCGGGGAAATATCTGGATTTGACGCAAAGCAGCGTTTTAAGGGCAGAAATCAGATTTCATGCTAAATTGGAGGCCTAAAGTGCTTTAATACATCTTGCATGTGTATACATCAATCAGGGAGTGTAATTAGAGTACTGCTTAACACTGACAGACCAAACTCACTGTGTAACGCACCGCACACAGCTGTTTGTGTAGTGACGGCCGTACTGGACTGGTGCGCACCATGGAGAGAGTGCAGGCCATGGCGGTTTTCAAGCCCATATGGTCGCCGGGCTGAAGTAGCTCAATGACAGAACAACAGTGACTGTCCAGCTGATCAAAATTGGTCTGTCCACAATGAAACAACAACCTTATTATCTTGGGAATGCCCCCCCCCCCCCCCGAGACACTTTTATAGCCGGCGGTCATTGCTTCATTGTGATACGCAAGCCCCTTCACCACGGCAAAGGAACGATCTCGAAGGGGAATTGACACATTTACATGCCTTTTGTCTTGTTGTTGCAGCTGCAGTGCAGCCAGAAAAATTAGGCAGGCATGAACACGCACCAGAAAAATTATTATAGCGGCTGCTGCTAGCAGCGTCCTTAAAAATTCAGGAATCTGCCTGGAGTCCTGGACCCTGTTGGTGGTGGCAGAGAAGGCAGTCAAACGGCCTGCAGGCAGAGATGCTGTGTGGGGAGCAACTTAGTCTTGGGGCAGGCAGTCACACGGCGTGCAGGCAGAGATGCTGTGTGTGGGGACTGACTTAGTCTTCGGGCAGGCCTGACCGTGCTTTGCAGACCAGGCATCCGTGGTCAGATGGGCCCTTGACCCAACGCTGTGTGCCAAGATGTCACCACTTGCCTTTCAACATCACGGTACAGTTTAGGTATTGCATTTTTTGAGAAATAATTGCGGCCTGGTATCTTACACTGCAGTGTGTAGCTTTGCTTTTGTGTGCTGCTTTTCCTCAGGTGGTCATCCCATTGCAGTTTGTGCTTTGTAATCATGTGCCTTCATAAGGTAGTTGTCCCTACGTGGGTCTTGGTCTTTCTATGGCTCAATTTTCGGTGGCAGAGAGTACAGATGGCATGGCTCTCATCTGAGGCAGACACACAAAAAAAGGTCCACACCGCTGAGCCCTGTGATGATGGCACTTTGGTGATGGCTGCAGACGGAGTGTTAAGGGCAGCACGGTGGCGTAGTGGTTAGCTTTCTCGCCTTGCAGCGCTGGGTCCCTGGTTCGAATACCAGCCAGGGCACTATCTGCAAAGAGTTTGTATGTTTTCTCCGTGTCTGCGTGGGTTTCCTCCGGGCACTCCAGTTTCCTCCCACATTCCAAAAACATACGGAT
Organism: Hyperolius riggenbachi; assembly: GCF_040937935.1. NCBI lineage: Eukaryota > Metazoa > Chordata > Amphibia > Anura > Hyperoliidae > Hyperolius > Hyperolius riggenbachi. Next base: position 136,499,041 of record NC_090649.1, read on the forward strand.
AAGTTAATTGGCTCCCCCTAAAATTGGCCCTAGACTACAGTACTTACACTACATAATATAGACATATGGCAATGGTAGGGATTAGATTGTGAGCTCCTTTGAGGGACAGTTAGTGACAAGATATATATATACACTGTACAGTACTGCGTAATATGTCGGCGCTATATAAATACTAAATAATAATAATAATAATAAAAAAAAAATAATAAGTGGGATGCCAGAATCAGAGCAGGAGGAGGAAGATATGTCACGCTTCCATACAGAAGCTGAGGAAAATGAGGTGTTTTGTGTTAAATAGTCAACTATGTCCTGACAATATTGGGGGTTGATGGCACGTGCCTTCTTCTGAACACTGTACTTTGGTCGAGGGCCACACAAAATCATGACAGTGCGACCTCGAACAGACCTGCCAGGTGGCCTGCCTCTGGCTCTGCCTCTTGTTTTGTCCATATTTGGGGGGATGAAGTGGAAGGTATGCAATGACTTGACTAATACAATGTACGGTTACACAGGTGCAGTGAACAAGTTGCAGTGACTGCAGGTACAACAATGTGCGGTAACACAGGTGCAGTGAACAGGTATGCAGTGACTGGTATTACAAATGTGCAGTGGTCACACACACAGGTACCGTGAACAGGTGCAGTGACACTGCGTGCGGTCATGTAGGTAGGTAGGTAGGTGCACTGAACAACAACAACAGGTGGGTATGCAGTGATTGTTATTACAAATGTGCAGCTGCCTGTCACACACACAGGTACCCTGAACAGGTGCGGTCACGTAGGTAGGTAGGTAGGTGCACTGAACAACAACAGGTGGGTATGCAGTGATTGTTATTACAAATGTGCAGCTGCCTGTTGCACACACAGGTACCCTGAACAGGTGCGGTCACGTAGGTAGGTAGGTGCACTGAACAAGAACAGATGGGTATGCAGTGATTGTTATTACAAATGTGCAGCTGCCTGTCACACACACAGGTAGTCACTGAATGTGCTGGGCCTGGCAGTGGCACAGTAGGAATTACCAAGGCTGTCTGTGGGACACACACACACAAAAAATAGATCACAAGAACAACATTAGCCTTTAAAAGAGCTGTTGAGGAGTGCTTTTTAGCAATAAGTAAAAGCAAGGAGCAAGCTAACAAGCCTAACACAAGAGCCTAACTAAGCTTTCCCTATGTCAGCAGGTTCTTCTCTCCCTTCTCTAATTACTGCAGCTACACGAGTGAGTGAAATGGCTGACGCTGCCTGCCTTTTATAAGGGGGGGGGGGGGGGGGGGGCTCCAGGAGGTAATGTAGCCGATCGGCTACCCTGTGCCTGCTGACTGTAATGTAGAGGGTCAAAGTTGACCCTAATGATGTAATACAGGGGGCGGATCGAACAGCCATAAAGTTCACGTTCGATCGCGAACCACCGAAGTTTGTGCGAATACGTTTGCATGCGAACCATTCGGGCCATGTCTATTCACTAAGTCACTACCCATAAGGCAATGCGGATAAGGACTAATAAATATACAGTTGGAGATCAACATCATCTGGTGATCGGGGATTGCACCTTAATGGGGGAAAACAAGTTATCATAAAAATCTTCATTTAATGCTGGGAAATACCTGGTTTTCCCCTACAAAGTGGTTGGGATCTACACCCAGGTGGAGAGTAGTTTAGGACCTTACAGTCAGTGGTGCTCATCACAACCTCATGATCACGGAATAGCCGTGATTCACGATCATTTTTTCACTATCCGACATCGTAATCCAAATTCGTGATTGCCTCTCGATCACGGATTCAGTTTCTGAATGCACTCGTGATTGTGGTCCAAATCCGGCTCGTGATCACGGATTTAGCCGTGATCACGGCCGTGATTAAGACCGCCAAAACCCGCCCACTTTAGCGGTTAATTACAAAGCCCCCTTACATGATATAAACACCAAATTTGCAGGATATGTTAAGTAGAACAGTGGGAACAAGGAGAATTTTTTTTCTCAAAAAGACCTTATAGTTTTTGAGAAAATAGATTTTACATTTTCAAAGGAAAATAGTATACATATAATTGCGGTAAATGACAGTGTATTTACCACATTTACATGTATACTTTTTTCCTTTGAAACTTCCTTTGAAACTTTAAAATTGATTTTCTCAACAACTATAAAGTCTTTTTGAAAAAAAAAAATGTCCCCTTTGTTCCCACTGTTCTACTTAACATATCCTGCAAATTTTGTGTTTCTAGCCAGTAAGGGGGCTTTGATATTAACCGCTAAAGTCAGCAGGTTTTGGCGGTTTTTAATCACGAATACTGTTTTCATTTGAATCTTTAAAATCGATTTTCTCAAAAATTATTAAGTCTTTTTGAAATTTTTTTTAAGTTGTAGCCACTGATCACCTTTATAAGCCATGCAATTTTTGTGATTGTAGCATGTATGGGGGCTTTGCTATTAACGTTAAAGTCAAATCCGTGATCACCGCCGTGATCACGGATTCTACATGTAATCATGGCTAAAATTGAGTCGAATCCGGAGCTCCAATTCAAATCCGGATCACGATCATGGCGTATCCGGATTTTGATTCTGCCGTGGCCGGATTTATTTAAAGTCGTCATTGGGGAGTATCCGAGCACCACTACTTACACTTCCTCTTTAAAAATTACACACGTAATGTAATACAGGAAGAAGCCACCAGTGCTCTATTACTAATATTTATAATGCGCAATGTTATCCCAATGTTATCTTAGAAACAATGGGATTTTCTAGTCTCAGGCAGATTTTTATCAGTCATATACCTGTTAAATATTTGAGGTATAAATGCTAGTCTGCATATTCATCGGAGAACTACGGCAAAACCAAACAATAAATCATGATAAAAATCCAATTATGTCACCAAATCCCACTTTAAACTAATAACTTATAAAGTAATGAGTCTGTCAGAAGAATTAATGAACTGCCAGCGGAGTGCAAGGAGGCTGAGCTCAGGAAAATACCTGACGTTTATACTTTGCTGTTAACAGAGAAATGCCAAGTGCACAGAACACTTTACATACGTCTGCAGTTTCAGGCCTACATATGTGTCCTATACAAATCAGATTTGTGATACCGAAGCCACATATTTTACAATGCAGGGCTGCTTAGGCAAAATTTTGGATTTTTTTAGCTGAAAGAAATGTTAGTTTTTGCTATTTTAGCCAATTAGTGTCACAACAACCCCAGCCACCAACCAGTAAATGTCAGAAGTCATAAACACTTTTTCATGCTGAGTTAAATCTCCTGCTATCTTTGAAGAAATACTTTTACTTGTACAGTACTAGATTTTAATCACAGATAGAGGAATTAAGGTAAAGGTGGCCATACATCAAGAGACTCGTCAGCCAATCGACCATCCAATTTAATTATTATAATCAGATCGGAGGAAAATTATTGCCGCTAAAAGCATGCCTGATTGATGATGCAATTTCGGGTCATAATTTGGTTGCATGTATTGATCGGACATGCTGCAAGATGTAGGGCCAACATGCTCAATTGGGTGCAATATCGGGATGAGCAACAAACATGACGGAACCCCGGGCGCTGTCCCCTAATTTACACACGGGGTGACGTCACTCGCGCCCACGAATACGCCAGTCACCACGTGGGGCGAGTGTACGCAGACTGTGGACGGAGTCCAGAGCCAGCGGCGGACCTGGACAGGTGAAGTATACTGCACCGGGCACTGGGGGTCAGGCACATTGTACATTAAGGGAGACAGTCTGGGTGCGGCGAGGTGGCATATGCTGCGACACAAGGCCGCTCACTTGAAATTAATTTATGTACACTTGGGCCCATATGCAATTCATTTTTTCACCTGAGTTTTCTCCTCGGTGATATTTTTAAACTTGTCAATAAAATGCCCCTTTAAGCCACCAGAAAGCAAGGAAATACTCAAAATAATTTTGATAGTACTATTTTACCTACTTTTTGGTACTTTTTTCATTGAAAAGTGCTGAAAAGGTATTTGAAATCGAAGATGAAAAAATATCTCCTGGGAGAAAAGTCAGGTGAAAAAGTGAATTGCATATGGGCCTTAAAGCGGATCTCAAGACTAAAGTAAAGAAAATCTAATATCTCTGCATTTTTCTCCTGGCAGAGAGGGGAGTCGGGTGATTCGGGGTCTTCAGAACGCCTTCTCGGGATAAGGCAGCGCAAGTAACTATAACTTTCTTTTATAGGTAACCTGCTAAATTCTTACTTTTGGATGGAGATTTTTTTTAAAATAAGAAATGTTGAATTTTTATACACATTTAATTTGCATACAATAAAAGGGTACAGGCATTCAAAGTAAATCGTATTGTTGTTTATTACGAACATTTATGACCCCTATCATGCTAACCTATGTATGGGATTACAGGCCACACACATGAAAACACATGCTGTCACATACCCAAGAAGCACCTTGAATCTCGTAGCGTAGCACATGTTGCAGGAGCAGGCCTGTCCCTCCGGCCATATGAAGCATTGCAAACATTTTAGCTGCCTGTTCCCTTGATGCTGTGAAGCACGTGGTAATATACTTGTGGCCACACATGCTGAATTTCTTTGGAATTGGGAGGGGGGGGGGGTACAGCCATACACATTAGAATGCAAGCTATACTACCCAGCAATGGGAAAACTTCAATACACTGCCCCTGTGGACTAGATAAATTAAACTCTCGGTATGAACCTAGAGGACATGCCTAGCAGAGGGATAATTTTATCTCATGGTATTCTGTTCATGTAATCGCTGTGTCTCCACTGACTTCCATGTGTTTCTGATTTTCGTAAAATTATTATTTTTTCTTTCTGTCATTCCATACCAAAATACACCTTTCAATCCAGAATATTTTAGCCGATCAAACAATTTGCCCGCATATATTTCGGATGATCTGTCTTTCGCTGTGTCCTTCTGGGAAAATAAAATGAGAGGATGAAAAGAAACAAAGAATTAGCTCCAGTGAAATGGCTCAGAGCAGTGTGATAGAGCAGCCTCTTCACCCGCTTTACTCATTGTCATTCTGCACAGAAATTCATATTACAAACACACTTCAATGCTTCTCACTCTCTCGCTTGATAGAGTCCGTCATTGTATCGCCCCGGCTAGCCGCTAGACAATCTCATTGTTGCGCAATCATCACTTACCAAGCTGTAATTCTGGACGTTTTTTTAAACTGAGATTGTCATATAATTCCTGTTGAGGAGCTGCAAACTGTTTTCATTTCGAGAAGGGATCTGAAGGCCCGGCATATCAGCTATTAAATCTCAAGCAATGCCGTGTTTGAATGTGAATAAGCACTCCTTCTTTGTACCATTTTTTTAATATATATTTTTGATATTCAGTATAATGGAATGCTTTGCTTCTGACTACGAATATTCTACTTTTATTATTTATAACTTCTTGCTTTTATTATATTTAGTATAGTATTGTATTCTGCATAAAGAGAAGCATAAACTGCGCATCTTCATTGTGACATTTATTACACAGTCTAATGGTAGCCTTTCAGAGAAGTTTGGGATAAATCTGTCTACGTACAATAGTGTTGAAGGGAGAAACATAAACCAACCTGTTGTGCTTAGAATAATTGAATTGTTGGTGAGACTGCATTGGTGATAAGTTCTTAAAGGGAACCTGAAGCGATGAGTATAGGGAGGCCGCCATACTTTTAAGGTGGGGGGGGGGGGGGGGGGCAAGCACATGACCAAGCAATGTGACAGTACAAGATGGCTGTAGTACCCGTCCTGCTTTCTCCTTGGTATCTTCACCCCCTCCCACCCAAGCACATGTGACAGCACCAGGTTTGTTCTAAACTGTGTGCCAATCTGTTCTTTTTTTGTTGGCTATATCGCGTGGGAATAAATATCAGTAAAGAGACGGCGTCCTGTCTGCATCTTTTTGTACAGCATACTTTTAAGGTGGCCACTAACGATACAATACGTATCATGTGTATGATCGTTTGGAAATGATAATTCAGGACCATAAACGGACAGAATCCTCTCAACCAATCCGATCATATTGACAGGATTGATGCAAAAATCGAATTGATTTCATTAACCCTCCTGGCGGTAACCCCAAACATAGTTCGGGGTAAGCCGCGCAGGCTGATTTCTCAGGCCCTGCTGGGCCGATTTGGATAATTTTTTTTTGCTAGCTGCGTGTGCATTCCGATCGCCGCCGCTACCCGGCGATTAGCCGCCGCTCGCCACGCCACCCCGCCCCCCCCCCCAGACCTCGTGCGCTGCCTGGCCAATCAATGCCAGGCACCGCTGAGGGGTAGATCAGGATTCCCTTTGACGTCACGACTTCAATGACATGGCGATGGGGGTAAGCCCTCCAGGAAATCCCGTTCTTTGAACGGGATTTCCTGATCGCAGATCGCCGGAGGCAATCGAAGCGGGTGGGGGGATGCCGCCGCGCAGCGGCTATAGGGCTCGCTACATGATTTTTAAAAATTTTTTAAAAAAACACTGCTGCGCTGCCCCCTGGCGGTTTTTAATAGACCGCCAGGAGGGTTAATGTGATCCAATTGGTTAGCAGATTTTTGCCAGTTAGTGGTCTTGGACGATCATTGTCAATCGATCATACTATATACAAATCCTTATACCTCTGACTCCACGTGTGCTTTAAAGGGAATCAGAAGTGAGAAGTATATGGAGGCTGCCATATTTATTCTCTTTTAAACAATGCCAGTTGCCTGGCAGCCCTGCTGGTCTATTTGGCTGCAATAGTGTCCAAATCACACCAGAAACAAGCATCCAGCTGCTCTTGTCAGATTTGACAGAAATGCCAGAAACCCCTCATCTGCTGCATACTTGTTCACAGTGATGATCGTAATCAGCTAATTTACCTTTACCTGAAATTTAATGTACATTTTCACATTTACGCTTATATATAATTACGATTTGTAGATTCAATTGATTTCGTAGTGATTCATAATTTCACCTAAAATTTAGTGTAATTTTTGGAAGTGAATAGCAAACCCCCCATAGATGGTAGTGACACTAAAATTGCAATAGTGGGTACAAGTCAATAAAAGAATTTTCCAAAAAGACCTTGAAGTTTTTGAGAAAATTGATTTTTAAAAATGCAAAGAAAAAGTATTTTTTTTAAACTAAAAATGACAGTTTAAAAATTATTTTTCTTTGCATATTTAAAAACGATTTTTACTAAATTTTGGCCCACCAATGCTTGTTCAGGGTCTATGGCTTACAGTATTAGAAACAGAGGATCAGCAGGGCTGCCAGGTAACTGGTCTTGCTTAAAAGTAAATATATATGGCAGCCTCCATATACCTCACTTCAGGTTACCTTTAAAGCGAAACACCCTGAAGCTCTAGCTGAATCCCAATCAGGGACTAGAGATGTGGCGAACGGTTCCCGAACCGTTCGCCGGCGAACATCTCTAAATCTATGGGCCTCTTACTACTTCCGGGTCGCAATGACCCGGAGTAGTACGCCTGCGCTGCCCGGCGGAGCGCGTCCTAGATCGCGCTCCCGTTGCCGGGCACTCTCTGCGCATGTGCGTGACGTCATGAGTGACGTCACGCTCATGCGCAGAGAGTGCCCGGCAACAGGAGCGCGATCTAGGACGCGCTCCGCCGGGCAGCGCAGGCGTACTACTCCGGGTCATTGCGACCCGGAAGTAGTAAGAGGCCCATAGAGGTTCGCCAGGCGAACTGTTCGGCCCAACACTATCAGGGACATCATTTGAGCTATGCAAAGCATACAGCTGCACAAAGCATTTCCCTTTAGAACAGGCCCCCAGCTTAGGACCACTTTTCTACAAACTTAACCCAGCTTATTGTGTTCATGGCGACTGATTTTATTGTTTCCGACCTGGCCTATACATATTGGGTATCGTAGCCATACACAGTACTGCATCCTGGAGGTACTGCATCATCAGTGCCATGCTCTCGACTCATAGCCCTCTGTGAGGCATAGTATTACTGGCCTCTGAACTGCAGTCCTCAGTGACTGGACAGAGGAGATGCCATAAGGCAAAGAGCAAGTGCACTGCCAGCCAAGTGAATGGCACTGAGCATACTGTCTAGCCAGGGCACATGAGTTCAGCCACCCTGCCCAGCAGGCCTGGATTTATCATAAGGCACTGTAGGCACATGCCTACAGGCGCCTGATGATGGAAAGTTGGCTCACTCCCCTCCCATAGTGCCTCCCTTCCTCCTTCGCAATGAAGAGTCCCAAGCAGAGTAAATGAGAGGTTACTCACCCTGCTCTCTGCATTCCACTGACCACATCTCTCTTCAGTTAGGTGCACCTCTAACTACTTAATACTGAGGGTACCTCTGGCTATACTGAGGGACACCTGCAGCTACCTGTGATGGGCAAGGGAACTAAGGGAGAGGTGACAGCCAGCACACTTGTGGTGCAGTTCGGTTGGGTTGTGTAGGTTCATGGAGAATGAAGTCTAGGGTGCACAGACTTTTGTGCCTATAGGTTCCTACGATGTAAATCCAAAACACCAATCACAGGGATAGCAAGTTGGTGAGAGAGGGGAGAAGCGCATAGAACAGGGGTCTTAGGCTTAGTGAGTGTGTGATGAAGCTCTGGGTACTGGACATTGCCCAGGTACGGTGCAAGAGTCCCTTAAGGGTAATGCTGCCTTATATATTTATTTGGAGGTTCTGTTGCCTAATTATGTTATTTTGGGGTTTGTGCTTCTTATTTATTATAGGGAAATCTTTTTGCTTCAGGTTTGCTTTAAGCAGAGCTCCTTGCTCTATTTATTAAACAAAGATCTGTAACTTATCTATAAATGTAAAAAATAATTCTTAACAGCTTAGTAGCGCAATTCAGAAATCAGCACTTTAGGAAAGCCCAAGCATTTAAATTACACATTTCTATTACACACCTACAATTTTTACCTGCAGGCTTTAAGTTCTAAACTTTTCCACCAAAGTCCTCTATGGTTATTTTGTGATATTTTCTCACCTTTTCATAGCAGGCACTTATTATTCAGTAATGAGGCAGTTCCTGCACGGAGGGAGGCAGACTATTTATGAGTTACAACCATTGTAATTTAAGGTGTCTTGACACCGCTGGGTACTGAAACGCACAGCCAACAATGTTAAATTACCTTTGGGCCTGCAAAATTCTATAAAGCAAATTCAACAAAATCCTTCACATTGCCATGAATCTACCTCTACAACAGGGAATTCAAAAAATAAACTCCCAGCACAGTCGGCTCTCGCACAAAATACACCATGTATGTGTAACCATTTTATCAATGCACTTTTCCCCACTGTAGAAACTTCTATAGCAGATAATGTGTACAAAGTGGAGGGCGCTTAGAGGGATTTCACTAATGCTTTCACCCGCCACTGCTAATTTCTGTACCGAGGTTACCAATAACTCAGATACAGACAGAAATCAAAGAATATATATGAAAGAAATTGTGCAGGGAATGTGAAAAATAAATAATTCCCTGATCAGAAAATAGATCAGTAAAAGAGTAACAACTCTAAAAGTTTATTAGTAGTGGTACAATAAAAGTAGTGTTGTCTGTAATGTTAGTTCACACATTGTTAAGTACTCCAGCAAATATACTCACAATCTACGCATTATATTATAGTGCACATATGAATTTCTTACATGTGGTTTACTGCTGATCCTAGTATATACAATCCATTCAACTTACATACATGAGTTGGTCAAAATTAAAAAAGGGACATAGAATGATATCTGTGCTGGTACTTTCGGTATAGCTTTGGTGTGGTCGTGGAATTATAAGGCCAGCGCTGAAGCTGTACCAATTTTTCATCAATTGCAGAGGCAGGTACCGTAAGTTAGCTGCCAATTGGGTGCGCTCTGTATTAGCTAGGGGGAGGGATTAGCTGTAACACAGGTGATAAATTAAACAGGAAGTGTAGGCCAAAGCACTAATCTTGGTGGAGGGCTGATTCACTTCACTGCTAGGAATTGTGAGCACTGATTATATTACATAACTGTTGTTTGTAAATTGTGTTTTGCTGCTGATATCTGGTGGCTTGTGCATTGCAGTTCATCTGATATCTAACAGCAAGTGTCAGTTTTAAAAAGTACAAGTTTGCTTAGCAGTAGGCAGGCAATTAGCTAGGGGGAGGGATTAGCTGTAACAGGAGGTATTTGGTCAGCTGCAGGACTCAGTACTGAGCTTGCTCCGTCTGTGGCTTGCTCACTAAGTGGCTCCGACACAAGTGGCATAGGCGTTAAAAACAGGCGTTACAACACAGGCACAAAGAAAGAGGTGAGAGGAAGCAGCTAAGGACTTAAAAAAAAAAAAAAAAAAAAAAAACCTTTATCCAATATTGCGTTTTTTTGCATTGGTTAGAATGTGCTAGGCACGTTGTGATGTAGTCTTTAAGTTTTGAGGACTCCACCCCAGCTTCACTCACTCCCCCTTCTCCCCTCCTCCACCCCTCCTCCCCTCCTCCAACCCCTCCCCTCCTCCATCCCCTCCTCCTCCCCTCCAACTTCACTCACTCCCCAACTTCACTTACTCTCCCTTTCCTCCTCCCCAGCTACACGCACTCTCCCGTTTCATCTTTTACCGCCACAGTTTACTTTAAATAATTTTTCCCCACACAATCATCATCATGTTGGACTATGCTGTACAGTGTACATCCTGCGACATGTATGCATGCCTTGATCAGTGGATTGAGGGTGTTTACTGTTGCCCTGGGTGTGTGCGTGTTGCTCAGTTAGAGGTGGAAGTCGCAGAGCTAAATAAGCATCTCGCAACACTGAGACGCATACACAACATGGAGAAGAGCTTGGATCTCACGATCCAGACACTGGATGGAACCGTTGAAGATGAGGTGGGTGGAGTACAGTGGGAGAAAGAAGCAGAGGTAGCCGCTAGTTGGGTCAGTTAGAAGGGGTAGGGGAAAAAGTGGCAGGGAGGCTAGTCCCGAGTTGTCCCTCACTAAAAAGTATGCTTGGTTGCCAAATATTGGGGAGGATGATTCTAGAGTAGCAATGCTGCAGCAGGAGGTGCTCCTTAGCAACCAAGGGGCAGACTGCTGCAACAAGAAAGGGAATAGGAGTGCAGCTAAGGCTAGACAGGTACTGGTGGTAGGGGATTCAATTATTAAGCGCACAGATAGGGTAATCTGTCGAAGAAACCGTGAATGCCGTACAGTCTGTTGCCTCCCGGGTGCTCGGGTTCGGCATGTAGCGGAAAGAATTGACAGATTATTTGGTGGGGCTGGGGAAGACCCGGCTGTCATGGTACACATTGGCACCAATGACAAAGTTAGTGGCAGATGGAAGGTCCTCAAAAATGATTTTCAGGTACTTGGAGATAAACTTAAAGCAAGGACCTCCAAGGTGGTGTTATCTGAAATACTGCCAGTGCCACGTGCTACATCTGAGAGACAGAGGGAGCTTAGGGAGTTAAATAAGTGGCTGAAAAATTGGTGTAGGAAGGAGGGGTTTGGGTTCCTGGAGAACTGGGCAGACTTTGCAGTCGGCTACAGGTTCTACAGTAGGATGGGCTGCACCTTAATGGGGAGGGTGCAGCTGCATTGGGGGAGAAGATGGCTAAACGGTTGGAGGAGATTTTAAACTAGGATCTGGGGGGAGGTGGGAAGATAAAGTCTCAATACGTAGACAAAATAAGGTAAAAAGACAGTGGGAGCCTGACATTATGGGGAGGGGGGAGGGGGTGGAGAGAGACTTGGGGACAGTGTAAAGATTAAGGAGGTTGGTAAAACTTCAAGTAGCCCATTTCATGTAAACAAAATTGGTAAATGTGGTGGTAAAAATATAAAGTGCATGGTAACCAATGCTCAGAGCCTTGCAAATAAAATAGACGAACTAGAGTTCATTCTGAATGACAAAGGCTATGACATTGTGGGAATAACCGAGACATGGATGGATGAAAGCCATGACTGGATAGCTAATTTAAAAGGATACAATGTGTTTAGGTAGGATAGAACTGGGAAAAAAGGTGGAGGGGTTTGTCTCTTTGTTAAGCATTCTTTTACAGCTGTCCTCAACGATGAGATGGAGGAAGATTGCGAAGATGTGGAGTCCGTTTGGGTAAATATTCATGGTGGAAATAAAAGTTGCCAATTGCTTATTGGGGTATGCTACAGGCCACCTCATATTGATGAAGCTGCAGAACTGCGATTACTACAGCAGATTGAAAAAGCTGCAAGTAAAAATGAGGTCATAGTTATGGGCGACTTCAACTTTCCATTGACTGGGGTATTGAGGCTACCCATTCTGGTAAAAGCAGCAGATTTCTGGCAGCACTACAGGACAATTACTTGACTGAAATGGTAACGGAACCAACTAGGGGGAATGCATTACTGGATCTGATCATTTCTAATAGACCAGATAATGTATCAAATGTGCAGGTTCAAGAACATTTGGGAAATAGTGATCACAACATGATAACGTTTGATCTGGTGACTGATAGGCCACGGGACAGCGGGACCACTAAATCTATGAATTTTAGAAAAGCAAAGTTCAATCAACTTAGGCAGGCACTAAGTTTGGTGAACTGGGATAATGTACTACAAGGGGAGGACACTGAAGGGAAATGGCAAGCTTTTAAACTTATTCTCAATCAATATTGCAGTATGTATATCCCATATGGAAACAAAATATCTAGGAATAAAAAAAGGCCTCTATGGATGAATAGGAAGGTTAGAGATAAAATGAAGAGGATAAAGAATGCCTATAAGGTCCTAAAACAGGAGGGGACTGAGGCTGCTCTAAGCAATTATAAGGAGTGCAATAAAAATTGTAAAAAATAAATTAGGCTGGCAAAGATCGAAGCTTAAAATCAAATCGCTAGGGATCTCAAATCTAACCCAAAAAAGTTTTACAAGTACCTCAACTCTAAAAAAAGAAAGGTTGACTGTATAGGACTCCTAAAGGATGAGGGTGGGAACTCAATGGTGGATGACCAAGGTAAGGCAGAGTTATTAAATGCTTTCTTTGCTTCTGTCTTCACAAAGGAAACAGCACTGTTGCAAATTACAGAGGCAGAAGAGTCTCAATCTTCTAACTGTAATATTAAATACTTAACGCAGGAAGAAGTGAAGGCAAGACTAAATGAATTAAAAATAGACAAGGCACCTGGCCTGGATGGCATGCATCCTCGGGTCCTAAGGGAATTAAGTTCAGTTATAGATAAACCCCTTTATCTTATCTTTTGTGACTTTCTTTCAACTGGCAGAGTTCCCGTGGATTGGCGTACAGCTAACGTTTTCCCATTATTTAAGAAGGGCAAAAAATCAGATCCAGGAAATGATAGACCTGTAAGCTTAACATCAGTTGTATGCAAACTATTTGAGGGGTTACTAAGAGATACTATACATGACTTCATAGTAGAAAACAATCTTATTTCACAGCATCAACATGGGTTTACTAAAGACAGGTCCTGCTTGACTAACACATTGCTCAGCTTTTATGAGGTAGTGAACGCTAATATGGATATTGGGAATGCTGTAGATGTGATATATTTGGACTTTGCAAAGGCCTTTGACACTGTTCCCCACAAAAGTCTGATGCAAAAGTTGAGGATACAAGGACTGGGGAAGAGTCTGTGTGCATGGATAGGGAACTGGCTAATGGACAGAAAACAAAGAGTTGTGGTCAATGGATCAATGGATCGTACTCAAAATGGGAGACTGTTAGCAGTGGGGTCCCACAGGGGTCTGTATTGGGTCCAGTGCTCTTCAATTTATTTATTAATGACCTAGTAGATGCAGTAGTGAGCAATGTTGCTATTTTTGCAGATGATACAAAATTGTGCAGAATCATCAACTCTCAGGAAGATAGTGTCATATTGCAACAGGATCTGGATAGGATGGCTATATGGGCACATACATGGCAGATGAAATTCAATGTTGAAAAATGTAAAGTCATGCATTTTGGTCATACCAATGGTCTAGCACCATACAAAATAAATGGGATACAGTTGGGGCCTTCAAACTGGGAGAAGGACTTAGGAGTACTCATCGACAACAAGTTAAATAATCGTACTCAATGCCAAGCTAAAGCTAAAGCTAACAAAATTTTGGGATGCATTAAAAGAGAAATAAAAACTCCAGATGCTAGCATAATATTGCCCTGTTTAACTCTCTAGTAAGGCCACATCTGGAATATGGAATTCAGTTCTGGGCACCACATTACAAAAAAGATATTGCAGTTTTAGAGCAGGTGCAGAGACGAGCAACAAAATTGATACGTGGGATGGAGGGTCTCACTTACCAAGAAAGGTTAGATAAACTGGGTTTATTTAGTCTAGAGAAAACAGAGGGGATCTAATTAACATGTATAAATACATCAGAGGGCAATATAATAGCTTGGCGGATGAGCTTTTTGTCCCTAGGCCTTCTCAAAGGACTAGAGGACATGATCTGCGCATGGAGGAAAAACGTTTTAGCCATTTATTTTGGAAAGAGTTCTTTACAGTAAGAGTGATTAAGATGTGGAATGCATTGCCACAGGAAGTCGTTATGGCAAACTCTATACCTGCATTTAAAGGGGGCTTAGATGCTTTCCTTGCGTTGAAAGTCATCCATGGCTACAATTACTAGGTAATGCCTAATGATGTTGATCCAGGGATTTTATCTGATTGCCATCTGGAGTCGGGAAGGAATTTTTCCCTTTTGGGGCTAATTGGACCATGCCTTGTAGGGGTTTTTTCGCCTTCCTCTGGATCAACAGGGATATGTGAGGGAGCAGGCTGGTGTTGTACTTTGTACTGGTTGAACTCGATGGGCGTATGTCTTTTTTCAACTAAAATAACTATGTAACTTTATGTGTAACTATGTAGTATGATCCAGTGGCGTAGCTAAAGAGCTGTGGGCCCCAATGCAAGTTTTTCAATGGGGCCCCCCAAGCACTGTATACATAACAATTGATAAGGCACTTCAAAACCTGCCAATGGCAACTACATTGTCAGAGATACAAGAAGGGGATGGGGAGCAGTTTGTTAATGATTACCACAATTCAAAGTATCTGTAGAAGTGATTATTATGAGCACAGGACCAATAGAGAGCTAACACTGTAGTTGAGGGAGGGCCCTTCTGGACCCCTCTGGCCCAAGGGCCCCGATGCAGTCACAACCTCCGCAAACACTATTGGTATGCCCCTGGTATGATCCCTCCGTCAGATATGTCCATATGTCCTAGGTGCTAATGCACTGTACTCTGGCCCCTCGGGCTGCTGGGGTTGGTGCTGTTCCTTAGTGGCTGTGTCAGGGATCCAGCTGGTAGTTCCCGACTCCTTCCGCTCTCCCCATCTGCTGTTTGCCTGATGCAATGCTCAGGACTCAGGTGGCTTCTGCTAGAGTACTAAACAGTATGTGAACTAACATGGCTGGTAACACTACTTTTTTTGTACCACTATTGATTAACTTGTAGGCCGGTTTCACACTGGGGATTGGTATTAGTGGTCTGCACTGCACTGCCAATAACAGGCCTTCGGGCATTACCGCATTAGCATGCAGTAATCCCCATCTGGCAGCCGGTGAAGCAGGAAGTGGTGCTCACTTCCTGTGGCCGAAGCATTGACAAGTGCGGAAGCGTCTTACTGAAATACACTTCCGCACATGGGCGACGCATAAAACCTGAGGCGGGCATTTTAACACACACGCGTCGCCATAGACTTACATGACTTCCGGTGTGACACACGTTGCCACCGGTCGAGGCAGAACCACGCAATAACGTAGATTTACCCTAGCGTCGGGGATGCGGCGAAAACTTCACTGCATCAGTATGGATGTCCCCATAGACTTTCATTGCACTAAAAATACAAATTTTAAAAATACCGCATCATCCCAGTAGGAAAGTTGTTATTTTTTTACTGATCAATTTTTGATTATTCAAGTTGAATTATTTATTTTTCACGTACTCTTCGCAATTTCTTTTATTTATACGAGTATATCCTATAGCAGATAAGTTTGGAAGATCCAAAGGGTATTTTTGACTTGTTTAACACAGAGCACTGTTGTGGAGCCTCCCCCTGCTCATTCCAATGTATAGCACAAATCCTCAGGAAATCAGAGTTCATTAATTCTGCACGCAACTCCTTATTATATTTATTCAGCTGCAAAAGGTTGGTCTGTTATATAAAGCTGTACATTGATCACTCCCAATATGCAATTTCCTGCAAACAAGACAGATAAAGTTGTGAATCCATAATATTTCTGGACAAGTGCCAGTCTTCTGGGGGAATGAAAAAGCAACTGATTCCTACCAGCTATTTCGGTGCTATACGATACCCTCTCATATTAAGTGTAATTATGGAATATTTTAGGTGTTAGCATTAGCCAGCGTTTGGTTCTCTGAACATGATCGCAGATTCACATGGAAAATGAGAAACCATCATCCACACGCTGTGATTGGCAGAAGCTTAGCCAAATATTTTTTGTAGAGAAATAGTGGTCGGGTTAGGCCCAGCTAATGAATGTCTGGAGAAAGTGCCATCAGACTTGCATAATATAAGCCTATTTGCACCTTTATTGTATTTTCATAATGTGAACACCAGAAGTGGCTATGTTGAAACTTTAAATCAGCACCCACATCTGATGTGTGGTCCTGTCAGTATAGGAAGGTAATCTTATTTAATAACAGTAGTAAATAGCGATGATTCATGAGATGCTAGTAATTCTGGCTTGCATGTATATTTAAAGGGAACCCTAGAGGGATTTGGAGGCTGCCATATTTATTTCCTGTTAAACAATACCAGTTGCTTGGCAGTCATCCTAATCCTGTGTCTCTAGCACTTTTAGCCATAGACCCTAAACAAGCATGCAGCAGATCAGATACTCTGACTCAGCTTACTCAGGTTTTACTGGATTTACTATATGCTGGTTCCAGGGTTTTGACTCAGACACTACTTATGCCAGAAAACCAACAGGGTGCCCAAGCAACTGGCATTCTTTGCAAGAAAATACATATGGAAGCCCCCATATCCCTCTCACCTTGGGTTCTCTTTTACCTCCTTGGCGGGTTCATTGTTTTTGCCAAGGAAGCTGCATTGCAATTTTTTTGTAATTTTTTCTTTTGTTTCATGTAGCTACCTGAGTGGTAGCTACATGAAACACCACTAGAGGGACACGATCGCCGCCGGCAACAACAGCAAACAGGAGATTGCGTATAGAACGAAGAATGGCTACGATCGGAATGACGTCATGGACGTCACCCGACGTCCTGACGTCAGGAGCATCCGATCCAGCCCTTTGCGCTGCCCAGGAGTGATTGGTCCGGGCTGCGCAGGGCTCTGGCGAGGAGGGGGCCCTCTTCCGCAGCTGCGTACGGCTGATCGCCACGCGGTGGCGCCGATCAAGCTGATCGCCACGCGGCGGCGCCGATCAAGCTGTAGTCCTGAGTGAAGCTCAGGCTAGCCACCAGGACAGGAGCTCTATGCAGAGTATTGCGCACAGCGGGCACTTTTACTCACCTCCCCGGGGATCCAGGTGTCAGTAGCTGTTCTCCTTTCTGTCCTCTGGGGCTCTGAATCACTCTAGTGAGATCACCATCAGTGAGACAGAGTTACAGCGCCACCCGGAGGACAGAGGTGAAATTGCAGTGCTGGAACCCAGGGAGGTGAGTGGGAACAGGGGCTGCTGCAGAGACTCTGGCAGCATGATTTTGTCCTGATATTAGGGTCTGAAATCTTTTAAGAAGACCCTAAAATTAGGAAATAATAATACCGCCAGGGAGGTTAAATATGTTTTTTTGTCCCCTACATGATGCTGACTCTGGATTAGGGATGATCAATGAGATGCAAATGTTTCTGAAATTATGCAAATTTGTATGCAAATGTATGCAGCTTGAAAATGCGCCAATACATTTAAACCCAGGTTTATATTGATTGGTTCATTTTCAAGCTGCATACATTTGCATACAAAATTGCATACATTTGCATCACCTTGGAAACATTTGCATATCTGTGATCATCCCTATTCTGGATATAGTAAAAAGTAGGTGGTGCATGCATCATATGTTAGTGTGAAATCCATGGTCTGCTGCTCTCTTCAGGCTGGTGCTGCAAGTCCCGCCCAGGTATCAGAGCCACTCACAGGAGGTGAGTGGCTGCCTCTATTCAGACAGTGACGGCTGCTGTTTTTAAATAGACTTGGAAACTGTACCAGCAATATGTCCAGTCTAGCTACGTAGCCCTAAGGTATACTTAACCCAGGGACGGATCAAGACCAAGTTGCGCCTGGAGCAAGGTCAGGTTTTGGCGCCTAAACGTCAGGTTTTGGCGCCTAAACTGCCATTCATTTTGCCGCCTTTTTAAGAATTCAACAAACTGCGCCTGGGGCAAGATACCCACTTGCCCCCCCCCTAGATCCGTCCCTGACTTAACCTTGTAGTCCACCAAATGTGCAAGTGTTTGTACTGTACCTCCAATGAGAAAATAGAGTTGCTCCTTTGCAGTAGAGAATGTACCAGGGCATGCTGGGCCATATATAGGACAAGATTATTGACACCCAGCAAGATTATTGACACCCAACAAGATTTTTGAGGGGCCTTCTGCACACAACCCTGAGCCTGCCTCCCCACCCTGGTAGTGGTGGCCAGTCGATTCCTTCGCCTCCCCATGCATAGTAGCGCAGGGAGCGCTGTTATATTTACTGAGTCCACACTCTTGCCAGGAACCCTGCACTCTAGGCGGACATCGTGCTCTCCTGTTCACGTCAGCTGGAATGCAGTGAACAGAGCAGAATAGAACCTGCTGTGATCACACAATCATCATATGTGAATGCAGTGGGGTATGTATCACCATAGAAGACATAGTGGCTGCTATGTGTCCCATAGTCATGGGAAGCCTGGTGTACCTTGCAATATAGGGGTCCATGGCGGTCCTTGTGGAGAAGGAGAAGAAGGCCTCCTGAGGTGCAGAGTAGCAACAACGTAGCATAGAAGTGATTCACCTGTCCAGTCTCCACCAGTGATCTATAGTCTGACTCTCTGAGTTTTTCTGTCTGTGATTAGAGTGCCCTCTCTCGACAGGTTACATGATTTATCATAGCCAGTGTTGCTCTCCACGGCCTCGTGATCACGGGTAACTTGTGATCATGAGCTGTTTTTCCTGATCACGAGGTGGGATTTCGAATTCGTTATCGCTTCTCGATCACGGATTCAGTTCCGAATGCACCCGTGATCGTGATCCAAATCTGGCTCGTGATCACGGATTTAGCCATGACGGCCGTGATTATTACCGGAAATCCCGCAGATTTTAGCGGTTAATTGCAAAGTTCCCTTACATGCTATAAACACCAAATTTGCAGGATATGTTAAGTAGAACAGTGGTAACAAGAGGGAATTTTTCAAAAATACCTTATAGTTTTGGAGAAAATAGATTTTAAAGTTTCAAAGGAAAATAGTATACATTTAAATGCGGTAAATGACAGTTAATGTATTTACCGCATTTACATGTATACTTTTTCCTTTGAAATTTCATTTGAAACTATGAATTTTTTAGGAAAATGTTCCTCTTGTTCCCACTGTTCTACTTAACATATCCTGAAAATTTGGTGATTGTAGCTTATAAGGGGGCTTTGCTATTAACCGCAAAACTGGTTTTGCCGGTTTTTAATCACAAATACTTTTTCATTTGAAACTTTAAATTTGATTTTCTCAAAAACTATTAGGTCTTTTTGAAAAAAAATCTTTAAGTTGTAGTCACTGATCACCTTTATAATCCATGCAATTTTGGTAACGGCAGCATGTATGGGGGCTTTGCTGTTAATGTTAAAGACAAATCCGTGATCATGGCCATGATCATGGATTCTACATGTAATCACGGCTAAAATCCAAGTCGAATCCGGAGCTCTGATTCAAATTCACGATCATGGCATATCCGGATTTCGATTCTGCCGTGGCTGAATTTACTCGAATTCGGGATTGGGGGTATCCGAGTACTACTGATCATAGCGATGGAGATACCTGGAGAATGTAGATCAATGATGGAGCCTGTAAAGGTAAGTCACTTCTCTTAAGCTCCATTGCCACTTCTCTGCATGGGAGAGTTTACATCTGGCAACCTACACTGAGGAAACTACTTCTGACTACCTATACCGAAGGGGTTATTTCCAGCTACCTGTATAGGGGCCCATGTGAAATAAGATACTAAATGGCTTCTAGTCACCAATGCAAACAGAGGCACTGGAAACCCCAGATCCAATAAAGATCCTTATAAAAAGAACATACTGAGGAGACTACATATACTAGGGGGCCCAACCTATCCTGGGGGCCCTTTGGCTACCTATACTGATGGGGCTACCTCTGACTACTTATACTGGGGGAGGGGATTTTTCTAGCTACCTATACAGGGGCCCCTGTGACTCTATATAGTAACAGACTACCTGATTTACTGCAATTCTGTAATTTTAGCTCAATCACTGAACCTGGAAGCATTGGACCAATTAGAGAATGCAGATTGAGCCTTGGTGCAGCAACAACCCACAGAGCTCCCTCCGTGAAAATAGCATGATCCAAATCCCTCCCCATGTGGCTGGTAAAATACACACCCTATGTAACTGTATTTGACACCCTTGCTCTAGACTGTTACACCTGCTACACCACACCAAAGATAAATACATGGAAAATGTAGTTAAAGGCCTGAACATAAACCTAAACAAATCAACAAAAAGACAGTTGTTGCTTTATCCAGTGAGCTGCTGAGAGGAGATGCACAATGTTGCTTGTTTATACTGAATTAACTACAATGTGTTATTGCTGTATTTAGCCTGCTGCTTGTTACGTGTGATCGTTTTTGCATGGAATCAAGAACTAGGGGCTCGATTCACAAAGCGGTGCTAACCCAGTTAGAGACTTTAGGCGTGATAACCATTGCACCACGCTGGTGAAAAGCCAGTTTAGGCGTGATAAGTTTAGGCATGATAAGTTTAGGTGTGATAAGTTTAGGCATGATAAGTTTAGAAAAGTTTAGATTGCGCGCAAAGCAGCGCCATTAAACTCTATGCGAAGTGCACCAGACTTTACTAGCGCAAAACTTTTGATCAGCTGTGCACTGCGGTGCTAACCCAGTTGGTGCTTAAACTTATCACGCCTAAACTTATCACACCTAAACTTATCATGCCTAAACTTATCACACCTAAACTTATCACACCTAAACTTATCATGCCTGCCCTAAACTGAGTTTAGGGGCGATAAAGGGCTTTTCACCAGCGTGCTAACTGTTAGCACCGCTTTGTGAATCAGGCCCAAGATGTCTATTTATCCTGACTTAGCAGCAGAAGAGCTTAAAAAAAGGAAATACAATTTCAGGGTAAAATACAGGAGCACACAAAGGCTCAGGTCAGTTTTGAGGGAGAGTTTTTTCTTTCTTTTTATACAGAAGGGACTGGGAAAAAGTCCAACATAAATTGTCAGTGCAGAGTCGTAAACTTTATGAAAAAAACCTTCACTCTACTTAAAACAGTTGATGTAGGCAAGAAATAAGATACTTAATGGCTTCTAGTCACCAATGCAAACAGAGCCACTGGAAACCCCAGATCCAATAAAGATCCTTATAAAAAGAACACTGACTATGATGCAGACTACTGAAGTCCAGAGCGGAAATCAAAGGGAAGGGTCTTGATTCTCAGTGGTGTGGGTGTTTACTAAAAGCTTCAGAACGGGAGGGAGCATTGATGACACAATGGCAAGTATTCATGTTTCTCTCTCAGCATCAGTGCTCCAAACTTTCTCTGTCTTTCAAGCAAGCCACATTCAGGTCAGCATACAAAGCTTTCACACACCATGGTTTGACGTTTAACCCTAAAAGGATATATTTTGAAAGACACTTAGAGCAATGTCAAATACTGTCATAGCATATTAGTGGCAGATCGCAGCTTAAATCTCTTAATGTCACTTAAGTGTATCTTACCGAAGCGTTACTTACAATTTGTCAACTAGACTTCCAACTTAGCACTGTTACCTGTATACCCCATGATGCAACTCATTTTGTATGTTTAGAGAGCAATTTCTGGAGGCAAGTAAAACAACTAGGTGAACTGCTCATGGTACAAATGACAACGACAACAAAACACTTGTCGCGCTTTCCTCCCCTAGGACCCAAAGGGCATAAGCTAGCTTGTCTCAGATCAGTACATAGTGATGTGTTTCAGGGGAAAAAAGTTATGTGATCATAAATCAGACTAAACAGGTGGTTTTCCAGTTTTGATTTAAACATATCCAGAGTTGGTGCTGTTTTGATTGGGTGTGGCAAGGCGTTCCAAAGGTTAGGGGCAGCATGACAAAAAGTAAGAGTCCCTGTATAGCTGGAAAGAGCCATAGTGAGAATTGATGTAAGTCTACTGTCAATAGTCATAGTTTGCTTGCAATCACTACCTTTCATCGGTCACACGTCAGCCTCCATGATCTTGGGCCGATACTAGTCATGGAGGCCGGCGTGTGATGTTGCCTTGCAGTTACAATGTGAGCCCATGTAAGTGCTAACAAGCATACTGCTCTGAAGAGTGAGGACCTACTCAGGGGAGCATACAATCAATTCCCTGCTGTGTTAGGGAGAAAGTTTAGGATGCTGACGGTCGATGACAATAACAGCCTTGCCCATGTGAGCTCTCACCACCACCCTAGGCACGTCCAGCTGTCTCTGTCTGCAACCAATGGATGCTTGTTGCATTGCTCAAACTGTGGCGCTCCACTCTCGTTAGGCTGTAGTACAGCCGGCTCCCTGTAGTACAGCCTAACGAGAGTGGAGCGCCACAGTTTGAGCAATGCAACAAGCATCCATTGGTTGCAGACAGAGACAGCTGGACGTACCTAGGGTGGTGGTGAGAGCTCACATGGGAAAGGCTGTTATTGTCATCGACCATCAGCATCCTAAACTTTCTCCCTAACACAGCAGGGAATTGATTGTATGCTCCCCTGAGGGCAGTTAGTGAAGTGATGGCCGGGATCCTCTATAATAAAACCCCTGTGTCCCTGCGTGTGGTGTCTCTGTGTAGCTGGTCCATGCTTTTTGCTACTGCGCATGTGCACAGCACGGACCCAGCCTCACAAAGACAGGTGGATAGGGCCAGGGAGCCGGACAGGCGTGTGAGCTGGCAGCTGGGTGTGCGGCAGTTGTGTGCGTGGCGGCAGAGCCGGGACAAGGTCCTCCAGCACCCAAGGCTGAGATACCAAAGTGCGCCCCTCCATCCCTGCCACCCCAGCCATCACACACTGATTGCTATTAGACTAAGAGGCCCCCATGGGCCCACAACCTCCCCAACACCTTAATATTTAGTTATCTGGCTTGCAGGAACTGCCATGTATCCCCTTTTCTTATTTCTATCTGCTTCAAACACAATTAGGAATGACAGCTGAATGAATTCTGCGCCCCCTCCTACACTGCGCCCTGAGGCTGGAGCCTCTCCAGCCTATGCCTCGGCCCGGCCCTGCGTGGCGGGTGCTCACGCGTGCGCAGTAACATGCGGCGAGCAGCGGCGACGAACAAACCCTAGAGCCTATGTTTAAATGGGCTTGGGTCTACTAGTTATATTATAAGCTCCTCTGAGGCAGTTAGTAACATGATGGCAGGGATAAGATTTGTAAGCTCCTTGAAAAGCAGCACATTTGGTGAGTGGCAGGCAACTCAGAATCACTGTAAATTCCCGTTCACTTTCCCTTCATCCCCCGTGTGCCAGAGCCGGCTGTTGGTAGCCACCCACCGCTATGTGCAAACACTGTGTACTAGAACGAATGTTCAGCAGGCAAACTGCTACCGTTGCCCACAGCTCGCCTCTTGCATTCCTGGTGCCCTAGGCCATGGCCTTTTTCAGCCCTGCATGAAATCCGGCCATGGCAAGGTTAAGGTTTACACATATAAATACCATGCGTTAACATGTCTACCGCTTACGCGTTACACTTTTACCACAGTTTAGTGAATATACCCCAAAGTATGCTAAAAAGGTCTGTATATTTCCTTCAAACAAACATAGCATTCCTACTATTTGTTCTTTACAAGAAGTAAGGTGTTATTTGGGCTTGCTGGCAATCCATTATTGTATGCTGACAATCAGAGCGGCCAGCCTCAGCACAAACAGTAACAAGCTCTATGTGACAGCCTTCAGATGCCAGCTTTGATGTTCATCATTTATTCTGTGTCCTTTTATTGGAAAACAGGTTTCCTTAATATGAGCATGGTATATTTGTTATTCTATGGAAAACAGGGTCCGCTGGCAACCTGGCACTGCGCAATGCAAATTTTATGAAATAAATGCAGCTCTTACTTTATGTGGCAAACCACAAGAATTTAGAAACATCCTCTTAACAGGGTCTGGGAATTAAACAGGTTGAGTATTACATTCTGAATCACAAGATGAATGGGATACATTATGGTATGAAGGCTCTTTCTGTTAATTCATTCAGCAATGGGCTGCACTCAAATGTTGTTTTCACGTCAGATCAATTTTTGGCTATGCAACAATCTTCTGTTCAACATGTTATGAGAATTATCAAAACGTGAGGGTGAATATATCTCTTCCAATTACCGAGGAAGGTGAATCGAAAGCGACTATGATCAGTATACTAACTGCCGTTAGAACAGCAAGAAAGGAACGGATGGTTTAAAGAAACATAATTATATTTTGTTGTAAAGCATATGCCAGGTAGGCCAGGCATGCAAGAGTCTAAAAATATCATTAAACAAAAAGAAAAGTAAATTAAAGAAAAATAAAGCGTTAAAGCAAACCTTGACTTGATGGAAAATTCAAATAAATCTTGAAGTAAAAGACAAGCCTATAATATTGACTTAATCTCATATTTCAGTTCCTTAAAACACATGTGAAATACAATTTATGTTAATTGTATGTATACTTGTAATCTAATAATGCATGAATTAATATACAAAATTGTGCATACATTTCCTCATGTAGTATTACCGAATGATTCATGGCAGCTGTTCAACTGACAGCAGATTGCTTCTGATGTATGACTAATTTGAGACCCGCATTATGCAGGTGTCAAAGGAGATCACATAGTCAAGCTGTGTTTTTAATATTTGCAGTAAGTATTGTCTGTTTCTCTATTAAGAAAAAAATGAGGCAATACATCACTGGCAACAAAACAATATATGTTTATATCAAGCAGAAAGTTTTCCACTAGGTGATATTTTCCCATATCAATAAAATGCCTTTTAAGCCAACAACAATAAACAAAATACTCTTTTTCGCCTACTTTTTGGTACCCTTTTAGTGGCAGAGTGCTGAATAGTTATTTTAAAGAGGAACTTTAATCAAGGTCAAGGATTGAACTTCATTCCATTCAGTAGCTGATACCCCCTTTCCCATCAGAAATCTTTACCTTTTCTGAAATATTCCATCAGGGGAGTCTGTATGGCTGATATTATGTTGAAACCCCTCCCACCGTGTGATGTCATGACCAAGGTGCTGACAGTTTGCTGTCTGTGAACCTCGTTGCATTGTGGGAAATAACATCTGTTTCAATTGCCAAGCAAGCAATATACTGTATCTCTTTGTGCATAGAACTCTCTGTAAATGAATATTGTTAAAAATAAGCAATTTAACTCATTATGTTATTTTCACTGTAGTTTCTTTTTAAACAGAAGAGAAACAAAATCTTCTAGGAGAAGTCCTAGGAGAAAAAGTGAATTGAATAAGGGTGCCCAAAGATCTAGCGATGTATGGGCAGATTTGACCAAGAGACAAAACTCTCTCTTATTGATTTTGATAAGAGAGAGATCCGTGAGCTGCCCATGCACCACAGGCAAATTCCCAATCAATTTCAGCATAAAAATCGATCCGGAATCAGCCCTGTGTGCTGCCTCGTCGTTGTGCCCCCCTATTGTAATGTCCCCCCGGTGCCAAAATGTATACATTACCTCCCCGCTTGTCCCCTGCAGGCTTCCGGGACTCTTCTTCCGCATGCACGCGTGTCCCACGTGGTTTCCTAGTAAGAGTGTGCGTGTGTGACGTCACACGCGCGCCTTTACCAGTAAACCATGTGGGGCGTGCGTGTATGCGGAGGAGGAATCTCGGAAGCTTGTGGCGGACAAGCAGAAGCCGCGGAGAGGTAATATATACTTTACATGGGTTACGTGGGGACATTACATTACACAGTGGCAAGGCGGCGGATGGTTTAATCAATCAACGGGAAATTGCACGCCATTCCCACTGCACACCCGACATCTTGCAGCATGCGCGATCAACAATGCATCCAATTTCCATCCCGGCGTCACCAATTTTCATTCAATTTGATAATATTATTTAAATTGGATGGTTGATCGGCCGCCAAGTCACCTGATGTATGGCCACCTTAAGGGCCATTTGTTACAGAGGAGAGAGGACATGATATACACATGATTGATTTTACAAACAGGGGGTTAATAAGGAATGTTCAGAAGCTCCATCTTTAGCAAATATATAGCTTTAGCTCATTTATATGGACATTATCATTTTAATTGTGATCTGCTTGTATTGTGGAATAGACCTCATGAATTACAAGATGGTTGTAGTAGCCAATAGAGCAGACCCTACAGATACATTTACAGTTTATATTTCTAGAGAAAATGTGAATTTAGACCTACCATTTCCAAAAAGATGAGAAGTTACACAAACATGTGTACAGAAAACTGACAGAAACAATTGATAGAGACCTGATAGCTTTCAGGATAGTAGTATTATTTAAGGTGTCCCTATGGGGAAGTTCCTCAGGGCAAAACATGTTGTCCGGTCAAGAGGATTATGTTTGGGCAGCAGGTCAGCTTACAGATACATTTCTGGCCAAAGGTCACAAAGAGGTAGATTTACGATGTTTTAGAGTACAGAGGGCTGAAACAGACAGGAATGATTGGCTAAAATGAGGCAAACTGCTAAGATTAGGATCCCCTTTGAGATGAAATTTGATAGGACTGGTGGGTTAGTAACAATACAGCGAGAACATTTTCAACAAATTTTTTTCTTGTGATAAAGAAGATGTTTGTCAATTATCTGAAAGCCATCCTGCATTTGTAGTGGGGAAGGTTAAAACTATTAAATACATTATAGGAAAACTGATACAGAGAGAAACTAAAGAGAATTTAATTTAAGATACGTAGGATGGATAGTGCAAAAATTTAAGAGAGTAATATTTCACATCCAGCAGGGCAAAAAGGTTCCCAGTTGAGCCGGATCACAAATGGCCAGTGGGAGTGGACAGTGTAGTGTCCGCTTTGATGGTCTGATGTGGTCCGGTTGGTGCCCAGGGCAGATGCAATTCAATCATAAGCAATATGGAAAATAGATCTACTCTTCCGTAAAAGTTGTGGACAGCACAAAATCCGCGGACTGCAGACTGACAAGCGTGAACATACCCTATTTATAACATAGAATATGTTTACTTTTTGGAATAACTTTTCAGCACTTTGCAATTTAAAAAGTACCAAAAAGTAGGTGAAAAGGTACTGTCAAAATCAGCGTTGGACTGACCCACCGAACTACCGACATAAAATTTGGTGGGCCCCCTTTAAGAGCTGTGACGTCACAGTCACATGACCAGAGTGGGGCCCCCTCTCTCCTATCCGGGCGGCTGGGCCTGTGTAATTGAGATTTCAGCCAGGCGCCACGTGGTGATGTGACGGTGCGGTCCGGAGGTCCATAAGAAGAGAAAGAGCATTAGTCACCACAAGCTCCGCCTCCATCCACACCGTATCATCATTCCACGCCGCCTGGCGCCAGACAGAGGCCTGGCTGGACGCCGCAGCCCGCAGGGGGAACGCGGCCTGTCTGAGGAGGACTGTCACCTCATCGTCTGAACTCTGAGCCTGCCTGACTGAGGGAGAGGCAGCCGCCTGCCACACACTGTCTGACGCCCCCGCTAGGACCAGCCACGCTGAAAGCCCAGGGTCTCAGCTGCCCTGCACGCAGGTGGGCTCTCTTTGTGGGGGTATCTGCTGCCAATCTGATTACATTTTGTGGGGGTATGGGGATATCTGCTGCCAATCTGATTGCATTTTGTGGGGGTATCTGCTGCCAATCTGATTGCATTTTGTGGGGATATTTGCTGCCAATCTGATTGCATTTTGTGGGGGTATCTGCCGCCAATTTGATTGCATTTTATGGGGGTATCTGCTGCCAATCTGATTTCATTTTGTGGGGGTATCTGCCGCCAATCTGATTGCATTTTGTGGGGGTATGGGGATATCTGCTGCCAATCTGATTGCATTTTGTGGGGATATCTGATGCCAATCTGATTGCATTTTGTCGGAAAATCTGCTGCCATTTGACTACTTAAAGAATTATCATGAGGCATGTAACTACTTGATTATTTTATCTAAAATGTATCTGGTCAGACCTAATCTCTGTGAATAACACCGCTACTTATTTTGTGTTTTTTTTTTGTCTGCCCATGACCCATCATGACCACGCCCATGCTCCAGTGCGTGGAGACACCCATTTATTTTTGCTGTGCGCGCCACATGTAGACAGATTCCTATTGGAGACTGTCCTCAGATGTGCTCACAATCTATTCACTTCCATAATCAAGCAACATTTTTAAAGTACATGTGTATGTGAGGAGCAGGAACCGCTCAAGGTCAGAGGCGGAGTGGAGGAGGGTGGCTGTGAAGGTGCAAGGGAGAAAGCGGCTGAAGATGCTGCACCTGAAGGAGGAAGAGGGGAAGGAGGGTGGCTTTTCTTTTGTGTGCTGATTTTGCTCAGGTGCTCTTCCCATTGCAGTTTGTGACTTTTCTGCATGTGCCTTCGTAAGGCAGTTGTCCCTACGTGGGCGTTGGCCTTTCCACGGCTCCATTTTTGGAGGCAGAGAGAACAGATGGCATTGCTCTGATCTGAGGCAGACACATTAAAAAATTTCCAAACCGCTGAGCCCCCCTGGGGTGATGCCACTATGGTGGCATCAGCAGCTGACGTTGAAGGGCATGTTGGCTGGCTGTCCATAGGTGGTGATACATGGCGCCAGACACTGCCACGAGCTGTTTGTGATGACGAGCTCCCCCTGCTTCTTTCAGCAACTCATCTCCTCCTACTCCTCTCTGACTCCCCCTCTGAACTGTCACCCTGTTCATCTCCTCTATTGGGAATCCGTATCATCGTCATCATCATAATCATCATGCCCAGCTTTGCTAGCCTCAGACACCTCCAAAACTGCACCAACAGCAGGTACTTCATCATCCTCCTCCTCACACGCCTAACTCACACATATGAGGTGGTGTAACTTGCTTAGCGTCTTCATCTTGTTGTAACAATAATGGCTGTGCATCAGTGATTTCCCCACCAAATAACTCCTGCGAAGTGTCAAATGCAGCGGATGTGGTGCTTGTAGTAGCGCTGGTGACTGCGGAAGATGAGGTGTTAAATAGTCAACCACGTCCTGACAATCTTGGGAGATCTGTGATAGCATGTATATATATATATATATATATATATAAATATGTATATATATATATATATGGATTTACATTTAACCAGGTAACCCCCAAGGGTTTTTACCCTAACGGACCAGTCAGTGTTCCTCCCTTTTATTCCCTAATAACTTTATTACTACTTATCACAACAACATAACCTATACCTTGTTTTTCTCGCCACCAATTAGGCTTTCTGTAGGTAGTACATTTTGCTAAGAATTGTTTTATTCTAAATGTGTTTTAACGGGAAAAATAAGAAAATAATGGAAAAATTAATTATTTCGCAGTTTTCGGCCATTATAGTTTTAAAATTAAAAGTTCTGTGGCTAAAATAAACACATTTTATTTTCCCAGTTGTCCCGATTATTAAACTGTTTAAATTATGTCCCTATCACAATGTATGGCGACGGAAGTATAGGAAGTATATGGAAGTATAGGTATTATTTTTCTGTTTTGTTTTGTTTTTTGCCCGTTCCATATCTACAAGCCCTGTATGTAGTAAAGTAAAAGTTATTTTCCCTCATAAAATATAGATTAAAAAAGCTTAGTTCCTAAGGCAACTATTTATGTATTTTTCTTAAACTGATTTTTTTTTACGAGTTTTTTTTTTGGGGGGGGGGGGGGGGGGGTGGGCTTTGGAAGTTGTTAATTGTATTCATATTGTGTATGCCTGTATGTGCCTATATGTGTAATTTAACTTTTTGGCCACAAGATGGCGCTAGTGAACACTTTCTCATTATAGGAAGTGTTCACTTTTTTTTTTTTACATTTTACATTTTACTAACTGTGATTGTTTCCTGTTTTTGTGGATGGACATGGCCGCTGTTCGCGGTCACGTCCATTCATTCTAGGCATTGCGATTGGGTAGAGGACCACTCGGTCCTCTTCCTCAATCGCTGAACAGGGAATCCCAATGGAAACAGCGGCAGTAGCAGCATGCACACATGTGGAGCGGTGGCGGGAATGCATGACTCATTAAAACGTACTGTTGCCGTTAACAGGCTCAAACAGGACGTTTTAATAAGTTAGAATGCCGTTAAATGGTTAAACAAAAAGCTTCCCTGCTTCGCTGCCATCTTTAAACACAGCCATATACATGCTGAATTTCCTGGCAAAGTTGGTCACTGAACAAATCACTAGTAATCGGTTCAGTGTAACCTTGCTAGACAATGAAGTTATTTCTGGTATCTGGCAGTTTGCCAACCAGAAGTGTGTATGGGAGCAGCAGTAAATAAGTGTCAATCCAACTGTGGGTCAGTTGTGGGCTGCACAGCCTTGTGTTGTTGTGCAATTTATTGGTTGTACATTTTCTCCAGATAAAATTCAGGTGGCATGTATGCTTTTTTATGCAACAGACAAGTGATTTGCATACTAGCGCAGGCCCATGGGAACTGTGAATTTTGCCTTAGAAATGCTAAAAATGCACTCCAATTAGAAGTTATTTGGATGCAGTTCCAAAAAGTTAAAGATAAAAACAAGATTAGGAACCCAAAAAAATTACAAAATGCAGAATTGCAAATGTGAAACAAACACGGAAAAACTTAGCAAGAAAGCAAAGCGATAAATGTGAAAGCCTAACGCCTACAAATTAAGTGTTGACTTAGGAGGTAACCTAAGCCCAAGCATGGCTACTGGCAGGCTGGAGGGAGAGGGTAAGAATAGGCAGGGAAAGAGGGGAAGGCTGGGAGGCTAGGAAGGGGTAGGGAAGGATGGAGTTAAGGGTTGAGAATGGGGGGTGGAAGAGGCAGGTATAGGGTAAGGGCATGAGTACAATGCTGTACCCATACCCCTCTACATGGTGCATGATTGGGTCTATTTAGTACAGTTGTGAATATTCAGGGGAGTATGTGAAGCAAAACCACTGGTGGAAGTAATTAGAAAGGCAATAAAAAAACCACAAGATGATAGATCCCAGTGAAAGAAGTAAAACGCAGTTTTTTATGCATGGTCCTTGTGTTTTGCCTGGTTTATTATTGACAAAACTAACATAAAAATAATATTCTGTGGAAATCAGTTATTTGAAATCTCTGAAAATCGCAAAAAGCCAAAATCTGTTGGAATCGGAAATTGGCATTAATGTCGTACAGTTATCTAACCGCTGAATATATCCTGATGGAAAGATCGATAAGTGAGGAAAGGACTTGGTAAGTAAGGACCTGGCATGTGTAACATCATCACTAAGTAGAACTTACAAACTGTTCAAATAGCATCAACTGATCTACTGTTATGTTTTTTTTTATGGCATATTAATCATTTTGCTATATTTAGGATCTTTTTGTTAATATGCCAATAGCACTGTAGGGGGGTTTATTGACTGACCTAGCAACTGATTTCCTCTGTCCCAGATTATAAATGTCTTTCATTTATCTTCATCTCCATGAGGTATCCCTTTAATATTACACACAAAAAGAGAAAAAAATATATATATACTGTACATGTATTTGAGCAATCAAATATTTTTGATTGCAAGGTCTTTGTGACTAAAAATAGGGCACATGCAAGATGAGAGTTCAAATTGGGTTACTAAAAGTAGAAGTGAAGGGTAAGTAATTTGAAATGAATTTAAATGAGCCATGAGTGACACATTTTATGAGGGATGTCACAGGGCAGAGAAGGCAAGTTTGTAGCCTCTTTTCATGCTAATATCTCATCCCAACTTGCCAAGAGACCACAGCTGCTGCGGCAGACTAACCAATGCAAAATGAAAGCCTCCATGTAAAAAATATTGTGATGCAAAAGTCATCTAGATCAGTGTTCCCCAACGCTGTCCTAAAGGCCAACCAACAGTGCATGTTTTGCAGAAATCCACACAGGTAATCAGCTCTGCTGAGACACTAATCAGTGGTGCTCAGCAGAGCTCGAATATTCGAGTAGCTCGAATATTCGAGCTCTTTTTCAGCTATCCGAGCTCGGTATTCGAGCTCCGAATAGCTGTAGCTATTCGAATGGGCTATCCGAGTACACTCGAATAGCCCATTCACTATTCGAGCTATTCGAGCAAACGGCGCTATTCGAGCTCGGTACCGAGCTCGAATAGCGTCATAGCCCAGATTGATGTCCTTAGAGCCAATCAGAGGGCTCCCAGGCCCTCTGACGGCAGCCAATCACAGAGGGGGACCCTGGCCAGCCCCTACCCTATAAATAGCGGCCGCCATGTTCCGTTTCTCCATGCTTGCCTGAGACTTGTACAGAGAGAGAGTTGCTCCTTTGTGCTTTGGCTTAGCAAGTGCTCTATTGTGATCATTTACCTAGCGTTTTTGCTCACCTACACCTGCCATATACACCTATATTGTTGTTAGTTAGATAGACATTGTATTTTAGTTAGTAGCTTGTGTGTTACATTAGAGACAGGCAGCTGCTGCAAGCTTACAGGTTTAGGCCTCAGGGGGGCCTTGCCTCTGTGGGCAGCTGTCCTCTGTTTATTTCTCTCATCTATACCAGTATTTCTGCTGTCCTTTACTAATAGTATTGTAGTTATACTGTACTAGGAGTAGGACACTCACTGACTGTCACTGTTTATAGGCTACTAGCTAGCTCCTGCGTGTGTGCACTCACTCACTGTCTGTGTGTACACACACTCTATTTCCTTCTGATTACTGATAGATTATTGTTAGTTAGTTGTACTTACTGTTACTACTTACTCTTACTGTACTAGGAGTCTAGGACACTCAGTCAGACAGTCACTGTGTTCATAGGCTACTAGCTCCTGCGTGCGGTCACTCACTGTCTGAGTGTACACACACCACCCACACTCCATTTCCTTCTGATCGCTGATTGATTATTGTAATTAGTTAGTTCTACTTACTGTTACTACTTACTCTTACTGTACTAGGAGTCTAGGACACTCAGTCACTGTGTTCATAGGCTACTAGCTCCTGCGTGCGGTCACTCACTGTCTGAGTGTACACACACCACCCACACTCCATTTCCTTCTGATCGCTGATTGATTATTGTAATTAGTTAGTTCTACTTACTGTTACTACTTACTCTTACTGTACTAGGAGTCTAGGACACTCAGTCACTGTGTGTTCATAGGCTACTAGCTCCTGCGTGCGGTCACTCACTGTCTGAGTGTACACACACCACCCACACTCCATTTCCTTCTGATCGCTGATTGATTATTGTAATTAGTTAGTTCTACTTACTGTTACTACTTACTCCAGTGCTGATCGTAATGGAAAAAGCTACGCTTACGGATCATTACGCGTAATTTTACGCTATTACGCATTACGAAATTACGCTTACGGCATAGACATTCAATTTCGGTACATGTCTGTAATTACGCATTGCCCTTACGCAATTACGCGTAAGAATACCGTAATTCAAGTTGTTACGTTATAGGCTTACGCGTAAATTCCTACTAGCAATTAATGCGTAAGGTCATGCTGCCAAGCGGAAAAGTTGACGCATGGATCAATGTTAGGTAGCCGCCGACTTTAAGGGTTAATAGCAAAGCCCCCTTAAGTGCTAAGAGCCTCAAATTTGGAGAATATATTAAGGAGATCAGAAGGAATAAGAGGGAAAAATTTTTTTTCAAAAAGACCTTATAGTTTTTGAGAAAATCGATGTTAAAGTTTCAAAGGAAAAATAGATACATTTAAAAACCCGCCGACTTTAACGGTTAATAGCAAAGCCTGCTTAAAATTTAGAAACACCAAATTTACAGGGTATATTAAGGGGATCAGTGGGAATAAGAGGAAAATTTTTTTTTTCAAAAAGACCTTATAGTTTTTGAGAAAATCGATTTTTAAGTTTCAAGGGCAAAAATGTCTTTTAAATGCGGAAAATGTCAGTTTTTTTTGCACAGGTAACAATAGTGTTTTATTTTCATAGATTCCCCCAAGTGGGAAGAGTTTTACTTACTTCGTTCTGAGTGTGGGAAATATTAAAAAAAAAACGACGTGGGGTCCCCCCTCCCAGACCTCTTTAACCCCTTGTCCCCCATGCAGACTGGGATAGCCAGAATGCGGAGCACCGGCCGCGTGGGGCTCCGCACCCTGACTATACCAGCCCGCATGGTCCATGGATTGGGGGGTCTCGGAAGGGGAGGGGCAGCCAAGCTTTCCCCTCCCCCTCCGAGCCCTTGTCCAATCCAAGGACAAGGGGCTCTTCTCCACCTCCGATGGGCGGTGGAGGTGGAGGCCGCGATTTCCTGGGGGGGAGGTTCATGGTGGCATCTGGGAGTCCCCTTTAAAAAGGGGTCCCCCAGATGCCCACCCCCCCTCCCAGGAGAAATGAGTATAGAGGTACTTGTACCCCTTACCCATTTCCTTTAAGAGTTAAAAGTAAATAAACACACAGACACTTTGAAAAAGTATTTTAATTGAACAAAAAACATAACCACGAAAAAAGTCCTTTAATATTCTTAATTAACCATTAATACTTACCTGTCCCTTTAAAAGCCAGTTCCCACGCAATATCCTCGGAAATATACTAATCAGTTACAATGTAACAAAGCTATTACAATGTAACAACTTTGTTACTTTGTAACACCACCGCACCCGACGTCACTCGCCGCCACCGCCGCGTCTGCGCTGACCCGACAGAGCTCTGAGCTATATAGCTCAGAGCTCCCTAAGCATCTTTGTATTTGGGCTCCAAGGAGCCCCATTGGTCCTTAGCAGACCAATGGGGTTCCTTTAAATCAGAAGGAACCCCATTGGTCTGCTAAGGACCAATGGGGCTCCTTGGAGCCCAAATACAAAGATGCTAAGAGAGCTCTGAGCTATATAGCTCAGAGCTCTGTCGGGTCCGTGCGGGATGCTAAGTCCCCGCCGCCTCCCGCTGTCCTCCCCGCCTCTTCCACATGTCACCCACATGTCACCCACATGTGGGTGACATGTGGGTGACAGATGTGGGCGGGGCTGACAGCGGGAGGCGGCGGGGACTTAGCGTCCCGCACTGACCCGACAGAGCTCTGAGCTATATAGCTCAGAGCTCTCTTAGCATCTTTGTATTTGGGCTCCATTGGTCCTTAGCAGACCAATGGGGTTCCTTCTGATTTAAAGGAACCCCATTGGTCTGCTAAGGACCAATGGGGCTCCTTGGAGCCCAAATACAAAGATGCTTAGGGAGCTCTGAGCTATATAGCTCAGAGCTCTGTCGGGTCAGCGCAGACGCGGCGGTGGCGGCGAGTGACGTCGGGTGCGGTGGTGTTACAAAGTAACAAAGTTGTTACATTGTAATAACTTTGTTACATTGTAACTGATTAGTATATTTCCGAGGATATTGCGTGGGAACTGGCTTTTAAAGGGACAGGTAAGTATTAATGGTTAATTAAGAATATTAAAGGACTTTTTTCGTGGTTATGTTTTTTGTTCAATTAAAATACTTTTTCAAAGTGTCTGTGTGTTTATTTACTTTTAACTCTTAAAGGAAATGGGTAAGGGGTACAAGTACCTCTATACTCATTTCTCCTGGGAGGGGGGGTGGGCATCTGGGGGACCCCTTTTTAAAGGGGACTCCCAGATGCCACCATGAACCTCCCCCCCAGGAAATCGCGGCCTCCACCTCCACCGCCCATCGGAGGTGGAGAAGAGCCCCTTGTCCTTGGATTGGACAAGGGCTCGGAGGGGGAGGGGAAAGCTTGGCTGCCCCTCCCCTTCCGAGACCCCCCAATCCATGGACCATGCGGGCTGGTATAGTCAGGGTGCGGAGCCCCACGCGGCCGGTGCTCCGCATTCTGGCTATCCCAGTCTGCATGGGGGACAAGGGGTTAAAGAGGTCTGGGAGGGGGGACCCCACGTCGTTTTTTTTTTAATATTTCCCACACTCAGAACGAAGTAAGTAAAACTCTTCCCACTTGGGGGAATCTATGAAAATAAAACACTATTGTTACCTGTGCAAAAAAAACTGACATTTTCCGCATTTAAAAGACATTTTTGCCCTTGAAACTTAAAAATCGATTTTCTCAAAAACTATAAGGTCTTTTTGAAAAAAATGTTTTTCCTCTTATTCCCACTGATCCCCTTAATATACCCTGTAAATTTGGTGTTTCTAAATTTTAAGCAGGCTTTGCTATTAACCGTTAAAGTCGGCGGGTTTTTAAATGTATCTATTTTTCCTTTGAAACTTTAACATCGATTTTCTCAAAAACTATAAAGTCTTTTTGAAAATTTTTTTTTCCTCTTATTCCTTCTGATCTCCTTAATATATTCTCCAAATTTGAGGCTCTTAGCACTTAAGGGGGCTTTGCTATTAACCCTTAAGGTCGGCGGCTTTTTTATATTATACGGGAGCGTAATATTACGCGATTACGGCAGACTGTGTAATTTCAATGGGAGTTTACTGTCTTACGCGTAATTTGTTACGCGTACAACGTAACCCACGGTCTACGCGTAATTAATTACGCGTAATACCGTAACCTTACACGTAACGCTTACGGTGCATTTGTAGTGAATTACGATGCGTAATTACGCTAATGCGTAATTTCGGCCCAGCACTGACTTACTCTTACTGTACTAGGAGTCTAGGACACTCAGTCACTGTGTGTTCATAGGCTACTAGCTCCTGCGTGCGGTCACTCACTGTCTGAGTGTACACACACCACCCACACTCCATTTCCTTCTGATCGCTGATTGATTATTGTAATTAGTTAGTTCTACTTACTGTTACTACTTACTCTTACTGTACTAGGAGTCTAGGACACTCAGTCACTGTGTTCATAGGCTACTAGCTCCTGCGTGCGTGCACTCACTGTCTGAGTGTACACACACCCACACTCCATTTCCTTCTGATCGCTGATTGATTATCGTAATTAGTTAGTTGTACTTACTGTTACTACTTACTCTTACTGTACTAGGAGTCTAGGACACTCAGTCACTGTGTTCATAGGCTACTAGCTCCTGCGTGCGGTCACTCACTGTCTGAGTGTACACACACCACCCACACTCCATTTCCTTCTGATCGCTGATTGATTATTGTAATTAGTTAGTTCTACTTACTGTTACTACTTACTCTTACTGTACTAGGAGTCTAGGACACTCAGTCACTGTGTTCATAGGCTACTAGCTCCTGCGTGCGGTCACTCACTGTCTGAGTGTACACACACCACCCACACTCCATTTCCTTCTGATCGCTGATTGATTATTGTAATTAGTTAGTTCTACTTACTGTTACTACTTACTCTTACTGTACTAGGAGTCTAGGACACTCAGTCACTGTGTTCATAGGCTACTAGCTCCTGCGTGCGGTCACTCACTGTCTGAGTGTACACACACCCACACTCCATTTCCTTCTGATCGC
Organism: Hyperolius riggenbachi; assembly: GCF_040937935.1. Lineage (NCBI taxonomy): Eukaryota > Metazoa > Chordata > Amphibia > Anura > Hyperoliidae > Hyperolius > Hyperolius riggenbachi. The sequence goes on from NC_090649.1 coordinate 136,536,617, forward strand.
TGATTGATTTTCGTAATTAGTTAGTTGTACTTACTGTTACTACTTACTCTTACTGTACTAGGAGTCTAGGACACTCAGTCACTGTGTTCATAGGCTACTAGCTCCTGCGTGCGGTCACTCACTGTCTGAGTGTACACACACCACCCACACTCCATTTCCTTCTGATCGCTGATTGATTATTGTAATTAGTTAGTTCTACTTACTGTTACTACTTACTCTTACTGTACTAGGAGTCTAGGACACTCAGTCACTGTGTTCATAGGCTACTAGCTCCTGCGTGCGGTCACTCACTGTCTGAGTGTACACACACCACCCACACTCCATTTCCTTCTGATCGCTGATTGATTATTGTAATTAGTTAGTTCTACTTACTGTTACTACTTACTCTTACTGTACTAGGAGTCTAGGACACTCAGTCACTGTGTTCATAGGCTACTAGCTCCTGCGTGCGTGCACTCACTGTCTGAGTGTACACACACCCACACTCCATTTCCTTCTGATCGCTGATTGATTATTGTAATTAGTTAGTTCTACTTACTGTTACTACTTACTCTTACTGTACTAGGAGTCTAGGACACTCAGTCACTGTGTTCATAGGCTACTAGCTCCTGCGTGCGTGCACTCACTGTCTGAGTGTACACACACTAAATTTACTTGTGATTACTACTGATTATTGTAACTGCTAGTTGTACTTCCTGACTGTTACTACTTACTTACTGTACTAGGGGACACTCACTCAGTCACCTCACCAACCAACCCACTCCATTAAAGTACCCCACTTTTCACCCGCCCTTTTACAAAACTTTTGTCTATACGCCCAAAACATTTAAGATGTCTGGAAGTGGCAGCCAGCGCGGTTTGGGCAAGGGGAAGGGCAGCAAGGGAATCAGGAGGAGAGGGAGCAGCATTGTGGCAAGCCGCGGCCGCGGGCGCGCCACCATGCACAGTTCCGCAGCAGCAGCAGCAGCGTCAGTGGCTAACATTCCTCCCATAGCCACTGGCCGTGGACGCCTTGGGCGCCGCCCAGCAGGAGCATCTGCAACTCACGCTGCAGAGACACAGCAGCAGCAGCGTGTAGCACCTGCTCCCATTTTCCTCCAGCCGGGTCGGAAACGTCCCATTGAGGAAAAGGATGCAGACACTGTGGTGCAACTCATGACGGAGGATGAGCAGCCCGCCATCAGCTCTGCATCCGAGGCCTCCACCCTCACCACCACCACCACCCCTGTTCGCAGCAGCCGCCCAGCAGGGTCTGGGGAGGAGGCCAGTTCACCGTCACTCGCCGACCTGTCATTCAGCAGTCTTTTGACCCCAGGCATCATGAGTAAATTGTCTGCTGTTGTTGGCGATCTTGAGGAGGAGATGCTGATGGGCACTTTGGGGGATGAGGGATTGGACAGCAAGACTGTGGCGACAGTCAAGCAGCCCATCCATGCATCAGGAGAGGAGTTTGGGGGGTCCTCATCCCAGCAGGACATGTTTCAGGAGGGGGAGGATGATGATGACCCGGTGACAGACAGAGACTGGGTGCCACCACCTCCAGGGGATGTCGTCCTCAGCAGCTCTGAGGAGGAGGAGGAGGATGCTCTTGTGGGCCTTGCAAGGAGGCGCATCATTGCAAGCATTGGCAGCAGCAGTAGGCAGGTCCCACAGCCTGCTGGTGTCTCAGGCTCAGCAGCAGCAGCATCTGCCAGTACCACCACCAGCCGCACCCAAGCCCCCCAAGCCCCCCCCCCCAACCACCACAGGGAGACAGGCAGCAGCGCTTCCATGCCGTAGGGGGATGTTTAAGTCACCAATCTGGCGATATTTCACCATGCCCACTGTGTACAGCAAGTACGCCACTTGCAACCACTGTCAGCGGAAGTTGAGCAGAGGTGCAGACCCATTAAAGTTCTGCACCAGCTCGCTCATCAACCACCTTGCGGCTAAACATTTCCACCAGCATGAGGAGTTCCAGAGGCTGAAGGCATCTGGTGCTGGCAGTGGCACCACACCCATCACTGCACAGCCTTCAGCAGCAGCAGCAGCAACAGCAGCCACCCGCCCTCCTGCTCCTCCAGCAGCACCAGCAGGAGTGCGGAAACGCACTGCTCCTCCCCCCTCTGCAACTCCTGCCGCCGACACTGAGGCCTGTTCTGGCAGCCAGTCCTCAGTGGCCTCCTCTGCTGTGTCTGCTGATTCCCGTGTCAGCAAAAGGCCACGCCAGAGCCTTTTGAGCGAGTCCTTCCAGGGGGTGGTTAGGGCTCTGCCTCCCAGCAGCCGTCGCGTGCGGCAGCTGAACGGCTTGCTGGCACGGGCCATGTGCTCCCAACTCCTGCCGTACACGCTCGTGCAGGAGGGGAGCGACATTCGTGCGCTGCTTGCTTGCGCAGCCCCAGACTGGCAGCTCCCCAGCAGACACTTCTTTGCCCGCAAGGCCATTCCTGCACTGCACCGCTTTGTGATGGCCAATGTGGAGCGAGGGCTGGAGCACGCGGTTGGTGAAAGGGTCCACGTCACCATGGACTCCTGGAGCAGCCGCTTCGGGACAGGCCGCTACCTGTCCTTCACTGTCCACTGGGTCAGCTTGGTGGAAGGGGGTGAGGATGGGAGAGCAGCAGCGGGCACAGCAGCAGCAGCAACACAGTGGGTGGTGCCACCCCGCAGGCTCAGGGGAACTGCAGCAGGTTCCTCCGATCCTCTGCCATCCTCCGGCACACCTGGCCAAACCCCCCGCCTCAGCAGCAGCGTGAAGGCCCGCCACTGCCAAGCGCTGCTGCACTTGGTCAGCCTTGGGAAGACCAAGCTGACGGCAACCCATGTGTTGGCCAAACTCCAGGAGCAGGAGAGGATTTGGCTGACACCCAGAGGCCTCAGAGTCGGAGAGGTGGTGGCCGACAATGGGGCCAATCTGGTTGCCGCAATAGACAGGGGAAACCTGACCCACATCCCCTGTCTTGCCCACGTGCTGAACCTGGTGGTGCAGAAGTTCCTGCGCACCTACCAGGGGATGGGCGAACTGCTGGAAACGGCAAGGAATGTTGTGCGTCACTTCCGGCGCTCGGCTGCAGCCTGTGCGAGCCTGGAAGACGTGCAAAAGGAGCTGGATCTGCCACGCCATCGGCTGATCCTTGACGTTCCGACTCGCTGGAACTCCACCCTGGCGATGTTGGAGCATCTGGTTGAACAGAGGCGCACTGTCAAACAGTACCTTGCCCTGGCCACTGTTTCCGCAGCTCAGAGAAGGGACAAGACCAGCAACTTCCCGTCCATCGTCCCCGATGATGACTGGAGGCACATGCAGCAGGTGTGCTTAGTGCTGGCTCCCTTCCTGCAGGCCACAAACATGGTGAGCAGGGACCATGCTATGGTCTGCGAGTGGGTGCCCCTGGTTTCTCTGCTGAACAGGGCCCTCGATGCTTTGCTGGAACAGGGAGCGGCAGCCTTGGACCAGCAGGAGCGGCAACCAGCTGCGCAGTCCACCTCTGAGGGGGAGGAGGAGGAGGACTTGGTGGAGGTCCCTGACCTGGCTGCTGATGAGGGGGATCAGCACAGCGCAGCTGAGTTGGTGCGGGGGTGGAGAGAGGATGAGGCGGCAGAGGAGGAGGATGAGGACAGCACTGACGTCGATGTGCCAGCAGACGTGGCCCGCCTCTTCCCAATGGCAGCACACATGCTGACGTGCCTGCGCAGGGACCCCAGGGTGATCCAGATGAAGCAGAGGGAGGACATCTGGATCAGCATGATGTTGGACCCAGGCCTCAAGGGGAAGTTGAGCCAGTTCCTGCCGCCTGCAGGAGGAGACCCAGCGCAACAAATAAGGAGCTTGCAGCAGGCCCTTGTTGAGCGCTTGGAGGAAGCCTTCCCCCAGCCTTCCACCCCCACTGTCCAGCAGCCAGCACAGAGGCAGCAGCAGGTGCCTGCATCCAGCAGCAGCAAGCGCCCCACAGACCTGCTGTCTCTCAGCCACGAGCTCTACAGGACTGTAGAGGCTCCCGCAGCAGTGACTAGAGAGGAGATGCATGCAGCAGCATCCTCCTCCGGTCACAGCCAGCGCCTGACCCGCATGGTGGCTGACTACATGGGGTCGTACAGCGGGCTTGACAGCGATGCCCCTGTTGATCCCATGGAGTATTGGGTCAAGCGCATGGAGATCTGGAGCGAGCTGGCGCAGTACGCCCTGGAAGTGCTGTCCTGCCCCCCTTCCAGCGTGCTGTCCGAGCGCTGCTTCAGTGCAGCTGGTGGCGTGGTCACCGAGAAACGCTCACGTCTGTCTCACAAGTCTGTGGACAGACTGACGTTTCTCAAGATGAACCAGGCGTGGGTGGAAGGCGAGTTCCTGGCCCCTGTTGTCGGCGAGAGGGGGACATGAACTGGCTGCCGGAACCATCGTTAATGTGCCTTACCACCCTTTACCACCTCCTGGCTCCTGCTCACTAAGCCAGCCTGGTTCACTTTGACTATTACGTCGCCTGCAGCCACACATTTTACACCTACAGTGGGCTGCTGTGTACTGCCCTTCTGCTGTCTGTCTGTGTTTCCCACTGCCAGGGTACACAGATGATTTACCTTCTGCTGCCACTCTGCCACCAGCTATTACGTCAAACAATAGCTGCTCGCCTACTCCTCCATTCCTCCTCCTGCTGCTGCTGTCTGTCTGTGTTTCCCACTGCCAGGGTACACAGATGATTTACCTTCTGCTGCCACTCTGCCACCAGCTATTACGTCAAACAATAGCTATATTGGTTGCAAAACCAAAAACCAAAAAACCATAAAAAAAAAAAAAAAGGTTTAATTTTTCTGAGGTGCCCGGGTTGAAAACTGTGTTGTCCCAGTTGTGTATTGGACACAATGTGGGCTGCACGACCGCTGTCTGGGACCTCCTGTTGTGTTTATTTACAGCCCTGGTATCACCGCTAGGTACCAGGGCTATTATGTCACGCTGCCTACCTGCTGCCACACTCACACTGCTCCTCCACACCTCCTCCTGCTGCTGCTGCTGCTGTCTGTCTGTGTTTCCCACTGCCAGGGTACACAGATGATTTACCTTCTGCTGCCACTCTGCCACCAGCTATTACGTCAAACAATAGCTGCTCGCCTACTCCTCCATTCCTCCTCCTGCTGCTGCTGTCTGTCTGTGTTTCCCACTGCCAGGGTACACAGATGATTTACCTTCTGCTGCCACTCTGCCACCAGCTATTACGTCAAACAATAGCTATATTGGTTGCAAAACCAAAAACCAAAAAACCATAAAAAAAAAAAAAAAGGTTTAATTTTTCTGAGGTGCCCGGGTTGAAAACTGTGTTGTCCCAGTTGTGTATTGGACACAATGTGGGCTGCACGACCGCTGTCTGGGACCTCCTGTTGTGTTTATTTACAGCCCTGGTATCACCGCTAGGTACCAGGGCTATTATGTCACGCTGCCTACCTGCTGCCACACTCACACTGCTCCTCCACACCTCCTCCTGCTGCTGCTGCTGCTGTCTGTCTGTGTTTCCCACTGCCAGGGTACACAGATGATTTACCTTCTGCTGCCACTCTGCCACCAGCTATTACGTCAAACAATAGCTGCTCGCCTACTCCTCCATTCCTCCTCCTGCTGCTGCTGTCTGTCTGTGTTTCCCACTGCCAGGGTACACAGATGATTTACCTTCTGCTGCCACTCTGCCACCAGCTATTACGTCAAACAATAGCTATATTGGTTGCAAAACCAAAAACCAAAAAACCATAAAAAAAAAAAAAAAGGTTTAATTTTTCTGAGGTGCCCGGGTTGAAAACTGTGTTGTCCCAGTTGTGTATTGGACACAATGTGGGCTGCACGACCGCTGTCTGGGACCTCCTGTTGTGTTTATTTACAGCCCTGGTATCACCGCTAGGTACCAGGGCTATTATGTCACGGCGAGCTGCCTGCCTCATTGACTGCCTGCTGCCACACACTCCTCCTCCTCCTCCTGCTGCTGAATTTACCTCCTGCTGTCTTTGTGTTTCCACTGCCAGGGAGCACATACAATGGCGCTTCCAACATGCGTGCGCCCACCAGCTATTTGTTACGCTCAAAAATAGCTGCATTTCTTTAAAAAAAAATTGAAAAGAGAAATACGTGAAGAAGAATAAGACTATATTGAAAAGGAAGGAGGAGAAGAAGAAGAAGAAGAAGAAGAAGAAGAAGAAGAAGAAGAAGAAGAAGAAGAAGAAGAAGAAGAAGACGATATAGAAGAAGACGATATAGAAGAAGAAGAAGAAGAAGAAGACGATATAGAAGAAGAAGAAGAAGAAGAAGAAGACGATATAGAAGAAGACGATATAGAAGAAGAAGAACAAGTATATACAGTAACACTACTGAACAAAATTAAGGACACAACTTCTCTTTCCACATTTTTTTTTAAAGGAACATCCCCACATAATCACTTGCTGTTGTTACTTGGAAAAAAAGAGGTTTCTTGCATCATTCACCCTCAAAACAAGTGTTGGAAGCTATTTAAGGCCAATTCGAATAGTCAGCTCGAATAGTCAGCTCGAATACCGACTCGAATAGTGAGCTCGAAGTCCGAGGTCGAATCGAATAGTAAAAATTATTCGACTCGAATATTCGAATGACCTCGAATAATTTACTATTCGAATTCGACCAAACTCGAATTTTAAAAAGGGGTATTTGAGCACCACTAACACTAATTACCTCACCTGTGCATAATTGTGGTCCTTGAGGACAGGGTTGGGGAACGCTTGTCTAGATGATAGTTTAGCATTTACGTTTCTTATATAGAGTAAAAATTATTTTTTTATTCTTCTGGTGCCACCTTCCTAGTCCTCAGGTGTGGCAGAAAAGGGTCCCTTTAACTGGTTACCAGTTCAGTGAAATGCTCTGCCATCTCTGTTAGGTGGAAATGTGTCCTCTGTTCAGGAGAAAAGACTCCACCTCTGCTTTCCTAATTATGTATTGCACCTACTTAAAGGGGCACTATTGCTAATTTCATCTATTTTCGTCCCCTTAACATACATAAGCCTTATTGGAGTTATGCTATTTCTCAGTATATAGTCGTATCAAAATGTAATTTTACACTTGTAATAAACATTTAGGGCCAGGCAGTCACGTCAGTAGTAAAACCTTTCCGACGCCAGTTCAGCATAAACCATTCTGTAGCAGGGAGGCATCTGCTACTGATCCTTGAGCTGCCGTTATTTTCAACCCCTCTGGCCAGCTCATTTATTCTTTTCCATGTTGTAACTGCACTAATGTGCAGTTACTGAGCCCACAGCAGCCGCCGTAAAGTGCAGCATGCAGCCTCCTCCGTACAGTGCAGGATGTACCTGTACGGCTGTGTGATGATATGCTGCCCGGCTGCTAAGGACCCCTTTTTTGAAGCTGGCAATAAAACGGACAGCTATTGCTGTCCGTTTCCATGGTAACCTGGCCGGCAACATGATTATGGCAACATACAAAGCAGGACACAGCTGTAGCACTTGTGTCTGCTCTTTGATGCCGCCGCCGCCGCCGCTGCTGCCTAGCACATTTCAGAAGCCGGTCAGGATACCATGGAAACGGACAGCAATAGCTGTTCGTTTTATTGCCAGCTTCACAAAAGGGGTCCTTAGCAGCCGGGCAGCGTAGCATCACACAGCCGTACAGGATCCTGCACTGTACGGAGGAGGCTGCGTGCTGCACTTTACGGCGGCTGCTGTGAGCTCAGTAACTGCACATTAGTGCAGTTACACCATGGAAAAGAATAAATGAGCTGGCCAGAGGGGTTGAAAATAACGGCAGCTCAAGGATCAGTAGCAGATGCCTCCCTACTACAGAATGGTTTATGCTGAACTGGCGTCGGAAAAGTTTTACTACTGACGTGACTGCCTGGCCCTGAATGTTTATTACAAGTGTAAAATTACATTTTGATAGGACTATTTACTGAGCAATAGCATAACTCCAATAAGGCTTATGTATGTTAAGGGGACGAAAATAGATGAAATTAGCAATAGTGCCCCTTTAAAGAACAAGTGACACCCATGCTAACCTGGAAATAAAAAACACATATATAAGTAGATAAATACTAGTTCTACTTACATAACAGATGTATCGCACTGTCCACAATATGATTCCTGTGAATTTTATAAAGGAAAAGCAGAGAATACTATTCTAGGCAGTTCCTATTATACTAAAACATTAAGCTTGTGTCGAACTCCTCTCCTAAACCTTCCTCTTACACTAACCTACCTACTCCCACTACACTTGACACTAACCCCCTACTAACACTAACCTAAGTGGCACTACATGAACGAATGCTGCACCTAAAACACTAACTTCACTACTGTTGTATCTAATTCTAACCTCACCATCACTGCACCTAACACTAATCTCACTGCTGCTGTTGAAATTTGATTTTTATGGTAACAAATTCCGGATTTAAAGAGTACCTAAATTATAAATTACAGTTTGCTTTAAACCTAATAAGTTGCCAAGATATATAAAATTACACATGATAAAGTGTGATTTTCTCCCCCCCAAGGTCCATTTTCCACACATGGTCTTGAAATTGGGCCCTGGATTTTTTTTTCTTTCCAAACCATAGGTGCAAAGGATGCTGGGGGATTGATGTCATAACTTTGCCCCTCATGTCCATGTGATCTAATCTAGGCAGACAGACAGGCATCTGAAATAAGAATTATAGCAAACAGACATGATAAGACAGCTGCAGCAGTTTTCCTTTCTCTGCTCTCTAGTACACACAGTCAAAAGAGTAGTAAATTGATCCAGGCAGGCAGAGAGCAGGGGAGGGAGGGGCAGGGGAGTTAACCAGGCTGAAGAGTGGGCACAATGCTTTAGCAAAGCTTCAGCTTCAGGAGAAATAAGTGCTACTTACAGATATAAATGTGAGTCTGTTCACTATGATGTACTAGATGTAAACTTTATATGTTCATCTAACTCTACACAGTGCATAGACTACATATATGTATTGCCATTCAGACCTTTTTTTGGCTGGAGGTGGTCTTTAAGAAATTAATATAGTTTTATAGATAAGAAACACCTATTTATAATTCTACTTTAGAAACATTTGAGACAATGATGCTAACTGACATTTATTAAATTGATGTAAGAAGAGGAATGTGGCTCAGTTATAAAGAAAGTTTGCCCACCCCTGCTCTACAGACATAGGTCTGATAGCAGCCACCCATGTCTTCAACCAAGCAAAATCATTATAAATGAAGAACATAAGAACACAGAGAAAGAGAAAAATACATAGATGAAGAATTTGTGTAAAAAGATGTGGATGATGAGGGAGTATATACAGTGTCTCTCTCTCTCTCTCTCCAATATCTATATATATATACTGTATATATATACGTGTGTGTGTGTGCAGGGGCGTAGCAATAGGGGGTGCAGAGGTAGCCACCGCATCGGGGCCCTTGGGCCAGAGGGGCCCCAAAGGGCCCTCCCTCAACTACAGTATTAGCTCTCTATTGGTCCTGTGCTGGTAATAATCACTTCTATAGATACTTTTTTTTTTTCATAATAAATTTGTATTGAATTTAAAGCAATAACAGTAACAAACATTCAGGTATAAATTGCATCATGGTTCAATGTACGTGACATGTATAACAGAATGTAAAAGGTATTTGAGAACACATAAATCAAGGATATAGGTCACAAGATCATAATCTACTGTTTTCTACCTTTATGAACCTAGATCATACTATATCTTCGTGGGTATACATGTAACAAAGATTCTGATCAATACTTCTATAGATACTTTGAATAGTGGTAATCACTAACAAACAGTTCCCCATCCCCTTCTTGCACCTCGGACACTGTAGTTGTATTAGGCAGGTTTTGGTGCGCCGTATCAAATGCTATGTATAGAGTGCTTGGGGGGCTCCATTTTAAAACTTGCATCAGGGCCCACAGCTCATAAGCTACGTCACTGTATGTGTGTGTGTGTGTGTGTGTGTGTGTGTGTGTGTGTGTGTGTGTGTGTGTGTGTGTGTGTGTGTGTGTGTGTGTGTGTGTGTGTGTGTGTGTGTGTGTGTGTGTGTGTGTGTGTGTGTGTCAATATGAGTGTGTCTTTTTACATACAAAGATTTTCTTTACTTGGTGTGTGTGCTTTTTTTTTTTTTTTTGAATAATTGAACTCCTTGTGAGTAAGCATGGATTAAAGGACAACGGAAGTGAGAGGGATATGGAGGCGGCCATATTTATTTCCTTTTAAGCAACACCAGTTGTCTGGCTATCTTGCTGATCCTCTGCCTCTAATACTTTTAGCCATAGATCTGAACAAGTATACTCGTGTCAGGTGATTTTTTACATTATTGTCAGATCTGATAAAATTAGCTGCATGCTTGTTTCTGGTGATATTTAGACATTACTGCTAAGGGATCAGAAGGGCTGCCAGGACATGGTATTTTTTAAAATGAATAAATATGGCAGCCTCCATGTTGTTCTAACTTCAGTTGTCCTCTTAGGCCCCGTTCACACTTGCGGTTTAGTAAAAACCGCACCGGATGTCCGGACCGCACCGGAGCCGGATCGGACCTGATCCGTACGGTTCCGGTCCGGATCCGGTCCGGATCCGGTCCGTTTGCATCCGCTTTCCGTGCGGTATGAACACGGTTGCGGTCCGGATCCGGATTCTTAAAGAGATAACAACCTGTATAAATACCTGGGGTTCTGGGAGGTCAGCAGAAGCTCTGGGGTCATTGTTGGAGACAGCTGGACGTGTGGAGACCATCCTTGGATACAGAGACAGCAGTTGGGACCATGGATCCAGTCATTTTTTACTCTTATTACCTGGGAATTCTCTCCTTCCTGTTGTTTACCTACTACTATGTGGGGAGAAGGCGTGCTCCTCGCAGGAGATGGTGGGTGCACCCTCTACTAGCCAGGAGGCAGAGGAAGGGAGAGTTCCAGGCCCTCTACCGGGACCTCAGACGACACCCACAGAAGTTCTACAGCTACACTCGGATGTCTATTCCCCTGTAAGTATAGGCCTAAATACACCAACCCCCACCATCCCTAAACACCCCACCCTCACCCCCACAACACCTCATCCCTGTATACCTAGCTAAACACACCACCCTGACCCCCACACCCCTGTATACCTAGCTATACACTACACCCCCACCCTCCACAACACTCCCAAACCTCTGTAAACACACCTCCCCCATCCTCCACCCAACACCTTGTCCCACAACATACTTTACAGCTTCTTCCTTTCCATCTCCTGACAGGTTTGATACCCTTTTGGAGATGGTGAAGGATGACCTAAGGAAGAAGGATACCACGTTCAGGAGAGCAGTCACACCACAAGAACAACTACTCATCACACTGAGGTATGTAAAAACAAATTTTTTTATTGAAAAAACAACAACTTTCCAACATGGAAACATTCTTCCAACATGGAAGACAAAACTTAAATAACATATCTATGGTATAGCCCGGTCAGTGTTGAGGAACACCAACCACCAACTTTGTGCGGGAAGAGTTGCAGGGCATAGCTGCCCAAGTGTCTTTCGGGGACACCAGTCCCTAAAATTAAAGTGCTTCTAAAACCTAACCACTGGCACAGGACCCTCTGAGCCATGGATGAAGGACACAGGTCAGTGAAAAGGCTAGCCCTCTCACCGACCAGTCAAGGTGTCCTTCATCCATGGTTCCAAGGGTCTTGTGCAAGTGGTTAGGAACAAGAACAAAGTGAGGAGCAAGAGGAACCGATGGCAGAGGTGCAGGACTACAGGTGCAGTGCAACAGGCACAAGGTTGTGACCCAGGTAGTGTCTTTCGGGGACACCAGGCCCTAAAATTGAAGTGCTTTCAAAAACCTAACCACTGGCACAGGACCCTCTGAGCCATGGATGAAGGACACAGGTCAGTGAAAAGGCTAGCCCTCTCACCGACCAGTCAAGGTGTCCTTCATCCATGGTTCCAAGGGTCTTGTGCAAGTGGTTAGGAACAAGAACAAAGTGAGGAGCAAGAGGAACCGATGGCAGAGGTGCAGGACTACAGGTAGTGTCTTTCGGGGACACCAGGCCCTAAATTAGTGCTTCTAAAACCTAACCACTGGCACAGGACCCTCTGAGCCATGGATGAAGGACACAGGTCAGTGAAAAGGCTAGCCCTCTCACCGACCAGTCAAGGTGTCCTTCATCCATGGTTCCAAGGGTCTTGTGCAAGTGGTTAGGAACAAGAACAAAGTGAGGAGCAAGAGGAACCGATGGCAGAGGTGCAGGACTACAGGTGCAGTGCAACAGGCACAAGGTTGTGACCCAGGTAGTGTCTTTCGGGGACACCAGGCCCTAAAATTGAAGTGCTTTCAAAAACCTAACCACTGGCACAGGACCCTCTGAGCCATGGATGAAGGACACAGGTCAGTGAAAAGGCTAGCCCTCTCACCGACCAGTCAAGGTGTCCTTCATCCATGGTTCCAAGGGTCTTGTGCAAGTGGTTAGGAACAAGAACAAAGTGAGGAGCAAGAGGAACCGATGGCAGAGGTGCAGGACTACAGGTGCAGTGCAACAGGCACAAGGTTGTGACCCAGGTAGTGTCTTTCGGGGACACCAGGCCCTAAAATTGAAGTGCTTTCAAAAACCTAACCACTGGCACAGGACCCTCTGAGCCATGGATGAAGGACACAGGTCAGTGAAAAGGCTAGCCCTCTCACCGACCAGTCAAGGTGTCCTTCATCCATGGTTCCAAGGGTCTTGTGCAAGTGGTTAGGAACAAGAACAAAGTGAGGAGCAAGAGGAACCGATGGCAGAGGTGCAGGACTACAGGTAGTGTCTTTCGGGGACACCAGGCCCTAAATTAGTGCTTCTAAAACCTAACCACTGGCACAGGACCCTCTGAGCCATGGATGAAGGACACAGGTCAGTGAAAAGGCTAGCCCTCTCACCGACCAGTCAAGGTGTCCTTCATCCATGGTTCCAAGGGTCTTGTGCAAGTGGTTAGGAACAAGAACAAAGTGAGGAGCAAGAGGAACCGATGGCAGAGGTGCAGGACTACAGGTGCAGTGCAACAGGCACAAGGTTGTGACCCAGGTAGTGTCTTTCGGGGACACCAGGCCCTAAAATTGAAGTGCTTTCAAAAACCTAACCACTGGCACAGGACCCTCTGAGCCATGGATGAAGGACACAGGTCAGTGAAAAGGCTAGCCCTCTCACCGACCAGTCAAGGTGTCCTTCATCCATGGTTCCAAGGGTCTTGTGCAAGTGGTTAGGAACAAGAACAAAGTGAGGAGCAAGAGGAACCGATGGCAGAGGTGCAGGACTACAGGTAGTGTCTTTCGGGGACACCAGGCCCTAAATTAGTGCTTCTAAAACCTAACCACTGGCACAGGACCCTCTGAGCCATGGATGAAGGACACAGGTCAGTGAAAAGGCTAGCCCTCTCACCGACCAGTCAAGGTGTCCTTCATCCATGGTTCCAAGGGTCTTGTGCAAGTGGTTAGGAACAAGAACAAAGTGAGGAGCAAGAGGAACCGATGGCAGAGGTGCAGGACTACAGGTGCAGTGCAACAGGCACAAGGTTGTGACCCAGGTAGTGTCTTTCGGGGACACCAGGCCCTAAAATTGAAGTGCTTTCAAAAACCTAACCACTGGCACAGGACCCTCTGAGCCATGGATGAAGGACACAGGTCAGTGAAAAGGCTAGCCCTCTCACCGACCAGTCAAGGTGTCCTTCATCCATGGTTCCAAGGGTCTTGTGCAAGTGGTTAGGAATAAGAACAAAGTGAGGAGCAAGAGGAACCGATGGCAGAGGTGCAGGACTACAGGTAGTGTCTTTCGGGGACACCAGGCCCTAAATTAGTGCTTCTAAAACCTAACCACTGGCACAGGACCCTCTGAGCCATGGATGAAGGACACAGGTCAGTGAAAAGGCTAGCCCTCTCACCGACCAGTCAAGGTGTCCTTCATCCATGGTTCCAAGGGTCTTGTGCAAGTGGTTAGGAACAACAACAAAGTAAGGAACAAGAGGAATCAAAGGCACAGGTGCAGGACTACAGGTGCAGTGCAACAGGCACAAGGTTGTGACCCAGGTAGTGTCTTTCGGGGACACCAGGCCCTAAAGTTCAAGTCCAGCAAAAACAAAAGTTCCCTGACATGGTCATCTGAACACCTCTGAACCTTGGTTGAAGGAGATGGGGCAGGGAAAAGGTTGGGCTAAAAAGCCCTGGGATGGTATCCTTCCTCCGAGGATCAGAGGTATTCAGAGGAGCATGTCCAGGAACAATATGACTGTTTTTTTCAAATTGGATCGGCACCACTACTAGAAAAGGTGGGAGTTGCTGCCTGGAAATCTAGACTCTCTTGGGTGCTGGTCGTGGATGAGCTGGACCCTGACAGCGGTGGCCCATATTGACTGCCTCTGTAGCCGGTGTACATCTGTGATGAAGATTGCCAGGGGGGCACCACTGTAGGTTGTGGGGGTCTAAAAATTGGTGGTTGCAACAATGGCGTGTCCATGTGTTGTTTGATCGCGTCCAGCATGTTTTGGGAAGGCACCTTTTCCAAATATGGTAGTAGAGACATCACAGTGTGAAAACACGGGTGTGCCTGCAATTTCAGCAGTTCCTTGCTTTGTTGATGCATTTGCTGCATCATGTTCTGCAGCTGGCCCACCGACTGATGATGCTGCGCACGCAGTTGGTCGATTTCTCCTCTGTGCATCTCATGCATCATTTTAAGCTCGTCCCTGTAGTGCCCATGTACAGCTTCGAGCTCACATTGCAGTGAAGTGATGTGGGACTTGTACTGCTCCATGATATGGCCCCTGTCCTCATCTTGCAACTGCCGGGTTATGAGAGTTTGGTGGCTCTGCAGAATACCGAGAAGTCCGGAGACAGCCCCAGACATCTCGGACTCTGTCTCTCTCCTTGTTGGGGGGAGGGTACCTCGACGCCTCACTGGTGGGGTGGTCCTCACTGGTGGGGTGGCAGCATTTTCCCGTCCTCTGGCCTGCGTCGGGGTTGTCCTGTGCGCTTGTTGTGCTGCAGTCTCTCTGTGCTCTCTTTGTTCTTGGTCCCCTGGAGCTTCCATACCGGTCGATTGTGGAGGTGCAGCTTCTGCCACACTCGGTCCTGCAACCTCAACATCCAAGCTCTCTTCTCCCAAGTCATCCTCAGAGCCGAGAGCTTGGATAGCGAAGGACTCCCTCCTCCTACTCCTCTCCTCGGGGCAATATGTGACATCGGCGACCTCATCATCCAACACGCTCTCCTCACTGCTGAAGCGTGCCTCCTGGGTCGGTTCCTCTTGCTCCAAATTGTCTTCAGTCCTGTAGATAAAAACAATATTTATTGGTGTGCCAAACAGCATGTGGCGTCAATTCACAGAGCTAGCAAACACTAATCAAACACTTTATCAACCGTTTCTACCAAACGTTTGATAAAGCTTTTGAGAAAAGTTCGCTAAAGCCATGGGAATTGAGGCCAGTTCAATACATGGCTGAAGTCATGGTAGTTGTCTGCTAAAATCAGTTCTCAGTTCCTGCCCACAGTAGTGGTACTTACAGTCTAGGTTCCAAGCTTGCATTTATGAAAGATAATTGCTTGGCAAATTGGTAGTCTTTTTGTCGCTTTCCCCCGCCACTGCCACTTCGTTCGGAAAGTTTTTTCTTCCGTAGAAATTTTACGTATGCATCACGTATATTGCGCCACCTTGTCTTGAACCTTTCTCCTGTAACGACATGAAAAATTGATTTTGATTATTTCTCTTGTAGGTACATGGCAACTGGACAAACATATACATCGCTACATGTGACATTTCGTATTGGGAAGAGCACGGTGGCAGGCATCGTCTTGAGGACATCGAGGATCCTTTGGGCGCGACTGAGGGCCAGATACATGCCAGTGCCAGACACCAAGAAATGGGAGGAGATCGCTCAGGGCTTCTGGACCGAGTGCAAGTTTCCTAATTGTGTTGGCGCACTGGATGGGAAACACATCCGGATTCAGAAACCTGTTGGGAGTGGCAGCCATTATTTCAACTATAAAAAATACTTTAGCATTGTTCTGATGGCAGTGGCAGATGCGGACTACAAGTTTGTGTATGTGGATGTGGGGTCGTACGGTAGTTCCAATGACTCTGGAATTTTCCAGCGTACGACCCTTTGCCGGCTGATGGAGGAAGGCAGACTGCGTCTCCCCCGTGACAGACCCTGGCCTGGGACAAGGGCACCGGCCTACCCCTATGTGTTTGTGGGGGACGAGGCCTTCGCCCTGTCCGACCATGTAATGCGTCCGTACCCAGACAGGGGACTTGATGCCAGCCAGCTACACTTCAATGCTCGGTTGAGCCGTGCAAGGAGAATGGTGGAGTGCACATTTGGGATCCTGGTGTCAAAGTGGAGGGTGTTCCACACGCCCATGCTGCTGAAACCGGCCAACGCAGTTGTCGTGGTGAAGGCAGCATGCATCCTCCACAACTTTGTGCGGCAGGAGGAAAGAGAGACTCCGGAACCCCCGAATGTGCTTCCACTAATGCCCCTGCGGAGGTATGCAACCAGGCCAAGGGTAGTGTCACTGCGGAACAGGGACCGACTGAGACTTTATTTTAACACACCACCAGGACGAGGGTGAATGTTTGGTTTTTAATATGTTTTTTTTAAATGTGTTTATTTTGTAGTTTCAAGTTTTTAAGTGATTAAATGTGTTAATTTTTTACAATTGATGTTTAATAATTGGTCATTGTGTATGTTTTATGTGCACAGGTGGGGTACATCGCAGGTGGGTGGGATACATCATAGGTGGGGTACAGGTGGGTGGGATACATCGCAGGTGGGTGGGATACATCACAGGTGGGGTACAGGTGGGTGGGATACATCACAGGTGGGTGGGATACATCACAGGTGGGGTACAGGTGGGTGGGATACATCACAGGTGGGTGGGATACATCACAGGTGGGGTAGAGGTGGGTGGGATACATTACAGGTGGGTGGGATACATCACAGGTGGGTGGGATACATCACAGGTGGGTGGGATACATCACAGGTGGGTGGGATACATCACAGGTGGGGTACAGGTGGGTGGGATACATCACAGGTGGGTGGGATACATCACAGGTGGGTGGGATACATCACAGGTGGGTGGGATACATCACAGGTGGGTGGGATACATCACAGGTGGGGTACAGGTGGGTGGGATACATCACAGGTGGGTGGGATACATCACAGGTGGGTGGGATACATCACAGGTGGGTGGGATACATCACAGGTGGGGTACAGGTGGGTGGGATACATCACAGGTGGGTGGGATACATCACAGGTGGGTGGGATACATCACAGGTGGGGTACTGGTGGGTGGGATACATCACAGGTGGGTGGGATACATCACAGGTGGGTGGGATACATCACAGGTGGGTGGGATACATCACAGGTGGGTGGGATACATCACAGGTGGGTGGGATACATCACAGGTGGGTGGGATACATCACAGGTGGGATACAGGTGGGTGGGATACATCACAGGTGGGGTACAGGTGGGTGGGATACATCACAGGTGGGGTACAGGTGGGTGGGGAACAGGTGGGTGGGCCACGGGTGGATGGGCAACACGTGGGTGACACAAATCCATAGCAAAAGTGGAATACATCACAAGCTAACCACAAGCCCCCCCAAAAACTTCTAGTCAACATACCCTCTGTGGCTTGCTGTTTCTTGCTCAAGTGCTCAAAGTCCTCCACATACAGCTTGGCAATTTTTTTCCACAGGCCTCTGCATTTTTTGATGTTGCTGTGGTCCGCATCCCCCTTGTCCCACAGGGCTGGTACCTGCTGCACCTGTAGGATGAGGTCTTCTGCTGTGTAGGGCCTCACCCCCTCGTTATCAGATCCATCATGCAACATGTTGCTGCCAAAGAGTTCCAGCATGAAGTCACTGCTGCTCCACTCTGTGAACGCTGGGCCCATGTGGTCCCCATCCAAAATGGCCACCATACCATAGAGAAAGCATAGGAAGTGGGGTAGAACGTCCGGTTTTTATAGCCAGTGTGTTGTGCGCTCTCCGGTTCTCATTGGTTTCTATTGGCCGGATGCAACAGTCCGGCTCCGGTCCGGATACGTCAGCCGGAGGAGCCGGACCAAAAAATAGCGCATGTTGGAACGGTCGCCAGAATCCGGATCCGGTCCGGCTCCGGTCCGGACGAAACGGACGCATGTGAACGGTCGCATAGACTTTCATTGCTATGCCGTGCGTCCGTTTCGTCCGGTCCGCATGCGGTCCGGCTCCGGCACGGCGATTCCGGATAGCAACCGCTAATGTGAACCGGGCCTAAGTGGCAATCTTGTCTCTCTTTTATAAGGATAACCAGGCAGCACTGTAAGCTCCCTACTCAAGGTGGACAAAAAGTTTGGAAAAAAGCCCGCAGTACACTAACATTGGTACAAGGGTGCAATGCATCAGTATGGATGGGGAAGGGCTACTGCCACGTCCTATCCTTCACAATTTATCCTTTCAATTTTGAAAGACGTGTGCTGATCCGAATCACAACTCATGCTCACCGGACTTTGCTTTTTGTACATACTGTAACGGCATAAGAGGTTAGTTACAATAACTAGGAGTTGGGTATTTTTTTCCCCTAAATTTAAAAATGTATCAAATATATTTAAATATTATCAATATGTGCTTGAGGTGTTAGTGATGTTGTCCTAACACGTCCTGCATATGTTTTATATAGAACACATTTTTATAGCAGTTCTTCCTTTTTTAAGGATTCCATTAAAACTGGGATTTAACAATGAAAACAGTTCAAGGACCAGTTAAACTATTTTACAAATATGCGTACATTTACGTAATATGTAAATGAGTTTGACATGAGCGGTAGCCATTAGTGTAATTTCTCCAATTTTACCAATATTGTACTAAAACATTAAGCTTGCGTCAAACTCCTCTCCTAAATCCTCCTCTTACACTAACCTTCCCACTCCCACTACACTTAACACTAACTTCCCTACTAACACTAACCTCACTGGCACTACATAAACGAATGCTGCACCTAAAACACTAACTTCACTACTGCTGTATCTAATTCTAACCTCACTATTACTGCACCTAACACTAATCTCACCGCTGCTACACCTAACTCTAACCTCCTTCCACTGCACCTAACACTATACTTAGTACAGGAACACTTACCAAACCATTTTATACATTGTGCTGCTGCTTACAGATCATCTTAGCCACCGTGCCGCCACTTTCCAAATTGCACCAGATCTAAACACAGAAGCACACTATAGCCACAATTAACATTGCAGGCTATAGTAGTGCTGACTGGGATGCAACAATCACAGCTGCGTCAAAATTAAGTGCTTCGTACAAATATATATATATTATTAACAGGTTTTCTTTAAACTTAATACAACACTTTCTAATTTGGCATTAGACTACAGCCATAAAATGTCAGCTATTTTTCCAGCAGCAGTAACGCTGCAGACAATAGGGGAAGCTGATAATAAGTTGCACCTGTAATAATGTTTTCTTTGTACATACCAAACAGACAGTCGGTTTGCTGGAAATGCTGTAATGAATAAACTCCAGACATATTTTGCCATAATGTACTTTACTGCTACAAATAATTAAGGACATTTTCATTTCAATGCTGTTTTTAAGGATTGCTGCTTACCAATGCTTAGCATAATTATTCAGCTTCGGGTTGTTAAATTAATGACCTCATTGGAGTCCATTGTAGCAATTCCCACACTGAAAATTGATGCTTGGTGCTAGAAGGGTTTTTCCTGCCTTTATTACATTTGCGGATCATGATTGTTATATCTACATAAACTGAAATATTTAGACCATCATTCTGTTTTTCGAAAATGCATTATCCTCCTCCACTCTATTAAATGACATTATCAACTATTAAATTGAAACAATCTTTTGCAAAGCAAAATAACATGGGCTGTTCTGGCAGATAAGTAAATGTCCTCGTAGAGACGGGTATTCAGAGTTTGATATTAAAGTAGCCCTGTAATCAATTAACAAGAGCACTATATTTTGATTTTTTTTCTGATACATTTCTAAAAGCATGGCTGGGATGCAATAGACTTCACAGATAATGCACTATGGGCCAGATGCAATATACTGTGTAAAGTTGACCTGTGAAGGATGAGCATGGCAATTTTACCATTACTACCACATAGTTACATAGTTATTTGGGTTGAAAAAAGACATATGTCCATCGAGTTCAACCAGAAAACAAAGTACACCTGTGGAGAATTGCGTGTGAAACCGTTAGCACCATGGGTGTTACCAGAGTAACATGTAGGTTGCTAAGGTAATGTGTGGTGTTAACTGGCAATGGCAATGATGGGTTAACTGGCCTACCCCTCTTCTTCCTGCTGCAGCACCTACCGCTTAACTGCAGCTACCTTACCTACCTATACTCCATCCTTTCCTGCAGCAGCTACCTAATCTCCCTACTTACCCTTCCTCCCAGTCACAGCTATCTAACCTCCTTCCTTGCCTACATTTCTTCCCCCAGCTGCAGCTATTTACCCTGAAACTGAACCAAGTAAAATTATTTCAAATAAACATATGATGCACCTGAAAATTAATAATACATACTTGCCTTGCCCTCGGTTCCTTTTAGAAGCTCATAATTTTCTTTTAACAACAATTCCTTCCAGTTCTGACAAGATCTTGTCAGACTTGTCTCTCAGGAAGCTGAAATCCTTAGATCCGTATTTCACTATATCAGTTGCTGGTAGCTATAACTGAAAGGGCAACTGATGTGCAAGGAAATGTTCGTGTTTCCCAATGGATCAAGCAATATTAAGGCTCAAACTCACTAGAAGCCTTTTCTAAGCGCTAGTGATTTGAAAAAGCTTTTGCTAATGCAATGCTATGGGGGATTTTTATAAAATCACATCGCTCAAGTGGGATCACACCCATAGCATTGCAGTAGCAAGAGCTTTTCAAATCACAAAGTGCTCAGAAAAGCGCTCCTGTTAGGTTCCAGACCGTACTGGTTAATGGAGTTCTGACCTGGAATTGGCTACGGGGTCATCGTCATTTTTAAAAAGGAGTATGGAGAATTTCATTGGTCACAGTGGACAAAGAGCATGTGGGAGAGGAGAAAGATAAGCAGACTACGCAGAAGGTATGTATTATATATATATATATATATATATATATATATATATATATATATATATATATATATGTTTATTTTGACTTTTATTTTTCAATTCAGGTTTGCTAAATGTGGGGTAATTTCTGCATTTCATTTGTAGGCTGATTGATGCATTTTAAATGTGGGGTCATTGCTGCATTTCATTGCGGGGGGGGGGGGGATTGATGCATTTGATATGTGGGGTCATTGCTGTATTACATTTGTGGCAGTGATTTATGCAGTTACATGTTGGGTAATTGCTTCATTTCATATATGAGGTGATTGATGCATTTTAAATGTGCGGTAATTGCTGCTTTACATATGAGGGAGTAATTGCTGCATTTTGTATATGAGGGTAATTTCTGCATTTCATATATGGGGGTAATTGCTGCATTTTCAATGTAGAGGGCCTTTAATGTATAAGTTGTTTTTTCTTAACTAAAGCCACAGTATTCAGTATAAACTGCCGTTTTGGCACTCTGTGATGAAAAAGTGGATTTTGGGCAATTTGGGCACTTGGCTTTATAAACTGTTGCCATCTTTGATCTAGAGTGAGCAAAGATCTATCTGATAGCATTACACCGATTTACTGAGAGCTGCAGGAAACATATCTGCATCCCAAAGGTATGACCTGTGAGCAGCTTCAAAAGGTCTCCACACTGTATAGGTATTTGGTGATAAGAGTGAAGGAGGGAGTGAAGAATGGAGTCTTACAAAAATAAATCAGTCTATCACTTTAGGATGCGCTGGAAGTCAATCAAGACACTAATGAATTTTGGTACATTTATCAATAATTTATCCTTCAGCACAGTGGAAGTGAGGAGATCTTGAATAAGTTCATCAATTTCCTACAGTGGATTTGCAGCCAATTTTATAAGTATAGTTTTATTATTGAGCTAGTGTAAGACTTCCTTTCTGTATGCCTGTTTGCCCATCACCACTACTGCTCCACCTTTGTCTGCCAGTTTAATTATTATTATTGTATAATTCCTCCTAGTGCTTACTTGTCATGGAAACATAATCCAGTTTGTCTAGCGTCCATAGCTGTCAATTTCCAACTGTTAAATATCGGTAAGGATGTAGAGGAAAATATATATTTGTTTCTAAGGCTGCGAAGTGAAAATGCATTCCGACCTTCTTCACAGACTCTAGTTCACCTGTCTTCAAATACTGTTTAGCCCTTTGCACTTGCCTGTGTCTCAGCTAATCATTTATGTTCTTCAACCTCCTACATGTTCCAATTCAACTAACTGATTGACTAATGTCTGGTGACTTCCCTGATGATATCAGTTGTGTTGGTGTTCAAATTGGGCACATTGTTCTAAATTCACCTAAACACTACTCTTCAGTAGTGTTGGGCGAACATCTAGATGTTCGGGTTCGGGCCGAACAGGCCGAACATGGCCGCGATGTTCGGGTGTTCGACCCGAACTCCGAACATAATGGAAGTCAATGGGGACCCGAACTTTTGTGGTTTGTAAAGCCTCCTTACATGCTACATACCCCAAATTTACAGGGTATGTGCACCTTGGGAGTGGGTACAAGAGGAAAAAAAAATTAGCAAAAAGAGCTTATAGTTTTTGAGAAAATCGATTTTAAAGTTTCAAAGGGAAAACTGTCTTTTAAATGCGGGAAATGTCTGTTTTCTTTGCACAGGTAACATGTTTTTTGTCGGCATGCAGTCATAAATGTAATACATATAAGAGGTTCCAGGAAAAGGGACCGGTAACGCTAACCCAGCAGCAGCACACGTGATGGAACAGGAGGAGGGTGGCGCAGGAGGAGGAGAAGGCCACGCTTTGTGAGACACAACAACCCAGGCCTTGCATGAGGGCAAGAAGCGTGCGGATAGCATGCTTTGTACCGCCATGCAGTCATAAATGTAATAAAGATAAGTGGTTCAATAAACAGGGACCACGCGGCAACGCTAACCCAGCAGCAGCAGACGTGATGGAACAGGAGGAGGCGCAGGAGGAGAAGGCCACGCTTTGTGAGACACAACAACACAGGCCTTGCATGAGGGCAAGAAGCGTGCGGATAGCATGCTTTGTACCGCCATGCAGTCATAAATGTAATAAAGATAAGTGGTTCAATAAACAGGGACCACGCGGCAACGCTAACCCAGCAGCAGCAGACGTGATGGAACAGGAGCAGGCGCAGGAGGAGAAGGCCACGCTTTGTGAGACACAACAACCCAGGCCTTGCATGAGGGCAAGAAGCGTGCGGATAGCATGCTTTGTACCGCCATGCAGTCATAAATGTAATAAAGATAAGTGGTTCAATAAACAGGGACCACGCGGCAACGCTAACCCAGCAGCAGCAGACGTGATGGAACAGGAGCAGGCGCAGGAGGAGAAGGCCACGCTTTGTGAGACACAACAACCCAGGCCTTGCATGAGGGCAAGAAGCGTGCGGATAGCATGCTTTGTACCGCCATGCAGTCATAAATGTAATAAAGATAAGTGGTTCAATAAACAGGGACCACGCGGCAACGCTAACCCAGCAGCAGCAGACGTGATGGAACAGGAGCAGGCGCAGGAGGAGAAGGCCACGCTTTGTGAGACACAACAACCCAGGCCTTGCATGTGGACAAAAAGCGTGCGGATATAGCAGCAATGCTTTTTGCCGCCATGCAGTCATAAATGTAATACAGATGAGAGGTTCAATAAACAGGGCCCGGAAACGCAACACCATCCCAGATGTTCATTGGTCATGTTACTTGGTTGGGGTCCTGGAGTGTTGCGTAGTCATTTCCAATCCAGGATTGATTCATTTTAATTTGAGTCAGACGGTCTGCATTTTCTGTAGAGAGGCGGATACGCCGATCTGTGACGATGCCTCCGGCAGCACTGAAACAGCGTTCCGACATAACGCTGGCTGCCGGGCAAGCCAGCACCTCTATTGCGTACATTGCCAGTTCGTGCCAGGTGTCTAGCTTCGATACCCAATAGTTGAAGGGTGCAGATGGATGGTTCGACACAGCTACGCCATCTGACATGTAGTCCTTGACCATCTTCTCCAGGCGATCGGTGTTGGAGGTGGATCTGCACGCTTGCTGTTCAGTGGGCTGCGGCTGCATGGGTGTCAGAAAATTTTCCCACTCCAAGGACACTGCCGATACCATTCCCTTTTGGGTACTAGCTGCGGCTTGCGTTGTTTGCTGCCCTCCTGGTCGTCCTGGGTTTGCGGAAGTCAGTCTGTCTGCGTACAACTGGCTAGAGGAGGGGGAGGATGTCAATCTCCTCTCTAAAGTCTCCACAAGGGCCTGCTGGTATTCTTCCATTTTGACCTGTCTGACTCTTTCTTCAAGCAGTTTTGGAACATTGTGTTTGTACCGTGGATCCAGAAGGGTATAAACCCAGTAATTGGTGTTGTCCAGAATGCGCACAATGCGTGGGTCACGTTCAATGCAGTCTAGCATGAATTGAGCCATGTGTGCCAGAGTCCTACCAGAATCCTCATCATCCTCTTGTGAGCGTTGTGATAGTTGTTGTGATGCATCATAGTCGTCACCTTCCTCCTGGTCTGCTTCTGCTGACCATTCGCGTTGAATTGTGGAAGTCCAACGTGCACCGCTCTGGCCCTCGTCAGTGGTGGCATGAAATTCCTGCTCCAACTCCAGCTGTTCCTCCTCCTCTTCTTCGTCATAGCTGCTGGGGCCAGCGTTCCCTGAGGCGGATGGCCTGATGTTGGTACCATCACGCTGATCGTTTTCTCCTTCAGATTCCCCCAGTTGCATCATGACAGCTGTTTCCTTGATTTTTAACATCGACCTCTTCAGTAAACACAGCAGTGGTATGGTAATGCTGACTGAAGAGTTGTCACTGCTCACAAGCAACGTGGATTGCTCAAAATTTTGGAGGACTTGGCAGAGATCCAACATGTTGGCCCAATCGGATCCACAGAAGCTTGGCAGCTGGCCGGATGCGCCTCGGTACTGCGCCGTCATGTACTGGACCACTGCACTCTTCTGCTCGCAAAAGCGGGCTAGCATGTGCAGCGTAGAATTCCAGCGCGTAGGGACATCACACAGCAAGCGATGGTGGGGGAGATTGAAGCGCTCCTGCATCTTGGCGAGTGCCCCCGAAGCAGTACTGGAATTTCGACAATGTTTGGACACTCGACGCACCTTCAACAGCAGATCGGGCACGCCTGGGTATGTCCTCAGGAACCGCTGAACTACTAGGTTCATCACGTGCGCCAGGCAAGGGATGTGTGTCAGCTTAGCCAACCTTAAAGCGCGAATGAGATTACTCCCATTATCACACACAACCATGCCCGGTTTCAGGTCCAGCGGTGCCAGCCACAAATCCGTCTGTTCCTTTATTCCCCTCCAAATTTCCTCCCCTGTGTGCTGCTTATCCCCAAGGCAGATTAGCTTCAGCAACGCTTGCTGACGCATGCCAACAGCTGTGCTGCACTGCTTCCACGATCCTACTGCTGCTGGGTTAGCGTTTCCGGATGAGGTACAGCTTTGAGATGCGTTGGAGGAGAAGGAGTCAGAGAGGTAGGTGCTGCTGTTATCCAGTGGGAGGGACGGCGGTGCAGCTGTTTGTGGCGTGGGCAACACCCGTGCCGTAGCAGGTGAGGAATCGCTGCCAGGCTCCACAAGGTTCACCCAGTGCGCGGTAAGGGAGATGTATCGACCCTGGCCGAACGCACTCGTCCAGGTGTCAGTGGTGAGGTGAACCTTGCAGGCAACGGCATTCTTCAAGCTTCGGGTTATTTTGCTGACCACGTGCTCATGCAACTCAGGCACTGCAGAGCGTGCAAAGTGGTAGCGGCTGGGAACCACGTAACGTGGGATGGCCACTGACATCATGCCCTTGAAGCTGTTTGTCTCCACCAATCGATATGGCAGCATTTCGCAGGCCAGAAGCTTGGCTATGCTGGCTGTTACTGCCACGGCCCGGGGGTCATTTGCTGGCAATTTCCTCTTGCGCTCAAACATCTCCGACACAGACAACTGAACCGTAGCGCTGCACACGGAAGGGCTGTTGGTTGTTGTGTTTGATGAACACTGGGAGACCTCAAGAGCACTACTCCGGAAAGTGACAGTGTCAGCGTCGTCTGATGTTTGTGAATGTTGTGAACCACGCAATGGCTGGGCTACTGCTGCTGCTGAGGCGGGTCTGGTGGTGAGTCTGGTGAACCCAAGGGAGGCAGTGTTGTTTCTGGTACCCTGTCCTGACGCGTTTGCCCAAAGAGTGGGATGTTTTTATAGCATGTGACGGCTCATGCTGGTGGTGGAGAGGTTGTTAATATTTTTCCCCCTGCTCAGGCGGGTCTTGCACACCTTGCAAATCGCCATGGTAACATCCTCAGTGCAGTCTTCAAAGAAAGCCCAGACTTTGGAGCACCTGCCTCCTTGCTGGCGATTTCTGTTTGCTCCTCTTTTGCCTCTCACTTGAACTTCCACGCTTGTGGTGCCTGAAATTGCGCGCCGCCTACCTTGTGGCACAAGGCGAACTCGTGCAGCAGTGTGTTCTTCAACAGACTCATCTGTGCTGCTGCTATGACGGCGATGTTCTCGTTCACAAACAAAATCTGGGTCTCTGTCCACATTGTCCATACCCTCCTCTTCCATCTCCTCAAACTCGTCATATGTCATTGTGGGCCACCGCCGTGGAGTAGAGCTCCCCACAACAACCTCTGCGCAGCACACTCCAACGTCGTCTTCCAGATCTTGTCGGCCGACCTCCTGCAATTGCAACCCCTCCTGCCCAAATTGCTCTGGGATTTGGGTTTCCGAGTCCTCTTCGGACTCGCCTTGTATTTCAGTGCGCGGTGCATTTCCCACAGTTAACGGTTGTGAATCCAGGCACAACATTTCTGGCTGTTCCTCCATTGACCTTTGAAAGGTGGAAGTTTGTTGGGCTGGGAATAGCTCCTGCGAATACCCCATTGTGTCCTGAGGTAATTCATCGGACTGGTTATCTGGCAGTTGTGTGCGTGGTGTCGCTGCCGGTTGTGTCAGCTTTGTGCCCACTGGCTCCTTGTAACTGGCTGAGGACTCGGACCTCGTGCGTGATGTGCTGGTGCTGCTTAACCCACTGCTGGACGCTTGAGAGGTCATCCAAGTAATTATCTGGTCCTGTTCTTTTGGATTTGTGAGGGTTGTTGTCCTGGACAACATGGGCGGTATTGAGTGGGTTTTCTTGGGTGCTCCCCTGTGGCCTGTACGTGAACCGTCAGGGGAAACACCTCTTCCCTTGCCCCTCCCTCTTTCACCGGATTTCTTCCTCATTTCACTTATCCTTACAGTACACGCTGACTGGCAGCAGTACAGTGGCAGTACAGAAATGCTATACAGTACCACTATTCCCAGCAGCGACACAGAGCACAATGCTATACAGTGACGGGTGAGCGGTGTACCACTATTCCCAGCAGCGACACAGAGCACAATGCTATACAGTGACGGGTGAGCGGTGTACCACTATTCCCAGCAGCGACACAGAGCACAATGCTATACAGTGGCGAACGAGCGGTGTACCACTATTCCCAGCAGACACAGAACAGTACACAGAATGCTATATAGTGTGGCTGAACGAGCGGTGTACCACTATTCCCAGCAGACACAGAACAGTACACAGAATGCTATATAGTGTGGCTGAACGAGCGGTGTACTACTGTTCCCAGCAGACACAGAACAGTACACAGAATGCTATATAGTGTGGCTGAACGAGCGGTGTACTACTGTTCCCAGCAGACACAGAACAGTACACAGAATGCTATATAGTGTGGCTGAACGAGCGGTGTACTACTGTTCCCAGCAGACACAGAACAGTACACAGAATGCTATATAGTGTGGCTGAACGAGCGGTGTACCACTGTTCCCAGCAGACACAGAACAGTACACAGAATGCTATATAGTGTGGCTGAACGAGCGGTGTACCACTATTCCCAGCAGACACAGAACAGTACACAGAATGCTATATAGTGTGGCTGAACGAGCGGTGTACTACTGTTCCCAGCAGACACAGAACAGTACACAGAATGCTATATAGTGTGGCTGAACGAGCGGTGTACTACTGTTCCCAGCAGACACAGAACAGTACACAGAATGCTATATAGTGTGGCTGAACGAGCGGTGTACCACTATTCCCAGCAGACACAGAACAGTACACAGAATGCTATATAGTGTGGCTGAACGAGCGGTGTACTACTGTTCCCAGCAGACACAGAACAGTACACAGAATGCTATATAGTGTGGCTGAACGAGCGGTGTACTACTGTTCCCAGCAGACACAGAACAGTACACAGAATGCTATATAGTGTGGCTGAACGAGCGGTGTACTACTGTTCCCAGCAGACACAGAACAGTACACAGAATGCTATATAGTGTGGCTGAACGAGCGGTGTACTACTGTTCCCAGCAGACACAGAACAGTACACAGAATGCTATATAGTGTGGCTGAACGAGCGGTGTACTACTGTTCCCAGCAGACACAGAACAGTACACAGAATGCTATATAGTGTGGCTGAACGAGCGGTGTACTACTGTTCCCAGCAGACACAGAACAGTACACAGAATGCTATATAGTGTGGCTGAACGAGCGGTG
The DNA here is from genome assembly GCF_040937935.1 of Hyperolius riggenbachi. Taxonomy (NCBI): domain Eukaryota; kingdom Metazoa; phylum Chordata; class Amphibia; order Anura; family Hyperoliidae; genus Hyperolius; species Hyperolius riggenbachi. The sequence goes on from NC_090649.1 coordinate 136,565,248, forward strand.
TACCACTGTTCCCAGCAGACACAGAACAGTACACAGAATGCTATATAGTGTGGCTGAACGAGCGGTGTACTACTGTTCCCAGCAGACACAGAACAGTACACAGAATGCTATATAGTGTGGCTGAACGAGCGGTGTACTACTGTTCCCAGCAGACACAGAACAGTACACAGAATGCTATATAGTGTGGCTGAACGAGCGGTGTACTACTGTTCCCAGCAGACACAGAACAGTACACAGAATGCTATATAGTGTGGCTGAACGAGCGGTGTACTACTGTTCCCAGCAGTGACACACAATGACTGGGGGGGACCCTGGCTAGCGTGGCTGGAGCGCGAACTACCCTGCCTGCCTACCCAAAGCTAAACCCACAGACAAATGGCGGAGATATGACGTGGTTCGGGTATTTATTTACCCGAACCACGTGACAGTTCGGCCAATCAGAGCGCGTTCGGGTCCGAACCACGTGACCCGTTCGGCTAATCACAGCGCTAGCCGAACGTTCGGGGAACGTTCGGCCATGCGCTCTTAGTTCGGCCATATGGCCGAACGGTTTGGCCGAGCACCGTCATTAAGCACTAACATAGGCAAAAAAAGAAAAGGTGGGCACCAATGCTCAAATACCATAAAAGCCTTTTATTGCGGCAGATTGAATAATCAGTGAAGGCCCCCAGTGGGGAGCGCTTCCCATCGGGGGCCTCCTCTGATTATTCCATCTGCCGCAATAAAGGCTTTTATGGTATTTGAGAATTGGTGACCACCTTTTCTCTTTATGCCTATGTAAATGGATGTACCACTATAGTGATGGCACAATGCTTGTGGACACTGTGTTTGCAGCTGAGTTTCCCTATGTCAGCCATCAGTCAGGTGCCGGGTTGTGTCTGGTTGGAACAGATACCTCTTTACTAATCAAATTCATTTTTGGTCTTTTATGACTGTACATATTATCTGGTCAAGATAATTCTCTATGCTTTGTAAAGGCATGACGAAGGGTCAATAACCCGAAACGGACTAGTGTTGTCGCCTGAACTAAAATTACCTTTTTTCATCAAACAAAGCACACAGTGTCTATGATCTGCTTTTTGTATTGCTTTTTATATGTCTGTACCACAAATTCTTCTGCTGCTTTACAAAGAATTTTTCTACCTTTTTGAAGAAGAAAAATTAATTTTTCGTGAATATAATAAAGTGTGAAACAAAAAATTTTGGAAACAGATCGCTATTTTGTGGCTTCACTTGATTTAAATTGATCCTCCTATAAAGAAACCTGGTACTATATGAGCATAGTGGTGTGCTCAAGTGTGGATCGTTATACTAACAAGAGTTCCTTTTTTGTTACCTGGGACTCATTCCCAACCATATTGAAACAATGCTTGTGGAGCCATGAGTAGATATCTTTAACCCTGATAGGTCTGTGCTGAAGTGCTGGTCATTCCTTCTGTGTATGGACAAACCATTAAGCACTAAACCTGCAGATAAATTCGAGTGCAGTTCACCCTCCAAAGCCAACGTCTGAAAAGCAGGAGGCATTGGAGTCATGTGAAATGTGCCATGAAGCACAAGTAAGTGAACTCTCCCTGACTCTGTCCGCAGGTTCATTGCTGAATGGTGCTGAAGAGTAGTGTTCACTGTTCAGGTGAATTTAGAACGATGCGCCCAATTTGAACACCAACACTAGTTGTCAGTAAACAATCAGATAAGTCATTCTTAATGTAACCCCTGTTTTGTGTGGGATGTTTGATTCTCTTTTGTCATTTTACATTTATTCTGCAACTTAGTTGTTCCAGGTTTATACATATTCCTTTGTATAATAAACTGCATTATACAGAAATATGTCTTCCTTTTTGGCTTCATTAAGTTTAGCAGGGGCATCCAGAGTTATTTTTTGTCCCTTTTTGTCCCTAAAATTTTATTGCACTGATAAAACGTCATGTCATTAGGAAGAAGCTCAAATTTTTGTTACAGTCTTTTTTGCATCTAATTTTCTGAATGTATGCAAAGAATTGAAGCAATTTTTGCAATATACCTGTACACATTTCTGCAAAAAAATAAGAACTTTCTTGCAAAAATGTTCTCTCATGTCTACTGACCAGTGGTGCTCAGCAGAGCTCGAATATTCGAGTAGCTCGAATATTCGAGCTCTTTTTCAGCTATTCGAGCTCGGTATTCGAGCTCCGAATAGCTGCAGCTATTCGAATGGGCTATTCGAGTAAACGCGAATAGGCCATTCACTATTCGAGCTATTCGAGCAAACGGTGCTATTCGAGCTCGAATACCGAGCTCGAATAGCGTCATAGCCCAGATTGATGTCCTTAGAGCCAATCAGAGGGCTCCCAGGCCCTCTGACGGCAGCCAATCACAGAGGGGGACCCTGGCCAGCCCCTACCCTATAAATAGCGGCCGCCATGTTCCGTTTCTCCGTCCTTGCCTGAGACTTGCATAGAGAGAGAGTTGCTCCTTTGTGCTTTGGCTTAGCAAGAGCTCTATTGTGGTCATTTACCTAGCGTTTTTGCTCACATACACCTCCTATACACACCTATATTGTTGTTAGTTAGATAGACATTGTATTTTAGTTAGTAGCTTTTGTGTTACATAGAGACAGGCCAGCTGCTGCTGCAGGCTTACAGCTTTAGGCCTCAGGGCCTGCCTGTGTGGGCAGCTGTCCTCCTGTCCTCTGTTAGTTTATTTCTCATTAGTATTAGACAGTATTAGATAGTATTAGACAGTATTTCTGCTGTCCTTTACTACTTAGTGATTGTATTTTGTATTGTAGTTATATACTGTAACTGTACTAGGACACTCACTGACTGTCACTGTTCATAGGCTAGCTCCTGCGTGTGCGTGCACTCACTGTCTGTGTACTGTACACACACTCTATTTCCTTCTGAATAGTTATATACTGTAACTGTACTAGGACACTCACTGACTGTCACTGTTCATAGGCTAGCTCCTGCGTGTGCTTGCACTCACTGTCTGTGTACTGTACACACACTCTATTTCCTTCTGAATAGTTATATACTGTAACTGTACTAGGACACTCACTGACTGTCACTGTTCATAGGCTAGCTCCTGCGTGTGCTTGCACTCACTGTCTGTGTACACACACTCTATTTCCTTCTGAATAGTTATATACTGTAACTGTACTAGGACACTCACTGTCACTGTTCATAGGCTACTAGCTCCTGCGTGTGTGTGTGTACTCACTGTCTGTGTACTGTACACACACTCTATTTCCTTCTGAATAGTTATATACTGTAACTGTACTAGGACACTCACTGACTGTCACTGTTCATAGGCTAGCTCCTGCGTGTGCTTGCACTCACTGTCTGTGTACACACACTCTATTTCCTTCTGAATAGTTTTATACTGTAACTGTACTAGGACACTCACTGTCACTGTTCATAGGCTACTAGCTCCTGCGTGTGTGTGTGCACTCACTGTCTGTGTACTGTACACACACTCTATTTCCTTCTGAATAGTTATATACTGTAACTGTACTAGGACACTCACTGACTGTCACTGTTCATAGGCTAGCTCCTGCGTGTGCGTGCACTCACTGTCTGTGTACTGTACACACACTCTATTTCCTTCTGAATAGTTATATACTGTAACTGTACTAGGACACTCACTGACTGTCACTGTTCATAGGCTACTAGCTCCTGCGTGTGCGTGCACTCACTCACTGTCTGTGTACTGTACACACACTCTATTTCCTTCTGAATAGTTATATACTGTAACTGTACTAGGACACTCACTGACTGTCACTGTTCATAGGCTACTAGCTCCTGCGTGTGCGTGCACTCACTGTCTGTGTACTGTACACACACTCTATTTCCTTCTGATTACTGATTGATTATTGTAAATTCTACTTCCTGACAGTTACTACTTACTTACTGTAGTAGGGACACTCACTCAGTCACTGTTCATAGGCTAGCTCCTGCACGTGTGTGCGCGTGCGTGCACTCACTGTCTGTAGTGTACACACACTCTATTTCCTTGTGATTACTACTGATTATTGTAACTTCTAGTTGTACTTCCTGACTGTTACTACTTACTTACTGTACTAGGGACACTCACTCACTCTCTGTTCATAGGCCAGCTCCTGCGCGTGTTTGCGCGTGCGTGCACTCACTGTCTGTAGTGTACACACACTCTATTTCCTTGTGATTACTACTGATTATTGTAACTGCTAGTTGTACTTCCTGACTGTTACTACTTACTTACTGTACTAGGGAGTCGGGACACTCACTCAGTCACCTCACCCACCAACCCACTCCATTAAAGTACCCCACTTTTCACCCGCCCTTTTCAAAAACGTTTGTGTTTACGCCCAAAACATCGAAGATGTCTGGAAGTGGCAGCCAGCGCGGTTTGGGCAAGGGGAAGGGCAGCAAGGGAATCAGGAGGAGAGGGAGCAGCATTGTGGCAAGCCGCGGGCGCGGCCGCGCCACCATGCACAGTTCCGCAGCAGCAGCAGCGTCAGTGGCTAACATTCCTCCCATAGCCACTGGCCGTGGACGCCTTGGGCGCCGCCCAGCAGGAGCATCTGCAACTCACGCTGCAGAGACACAGCAGCAGCAGCAGCGTGTAGCACCTGCTCCGATTTTCCTCCAGCCGGGTCGGAAACGTCCCATTGAGGAAAAGGATGCAGACACTGTGGTGCAACTGATGACAGAGGATGAGCAGCCCGCCATCAGCTCTGCATCCGAGGCCTCCACCCTCACCACCAGTCCACCACCACCACCACCCCTGTTCGCAGAAGCCGCCCAGCAGGGCCTGGGGAGGAGGCCAGTTCACCGTCAGTCGCCGACCTGTCACTCAGCACTCTTTTGACCCCAGGCATGATGCGTCAATTGTCTGCTGTTGTTGGCGATTTGGAGGAGAAGATGCTGATGGGCACTTTGGGGGATGAGGGATTGGACAGCAAGACTGTGGCGACAGTCAAGCAGCCCATCCATGCATTAGGAGAGGAGTTTGGGGGGTCATCATCCCAGCAGGACATGTTTCAGGAGGGGGAGGCTGATGATGACACGGTGACAGACAGAGACTGGGTGCCACCACCTCCAGGGGATGTCGTCCTCAGCAGCTCTGAGGAGGAGGAGGAGGATGCGCTTGTGGGCCTTGCAAGGAGGCGCATCATTGCAAGCATTGGCAGCAGTAGGCAGGTCCCACAGCCTGCTGGTGTCTCAGGCTCAGCAGCAGCAGCATCTGCCAGTACCACCACCAGCCGCACCCAAGCCCCCCCCCAACCACCACAGGGAGACAGGCAGCAGCGGTTCCATGCCGTAGGGGGTCGTTTTTGTCACCAATCTGGCGTTTTTTCACCATGCCCACAGTGTACAGCAAGTACGCCACTTGCAACCACTGTCAGCGGAAGTTGAGCAGAGGTGCAGATCCCTTAAAGTTCAGCACCAGCTCGCTCATCAATCACCTTGCTGCGAAACATTTCCACCAGCATGAGGAGTTCCAGAGGCTGAAGGCATCTGGTGCTGGCAGTGGCACCACACCCATCACTGCACAGCCTTCAGCAGCAGCAGCAGCAGCAGCAACAGCAGCCACCCGCCCTCCTGCTCCTCCAGCAGCACCAGCAGGAGTGCGGAAACGCACTGCTCCTCCCCCCTCTGCAACTCCTGCCACCGACACTGAGGCCTGTTCTGGCAGCCAGTCCTCAGTGGCCTCCTCTGCTGTGTCTGCTGATTCCCGTGCCAGCAAAAGGCCACGCCAGAGCCTTTTGAGCGAGTCCTTCCAGGGGGTGGTCAGGGCTCTGCCTCCCAGCAGCCGTCGCGTGCGGCAGCTGAACGGCTTGCTGGCACGGGCCATGTGCTCCCAACTCCTGCCGTACACGCTTGTGCAGGAGGGGAGCGACATGCGTGCGCTGCTTGCTTGTGCAGCCCCAGACTGGCAGCTCCCCAGCAGACACTTCTTCGCCCGCAAGGCCATTCCTGCACTGCACCGCTTTGTGATGGCCAATGTGGAGCGAGGGCTGGAGCATGCGGTTGGTGAAAGGGTCCACGTCACCATGGACTCCTGGAGCAGCCGCTTCGGGACAGGCCGCTACCTGTCTTTCACTGTCCACTGGGTCAGCTTGGTGGAAGGGGGTGAGGATGGGAGAGCAGCAGCGGGCACAGCAGCAGCAACACAGTGGGTGGTGCCCCCCCGCAGGGTCAGGGGAACTGCAGCAGGTTCCTCCGATCCTCTGCCATCCTCCGGCACACCTGGCCAAACCCCCCGCCTCAGCAGCAGCGTGAAGGCCCGCCACTGCCAAGCGCTGCTGCACTTGGTCAGCCTTGGGAAGACCAAGCTGACGGCAACCCATGTGTTGGCCAAACTCCAGGAGCAGGAGAGGATTTGGCTGACCCCCAGAGGCCTCAGAGTCGGAGAGGTGGTGGCCGACAATGGGGCCAATCTGGTTGCCGCAATAGACAGGGGAAACCTGACCCACATCCCCTGTCTTGCCCACGTGCTGAACCTGGTGGTGCAAAAGTTCTTGCGCACCTACCAGGGGATGGGCGAACTGCTGGAAATGGCAAGGAACGTTGTGCATCACTTCCGGCGCTCGGCTGCAGCCTGTGCGAGCCTGGAAGACATGCAAAAGGAGCTGGAGCTGCCACGCCATCGGCTGATCCTTGACGTTCCGACTCGCTGGAACTCCACCCTGGCGATGTTGGAGCGTCTGGTTGAACAGAAGCACGCTGTCAACCAGTACCTTGCCCTGGCCACTGTTTCCGCCGCTCGGAGAAGGGACAAGACCAGCAACATCCCGTCCATCGTCCCCGATGATGACTGGAGGCACATGCAGCAGGTGTGCTTAGTGCTGGCTCCCTTTCTGCAGGCCACTAACATGGTGAGCAGGGACCATGCTATGGTCTGCGAGTGGGTGCCCCTGGTTTGTCTGCTGAACAGGGCCCTCGATGCTTTGCTGGAACAGGGAGCGGCAGCCTTGGACCAGCAGGAGCGGCAAGCAGCTGCACAGTCCACCTCTGAGGGGGAGGAGGAGGAGGACTTGGTGGAGGTCCCTGACCTTGCTGCTGATGAGGGGGATCAGCACAGCGCAGCTGAGTTGGTGCGGGGGTGGAGAGAGGATGAGGCGGCAGAGGAGGAGGATGAGGAGGACAGCACTGCCGTCGATGTGCCAGCACACGTGGCCCGCCTCTTCCCAATGGCAGCGCACATGCTGGCGTGCCTGCGCAAGAACCCCAGGGTGATCCAGATGAAGCAGAGGGAGGACATCTGGATCAGCATGATGTTGGACCCACGCCTCAAGGGGAAGTTGAGCCAGTTCCTGCCGCCTGCAGGAGGAGACCCAGCGCAACAAATAAGGAGCTTGCAGCAGGCCCTTGTTGAGCGCTTGGAGGAAGCCTTCCCCCAGCCTTCCACCCCCACTGTCCAGCAGCCAGCACAGAGGCAGCAGCATCCAGCATCCAGCAGCAAGCGCCCCACAGACCTGCTGTCTCTCAGCCACGAGCTCTACAGGACTGTAGAGGCTCCGGCAGCAGTGACTAGAGAGGAGGTGCATGATGCAGCAGCATCCTCCTCCGGTCACAGCCAGTGCCTGACCCGCATGGTGGCTGACTACATGGGGTCCTACAGCGGGCTTGACAGCGATGCCCCTGTTGATCCCATGGAGTATTGGGTCAAGCGCCTGGAGATCTGGAGCGAGCTGGCGCAGTACGCCCTTGGAAGTGCTGTCCTGCCCCCCTTCCAGCGTGCTGTCCGAGCGCTGCTTCAGTGCAGCTGGTGGCGTGGTCACCGAGAAACGCTCACGTCTGTCTCACAAGTCTGTGGACAGACTGACGTTTCTCAAGATGAACCAGGCGTGGGTGGAAGGCGAGTTCCTGGCCCCTGTTGTCGGCGAGAGGGGGACATGAACTGCCTAAGAACCATCGTTAATGTGCCTTACCACCCTTTACCACCTCCTGGCTTCTGCTCACTAAGCCAGCCTGGTTCAGTTTGACTATTACGTCGCCTGCAGCCACACATTTTACACCTACAGTGGGCTGCTGTGTACTGCCCTTCTGCTGTCTGTCTGTGTTTCCCACTGCCAGGGTACACAGAATTACATTCTGCTGCCACTCTGCCACCAGCTATTACGTCAAACAATAGCTATATATCTGTGTAATTGGTTGTACAAACAAAACCAAAAAACCATTAAAAAAAAAAAAAAAAAAAAAGGTTTAATTTTTCTGAGGTGCCCGGGTTGAAAACTGTGTTGTCCCAGTTGTGTATTGGACACGATGTGGGCTGCACGACCGCTGTCTGGGACCTCCTGTTGTGTTTATTTACAGCCCTGTTATCACCGCTAGGTACCAGGGCTATTATGTCACGCTGCCTGCCTGCTGCCACACTCACACTACTCCTCCATTCCTCCTGCTGCTGCTGTCTGTCTGTGTTTCCCACTGCCAGGGTACACAGAATTACCTTCTGCTGCCACACTGCCACCAGCTATTACGTCAAACAATAGCTGCTCACATTACTCCTCCATTCCTCCTGCTGCTGCTGCTGTCGGTCTGTGTTTCCCACTGCCAGGGTACACAGAATTACATTCTGCTGCCACTCTGCCACCAGCTATTACGTCAAACAATAGCTATATATCTGTGTAATTGGTTGTACAAACAAAACCAAAAAAACATTAAAAAAAAAAAAAAAAGGTTTAATTTTTCTGAGGTGCCCGGGTTGAAAACTGTGTTGTCCCAGTTGTGTATGGGACACGATGTGGGCTGCACGACCGCTGTCTGGGACCTCTTGTTGTGTTTATTTACAGCCCTGGTATCACCGCTAGGTACCAGGGCTATTATGTCACGCTGCCTGCCTGCTGCCACACTCACACTACTCCTCCATTCCTCCTGCTGCTGCTGTCTGTCTGTGTTTCCCACTGCCAGGGTACACAGAATTACCTTCTGCTGCCACACTGCCACCAGCTATTACGTCAAACAATAGCTGCTCACATTACTCCTCCATTCCTCCTGCTGCTGCTGCTGTCGGTCTGTGTTTCCCACTGCCAGGGTACACAGAATTACATTCTGCTGCCACTCTGCCACCAGCTATTACGTCAAACAATAGCTATATATCTGTGTAATTGGTTGTACAAACAAAACCAAAAAACCATTAAAAAAAAAAAAAGGTTTAATTTTTCTGAGGTGCCCGGGTTGAAAACTGTGTTGTCCCAGTTGTGTATTGGACACGATGTGGGCTGCACGACCGCTGTCTGGGACCTCCTGTTGTGTTTATTTACAGCCCTGTTATCACCGCTAGGTACCAGGGCTATTATGTCACGCTGCCTGCCTGCTGCCACACTCACACTACTCCTCCATTCCTCCTGCTGCTGCTGTCTGTCTGTGTTTCCCACTGCCAGGGTACACAGAATTACCTTCTGCTGCCACACTGCCACCAGCTATTACGTCAAACAATAGCTGCTCACATTACTCCTCCATTCCTCCTGCTGCTGCTGCTGTCGGTCTGTGTTTCCCACTGCCAGGGTACACAGAATTACATTCTGCTGCCACTCTGCCACCAGCTATTACGTCAAACAATAGCTATATATCTGTGTAATTGGTTGTACAAACAAAACCAAAAAACCATTTAAAAAAAAAAAAAAAGGTTTAATTTTTCTGAGGTGCCCGGGTTGAAAACTGTGTTGTCCCAGTTGTGTATTGGACACGATGTGGGCTGCACGACCGCTGTCTGGGACCTCCTGTTGTGTTTATTTACAGCCCTGGTATCTACGCTAGGTACCAGGGCTATTATGTCACGCTGCCTACCTACCTGCTGCCACACTCACACTACTCCTTCATTCCTCCTGCTGCTGCTGTCTGTCTGTGTTTCCCACTGCCAGGGTACACAGAATTACCTTCTGCTGCCACACTGCCACCAGCTATTACGTCAAACAATAGCTGCTCACATTACTCCTCCATTCCTCCTGCTGCTGCTGCTGTCGGTCTGTGTTTCCCACTGCCAGGGTACACAGAATTACCTTCTGCTGCCACTCTGCCACCAGCTATTATGTCAAACAATAGCTATATATCTGTGTAATTGGTTGTACAAACAAAACCAAAAAACCATTAAAAAAAAAAAAAAGGTTTAATTTTTCTGAGGTGCCCGGGTTGAAAACTGTGTTGTCCCAGTTGTGTATTGGACACGATGTGGGCTGCACGACCGCTGTCTGGGACCTACTGTTGTGTTTATTTACAGCCCTGTTATCACCGCTAGGTACCAGGGCTATTATGTCACGCTGCCTGCCTGCTGCCACACTCACACTACTCCTCCATTCCTCCTGCTGCTGCTGTCTGTCTGTGTTTCCCACTGCCAAGGTACACAGAATTACCTTCTGCTGCCACACTGCCACCAGCTATTACGTCAAACAATAGCTGCTCACATTACTCCTCCATTCCTCCTGCTGCTGCTGCTGTCGGTCTGTGTTTCCCACTGCCAGGGTACACAGAATTACATTCTGCTGCCACTCTGCCACCAGCTATTACGTCAAACAATAGCTATATAGCTGTGTAATTGGTTGTACAAACAAAACCAAAAAACCATTTAAAAAAAAAAAAGGTTTAATTTTTCTGAGGTGCCCGGGTTGAAAACTGTGTTGTCCCAGTTGTGTATTGGACACGATGTGGGCTGCACGACCGCTGTCTGGGACCTCCTGCCTGCTGTGTTTATTTACAGCCCTGGTATCACCGCTAGGTACCAGGGCTATTATGTCACGCTGCCTGCCTCATTGACTGCCTGCTGCCACACACTCATCCTCCTCCTCCTGCTGCTGAATTTACCTCCTGCTGTCTGTGTGTTTCCACTGCCAGGGAGCACATACAATGGCGCTTCCAACATGCGTGCGCCACCAGCTATTTGTTACGCTCAAAAATAGCTGCATTTCTTTAAAAAAAAATTGAAAAGAGAAATAAGTGAAGAAGAAGACGATGTAGAAGAAGATGAAGAAGATGAAGAAGAAGAAGATGAAGAAGAAGAAGAAGAAGAAGAAGGAGAAGAAGAAGAAGATGAGGAAGAAGAAAATGAAGAAGAAGATGAAGAAGATGAAGAAGAAGAAGATGAAGAAGAAGAAGAAGATGAAGAAGATGAAGAAGAAGATGAAGAAGATGAAGAAGAAGAAGATGAAGAAGAAGAAGATGAAGAAGAAGATGAAGAAGAAGAAGATGAAGAAGAAGAAGATGAAGAAGAAGAAGAAGAAGAAGAAGATGAAGAAGATGAAGAAGAAGATGAAGAAGATGAAGAAGAAGAAGATGAAGAAGAAGAAGATGAAGAAGAAGATGAAGAAGAAGAAGATGAAGAAGAAGAAGAAGATGAAGAAGAAGAAGATGAAGATGATGATGAAGAAGATGAAGAAGATGATGATGAAGAAGATGAAGAAGATGAAGAAGAAGAAGATGAAGAAGAAGAAGAAGAAGAAGACAATATAGAAGAAGAAGAAGATATAGAAGAAGATATAGAAGAAGAAGATATAGAAGAAGAAGATATAGAAGAAGAAGAAGATAGAAGATAAAGAAGAAGAAGAAGAAGAAGAAGAAGAAGAAGAAGTATATACAGTACTGAACAAAATTCTGGACACAACTTCTCTTTTCACCTTTTTTTTTTTAAAGGAACATCCCCACATAATCACTTGCTGTTGTTACTTGGAAAAAAAGATGTTTCTTGCATCATTCACCCTCAAAACAAGTGTTGGAAGCTATTTAAGGCCAATTCGAATAGTCAGCTCGAATAATGAGCTCGAATACCGACTCGAATAGTGAGCTCGAAGTCCGAGGTCGAATCGAATAGTAAAAATTATTCGACTCGAATATTCGACTGACCTCGAATAATTTACTATTCGAATTCGACCAAACTCTAATTTTAAAAAGGGGTATTTGAGCACCACTACTACTGACATCAATGCATTTGGAAACAAATGCTCTTTCATATTCATGCCCATAAACTTCTAGATGTATGCTGATTTGAGTGAAAATTTGTTTTCTCATATCCATGTGTTTTTCGCGAATATTCTCATTTGTGTGAAAATGTGAAAGTCTCTCAAAAATTATGTAGAAATGAAAACGGCCATATTCACCCATAGCTAAATGCCTTTTATATTTAGAGGAAACCTGAAACCTCCTAATTTATATTAAATTACCAGAAGCGCGAGTCCTCACCGACTTCATTGTCACAGTTTTCACCATTTCCGATATCATCAATTGTTTTTATTTTTTAAACTCCCAACTTCCAAGCAAGATGGCCGCAACCCTGGAACTATTTCCGGGGCATTGTGGCCTGCACAGAACAAAGGCATTTTCCTCTACAGCCATGCATGAGCAGACTCCAGCACTGAGCATGTCCAGTTTGTCCTCTTGTGCACTCCAATTTTACAGCATGCCCATGAACTGTGCCAGGGTCCAAGAATTGAGCACAGAGGGTCAGCCGGAAGGTCAGGGAAAGGGTAGAGAAAGGGGAGAGATGCATAACAAAGGGGAGTAACAGTCAGAAGAGCAGAGCCTCTTCCCGTCTGTCAACCCTTGACTTCTAAGTCAAGGATTTTAAGAGGGTAGATTCGGAGACTGGCAGAGGCTGCAGAAACAAATGGCCACAGCACAAATGTTTTATCAGCATTAAAGGCACATGCTTAAATAGCCACATAATTAAAAGTAAACTGACTTCAGGTTCCCTTGAAAGGGACACTTAAGCCAGAAAAAAAAAGAGTTTTACTCACCTGGGGCTTCTACCAGCCCCCTGCAGCAGTCCTGTGCCCTCGCAGCCACTCACTAATCCTCTGGTCCCCCGCTGCCAGCTAGTTTCGTTTTTGCTGACAGGACTGGCCACGTGTAGCTTTCTCCACATTCCCAATAATTAGTAATTAGTGCTTTTGCGGGCCGCAACGCGTACAAAAATACGCGTTGCCCCATATCTATGCGTAGGTAATGCGGAAACGCGTATCTTTGTACGCGTGGCGGCCCGCAATAGTGCTAATTACAGTCGGGAATGCGGGGAAAGCTACGCGTGGCCAGTCCTGTCGGGCCTGTCGGCAAAAACAAAACTAGCTGTCAGTGGGGGACCAGAGGATTAGTGAGTGGCTGCGAGGGCACAGGACTGCTGCAGGGGGCTGGTAGAAGCCCCAGGTGAGTAAAACTCATTTTTTTTCTGGCTTAAGTGTCCCTTTAAGCTCTCTGATTTTTTTATCTAGTGTCGGAGCTTTCTTCTGTATACTTTCACTGGTATACAGCATAAAATCAAACACTTGACTGATTAAGTGATTTACAGTATACTATTGTAATTATGATAATTTCTTATGCGGAACATAGTGGAACTAGATTTTTACAATAACGGAGTAGTAAAATCTTCTAAATCCCAGAGGGATATGTGAAAACATAAGTCTTATAATTTTTCCAAGTGGCCCTCGGTTTTGCCATACTTGGTTATATATACTGTATGGTATATAGCTGAATTTTATGCCATGCTGCTTACCAATTAGTGTATACGGAAGGAACTCCCTACAATGGAAATGCAAGATCTTAAAGTTAAATTATATGACATTCTGTCAGCTGAGAAGTACAAGTTTGAAGAGGACCTTAAAAAAGCTCTAGATGTGCATGCTAAACATATTACAGCCATGAAGTGAGAAGAATTTCAGTGCAACACAGCTGATTATACAATGGATATGTATTCCCTCTGGCAACAACTGGGGTACAAAGGAAATGTAATGTAATGGTTTACCTCTGCTATTTGGTTTGCTGAGATCACAACATTCCTGATCATTTTTTTCTGCTTTGCATTGTAGGCTTTTTTCAATAACAACATTTTTAGTAACTTGACCTTGCTAACTATGGACTGACCCATTTCTTCTGTCTGCTGTTTCAGTAACTTTAGAGTGTTTTATAACTTTTTCAGTTAACAGGTCAGGTACAGTTTATAGACTTGCTCCGTATTTTTTTCCATTAAAGGGCAATATTATCACTAGTCAATAATGATGAATTGTAAAATGTGTTTCTTTCATCCTTGAATCGGCCAGGTTGATAACGACCTTCTATGGTCAGTGATGTCACCCATGGATATCCCAGAAATACTGCAACTAAGCAATGTTTAAAAACTAAAGTAACAGTAAAAAATGTGAAACCCTGCCTGGAGTTTGTGAAAAAGTTCCAGCCAGGTCCTTATCCAGATGTATTTTATGAAAGTGCGTGGCTTCTTCTTCTTCTAAGACATGGCTTCTTCTTCTAAGGCATGCAGCATGGCTGGCTGCACACCACGATGAAACTCGAGTGCAGGCGCAATACATATATGGGTGGAGGCACATCGCTGAAATAGCATCTGAGTGCTCTGTTATGGCTACAGCTGACTCATCTGGGTGTATTTTGGAAGCGTGTACACTGCGTCCTTGGTTAGGTCCAGCGCCCATGCTGAATTGTTGACAGCATATAAGAGAGCAGCAAAGTTTTCCTGAGCTGAAAGATGGCTACAGAGCTCTTATGTATCCCCAGTGTTACTGGTTAGAGGCTACGGATCCAAATCATGTGAAGAAGATGTGTCTGCCACATGGTAGAGATCCTTCTAAGATTGCACATGGTGTCTGTTGATTCCCTGGCCTGGAGCTGTAGCTATACATACAAATTTGTGCCGGCATTTATGTCCAATCATCTAGCCCTCTCTGCTTAATCATAATTGGTACCGTTACCAGAGTAGTGGTGTATATGGGGTGGGTGGGGTGGATTAGATGTTTGGTGTGTAGCCTCTTTGAGGGAGAAAGGGGTAGACAGCAAAGCCTTCCCACCATAAAAAAGATATCCTTGTCCATGATCACAGAAAGATGAGGACCTCTTCCTCTCAAAAAGTAGATGGGAGTAGTGAAACTAAAGATACAGTGGCTTGCAAAAGTATTCGGCCCCCTTGAAGTTTTCCACATTTTGTCACATTACTGCCACAAACATGAATCAATTTTATTGGAATTCCTTCTGAAAGACCAATACAAGGTGGTGTACACGTAAAAAGTGGAACGAAAATCATACATGATTCCAAACATTTTTTACAAATCAATAACTGCAAAGTGGGGTGTGCATAATTATTCAGCCCCCTTTGGTCTGAGTGCAGTAAGTTGCCCATAGACATTTCCTGATGAGTGCTAATGACTAAAAAGAGTGAACTTGTGTGTAATCTAATGTCAGTACAAATACAGCTGCTCTGTGACGGCCTCAGAGGTTGTCTAAGAGAATCTTGGGAGCAACAACACCATGAAGTCCAAAGAACATACCAGACAGGTTAGGGATAAAGTTATTGAGAAATTTAAAGCAGGCTTAGGCTACAAAAAGATTTCCAAAGCCTTGAACATCTCACGGAGCACTGTTCAAGCGATCATTCAGAAATGGAAGGAGTATGGCACAACTGTACACCTACTAAGACAAGGCCGTCCACCTAAACTCACAGGCCGAACAAGGAGAGCGCTGATCAGAAATGCAGTCAAGAGGCCCATGGTGACTCTGGACGAGCTGCAGAGATCTATAGCTCAGGTGGGGGAATCTGTCCATAGGACAACTATTAGTCATGCACTGCATAAAGTTAGCTCTTATGGAAGAGTGACAAGAAGAAAGCCATTGTTAACAGAAAAGCATAAGAAGTCCCGTTTGCAGTTTGCCAGTGCCACAAGCCATGTGGGGGACACAGCAAACATGTGGAAGAAGGTGCTCTGGTCGGACGAGACCAAAATGGTACTTTTTGGCCAAAATGCAAAACGCTATGTGTGGCAGAAAACTAACACTGCACATCACTCAGAACACACCATCCCCACTGCCAAATATCGTGGTGGCAGCATCATGCTCTGGGGTTGCTTTTCTTCAGCAGGGACAGGGAAGCTGGTCAAAGTTGATGGGAAGATGGATGGAGCCAAATACAGGGCAATCTTGGAAGAAAACCTCTTGGAGTCTGCAAAAGACTTGAGACTGGGGCGCGGAGGTTCACCTTCCAGCAGGACAACAACCCTAAACATAAAGCCAGGGCAACAATGGAATGGTTTAAAACAAAACATATCGATGTGTTAGAATGGCCCAGTCAAAGTCCAGATCTAAATCCAATTGAGAATCTGTGGCAAGATCTGAAAACTGCTCTTCACAAACGCTGTCCATCTAATCTGACTGAGCTGGGGCTGTTTTGCAAAGAAGAATGGGCAAGGATTTCAGTCTCTAGATGTGCAAAGCTGCTAGAGACATACCCCAAAAGACTGGCAGCTGTAATTGCAGCAAAAGGTGGTTCTACAAAGCATTGACTCAGGGGGCTGAATAATTATGCACACCCCACTTTGCAGTTATTGATTTGTAAAAAATGTTTGGAATAATGTATGATTTTCTATCCACTTCTCACATGTACACCACTTTGTATTGGTCTTTGACATGGAATTCCAATAAAATTGATTCATGTTTGTGGCAGTAATGTGACAAAATGTGGAAAACTTCAAGGGGGCCATATACTTTTGCAAGCCACTGTACATGGTGACCCTCACCAAGTGTAAATCCCACAAAAGGTTATCATAAAAACACACTGTAAGCACGTTTTATTTAAAAAAAAAAATTAAATGTGCCCCACTGTAATTCAGGTCAAAACAAGTGACCCAGTTGCTGTAATCCATCAAGTCTTCACAAAGCCTGTTATGGCTGAAGGATGAGAATTTCTTCATTCCAGTCCAGAAAATTGATGTGTAAACATTCTGCAAAAACCTAATGGATAACAATGATTAACACATTTGTTTTTGCTTGGATTACAGTAGGGGACTTGAATAAAACCATTTATTTTTGTCTAGCGTCAAGTGAATCATTAAAGGGGATTCATTTGTGTTTTTCTCTTTAGGCTGGATTCACACTTAGATGTGTTGAGTTGCGTTGAAAAAAAAACATGCAACTTAACGCAACGCATCTAAGTGTGAATCCAGCCTTAAGCTCTTTGTGAGATTTGTAATGTTTATATGAATTCCACTGGAAGGGGCAGATATCCAGCTCCACTCAGTAAAGTAAAGGAGGCTTCCAGATTCCATCACAGGTCCTCCCTATTTCAATCCCTCATCTGCATGGACACTGATATTGAGAAAGAGGCCCTTGTCCTTCAATATTGGGCCAAGGGCACTTTGTATGTGGCTTTTCTAACTTCCCTCTGCCACAGATTCCCTCCCTTGACTCACAAGGAACCCTTCCAATGTTTAAAGGGGTTGCTTACTTATGGCCACACATGGTGGCTTCCCCCATTTTCCAGCTACACTGGCAGCATGCCTGGATAGGTGTCTAGTTGGAACTTACGCAAGCTTTTTAACATAGAAGCATTATTGTGAATTCAGAATCCTCTACATGTACAGTTACTTTTTACAAAGCGTGCATTAACATTACAATATCTCCAGTACTTAAAAAGTGTCCAACTGGGCATTACACACAACAGAATATGACAATACAGAAGGGTTGTGTTAAGAAATATTGCACATAAAGACAGTAGAAAGTAAATGTGCATTCTGACATGACTATATGCAGAATCATATCTTTACTGATCTATGCCCCAAGCTAACGCAAACCATGTGAAACCATTCCCATATCTGAAACAAAACACACCCATGCCATGTCTCATGAGCTTTTCTCTTGTCCTCATCTCAAAGCAAAGTCCACCGGCTTTGCTAATTCTCAGTTTTAGACATTTTGCAGCTATAAACATACAGTAACACAAACAGTTATCCATCTGTGTATTATCCCATACCTCTCAACCCTGATATGAGAAGAAAATAAAAAATATTTTAGATTGCAAATATTTGAGCAGAGGACATGTGTCGACTACACCTCCAGCCATGCCTGCCCTTACTAATTAATGAGCACAATACTTATCTTTATTTGAGAGAATACATTTTTCCATTGCAGCTGTCAAGTACGCCCTGCGCAGGCACAGTACGAGGTTTTCTCTTACTGCGCCTGCTCAAGATGCACTTGATGATGGAACACAAACAAGGATGCATGCAGCCAAGGCTGCACAGGCGCAGTGGCCCATCAACTCTCAGTTGGCCGATAATGAAGCAAAGCCGTGGTGGGGGACTGGAGGATATTTGAGGACTGGCGAGGGCACATGATGGCTGGAGGGGGTTTGGGGAAGCACCAGGTTCGTAAAACTTTTTTTTTTTTAAACTTAGTTAAGGTTCACTTTAATTCTATTAGAAGGCTCCCAAACTTTATGCAGGATACAATCAGTGTTTAATGTCTGTCTGTTTGGTAGTATGTAGTGGAACAGGTTCTGAAATTTAGGAACTGCACTGCAAGCCTTTTCAGTTTCTGATTGCCAAAACCTTCAGAGTGCTTTTATTTCTACTTTCGGGTTGCTGGACATACAACTGTGTATTCCCTGCTTGTCTCCAGTCTTGGCAGACTTTCTCTACTGCAATGTTTTGCAAACAGTGTGTAACACACTGTTATGGTGTTCACCGATCCACTTCACCTGCAATGATAACTCACTCACAAAGTGTTGGAGTAACAATAAGTCTCCTTATGGAGCTGTCAGATTCAGCTGAATGCAGGCGGATGCTTTCTTGTCCTTGGATTCAAGCCACGGCTACATAACATTTCTTGTTGTTTAACAGGCAGGATTCCCTTGCCTCCAATGTCTAAACTAGCCTTCATTACCTCCGAGTCTATTGCCAACACAGCATTGCCAGAAACCCCTGTGGTAAGATTGCAGGAGAACCTTACTTACAGCAGCAACAACAGATTTACGATCCGTTTTCTTACTTGAAAATTATTATTATTTAACGTGTGTTTATTCTTTGGTGCTGATGCACTGTATATTCACATATGTATTTTAGATCATACAGATTTCTGAAGATGGCTGCATGTGCAGACAGGACTCAACCACTCTTGGGAATTTACTGTTACACACCTGGTCATGAGCAAACGAGAATGTGACTCGATGAGCACACTCTAGTTTGTGTAGGAGGGAGGGAAAATAGAGAAAGTGACAGTTCATTCACTTCATTATTTATGTATGGTGGAAACATTCAAGTTGTGGACAGTCAACTATATATTTACAAAATCAAAGAAATGACACACTTGCCTAAACGCATGTCTGAAAGTGTACCTGTATGTACTTGTAAATAGTGTAGCCTTTTTTGCCTTGGTTGAGAATACACAAAATTTTCTGTAAGCATTGCAGATTCTGTTCTGAAAAGCCAAAAACAAAGATTTGAAGGATGCTGCTATGCAAGTATATCATATACCTTCAGGGTAAGAATACATATAAATATATATTCCATAAGATAAGAATAGAACTTCCTCCTGCTGCCGGTCTCCCAGGAGTTGGGATGTCCCCTTTTCCCACTCCAAGCAAATGTAGCCAGATATCTGGCTATATCTGTTCTGCAAAGCGTTAACCAAACATCTGAGATGATATCTATAATGCTGGGTACACACGAAACAACTTCCCATCTGTTTGACGGGATCGAGTCAATAACTTCTGACATTTCCAATCAGCTGTCGATCATAGGATCAATTTTGGGAAGGTATCATTGGAAAATTGATCCTGATATCTATCAGGAGCTGTTTGGAACAGGTAGACAATATGCAACTTTGTGTCAGATGGTAAATTGCATCATGTGTAACCAGCATAAAGTTTCTACACAAAAATAAAACCACAAAACAATTCCACCACTGCTGTCTGAAGTATATGCACACAGGGAGATGTTGCTTGCTTGGCAGTTGGAAAAGCTGTTATTTCCCACAATGCAATGAGGTTCAAAGACAGCAAACTGTCATGTCTGAAAGCACAGACACAGGGACAAACGAGGACACAGGGAAACAGGGGTTTTATTATATAGCCCGTTAAAAATGGGCTCTAGGTCTCTCTCACCACCACCACATGTCTGCATCCACGCATCCACCACGCGTTCACCCACCCGACGCATGCACATGCGCACCCGCCCTGGCCCTGTCCTCCACCTGTCCCAACGGCTACACATGCGCAGTAGCCAAAACACATAGGACACAGGGACAGGAGGAAGACTCAGGGACAGTTAGGATTTTATTACATAGGATACTTTCACATACCTGGAATGTATAACCCTCTCTTACCAATAAAATCTCCTTGTTTAATTTTGAAGTCCCATTAATAATAAGGTGACTACCAGATTCTCCCGGGGGAATGGATATAGGTCGGTCGTTCGCATTGTCTGTGCCACTCTCCCCCATGCTGATCTGCCGTCCTTCTGCCCCCCGCATAGCAACAGAATGCATTGTCATGCACATAGCTGACACACATCTGTACAGACCGGACAGCGATGTGGCCCTAGGGCAGGGATGTCAAGCCGGTCCTTCGAAGGCCGAGGTCCTCACACATTTTTGACACAGCTCAAATGAATTGATGGGTCTGAATCAGGAAGGGTGTGGTCCATTAGGTGTAACACATTCCTCTTTCTCAGTCTATCCTTAACACTGGCATGGATCTGGCCCTCCAGGCCTGGAGCTCAATACCTGAGCCCTGGGGGATCGGGTCCCAATCCTCAACAGGCAACATAAAATGGGGTTCAAGTAATTTTGATGGAAATGGGAGAAATGACACCGGGCAGTAGTTGGCGAGTGTGGTAGGATCTAGAGATGGTTTTTTAAATAGTGGTAATAAAGTAGTTTACCATCTTTATATATATCTGACATCTTTTAAAATGGAGTTGAGATAAATCAAAGAAATGCTCACATAACAATTAGATGGCAGTAAAGCAAAACTACAGCAGAAATAGCACTCTATGTGGCAGATCTATTAAAGCCGGTGTTAATAAAATTGGAGTAAAACTGGGACAAAAATGTAAAAGTTGCTTAGAGTGACTTATCAGAATCCTTGATCTGGACATCTGCTCCAGTTT
The DNA here is from genome assembly GCF_040937935.1 of Hyperolius riggenbachi. Classification (NCBI taxonomy): domain Eukaryota; kingdom Metazoa; phylum Chordata; class Amphibia; order Anura; family Hyperoliidae; genus Hyperolius; species Hyperolius riggenbachi. The sequence continues at coordinate 136,586,081 of NC_090649.1, forward strand.
TGCATCAGTTTTGCTCCAATTCTCTTTGTGTTTTTTTTTCTTTTATTAATTTGCCCTTCTGCATTTTAAAATAAATCATTATTTAAAAGAAAATAGAAAACACTTTAAAGAGAATCTGTACTCTAAAATTCTTACAATAAAAAGCATACCATTATATTCATTATGTTCTCCTGGGCCCCTCTGTGCTGTTTCTGCCACTCCCTGCTGCAATCCTGGCTTGTAATTGCCAGTTTTAGACAGGGTTTACAAACAAAAGACATGGCTGCTAACAGCATGTGATAGGCTGAGAGTAGCTCAGTGGGTGAGTCATACAGAGCTTGGAGGAGTCCTGGAGAGGGTGTGTATAGCTTCTATCCTATCACAAGCAGACCTGCACATTCCAGCCTGAGTGCCTGAGCCTGACAGAGCCGACAGAGGAAAGAAGATTAGATTATATAACAGAGATAACACAGCCACTGTGAAACTAGGAAAGGCTGCAGTAAGCCAGGGCACATTAGAACAGGTATAGGAACTTATATGATAGAAGAAATAAGGCAGAAAATTTGGTTACAGAGTCTCTTTAAAAGAAATCAGAAAACATATACATTTCTAAAGAAAATGACGAACAATTTTTAAACATAACCATTGGTTCTTAGTTTTCTGGGCATATAATAGAGAATATTTCCAATAAAAAATGATAGGTAAGAGTGTAATTGTGTAAGGGTGTCATGGAGGCATATCCATTGAGTGCCTGAGTTGTACATCTAGACTTCAGTATATGTGAATTGACATCTCAGTGACAACTACAGAAAATAGTTGCAGTGTTGGGAAGTTTCAGATGCTTGCAATCTGATCTGGACAGATACTTTTGATCAACATTTAGGCTGCAAAAGCACAGTACAGCACTTACATTTATGGCAATTGTGTAACAAAGATGGAGTTACCCTTAAAGCAAACCTTAACCACTTCAGCCCTCAGTCGTGTTTCACTTTATGCATCCGAGCAATTTTCACTTCCCATTCATTCGCCTATAACTTTATCACTACTTATCACAATGAACTGATCTATATCTTATTTTTTCCGCCACCACTTCGGCTTTCTTTGGGTGGTACATTTTTCTAAGAGCTACTTTACTGTAAATGCATTTTAACAGAATAAATAAGAATAAAACAGAAAAAATACATTATTTCTCAGTTTTCGGCCATTATAGTATTAAAATAATACATGCCTCCATAATTAAAACCCACGTATTGTATTTGCCTAATAGTCCCAGGTATTACACCATTTAAATTAAGTCCCTATCACAATGTATGGCGACAATATTTTATTTGGAAATAAAAGTGCATTTTTCCATTTTGCATCCATCACTATTTACAAGCTTATAATAATAATAATAATAATACAAAAGAAATATTTCATCTGGATATTTAAAAAGTTTAGACCCTTCGGTAAATATTTACGTTTTTTTAATTGTAATTTTTTTTTTGATTAAACATTTTATTTGGGTATTTTTGGGAGGGTAATAGGTAAATAGTAATTTTTTTTATGCAAATATATGTTAATTGTTTATTTTTTTTAACATGTAGATGTAGTTTTACTATATAGCCACAAGATGGCAATTATGAGTTTATTTACATTACGTCACTCTAAGCGTAACATGTACGCTTAGAGGGACATAGGGGGGGCGTAAGAGGCAGAAAGAGCGAGGCTTTCGATAGAAGCCGTCCCTTTTTCTCCTGGGGAAAGGTCCTGCACTCATTTTAAGCCCATTATTTAATAGTTATATGCCCTCATGTCATAGATATTATTATTTTTTTTCCCTTGAAGTCAGTAGGTGTGTTTTACTATTTGGCCGCAAGATGTCCCCACTGAGCAAAAAACCTATTAGCATACTATGTACGCTAATAGGATACAATGTATCACTACATTTTAACTAGGGGAAGTGACATAGGCTTTCATCGGAAGCCTTCGATCACAGTGGCGACGGGGATTTTATGAATGGAAACATTGTTTCCATTCATAAAATTAACGATCGGCGGCGGAAACCGGCGGAAATCAGCGGCTGCACGTAAAGAATAAACACTGTTTTTGAACAAAAACAGTGTTTATTCTCGGCGGACATGCTCGGATTGGCACAAGGGACTTTTGTCCCCTGCAGCCAATCCCCCCTGCTATCAGCAGCAGCGTGATCGCGGGCATCTGCCCGCAGGATCGCCTGCAGACCCCCCCAAACTGCAGGGACATGACTAGCACGTCCCTGCGGCTCTAGCTACTGCCCCTGTGGACGTGAAGCTCACATCCCAGTGGCTGAACTGATTAAACTCCACAAAACAGATTTTTAGAAAAACAGCATAAAATCTTCTATAGTTGCATAATAAAGTTGAAAAATATTGTTCATGAATTTCAACTGATGTTGGGACATTTGCTTACAGCTCCACCTGCTGGTCACCTCCAAGAATGACCTCGATAAGATATCTCTATAAAAAAAGATAATATCTGGTTACCAGTCTCCAAGCTGAGGACTTCATAATTGTGATGTTGAAGACTTATTTACTGAAACATTTAAGTGATGCTTCTCTGCTTGCAAAATATTCCCAGGAGAGAGTGCAGGTGAACATAAAATACATGTTTATTTGTAATATTTCATAGGTTTCTATTATAAATATTCATTTTAGGCACCAAACAAAATAAATAAAACAATTATGTTTTTTTTTTACTTAAATCCCACTCCCTTTAAAGGACATGAGACAGAAAAAGGGGGATTTACTTACCTGGGGCATCCTCCAACACCTATGTGTCCCTCATCCTAGCTCCACCCTCAGCCTGTCCTCTGGGGTCCCCTCCATAGCAGACGCTGAGCTGACCAGGATGCTGGCTTCTGCCCATGCGCAAGCACGGGGTCACACTGCCCACGGTCGCCCTTCCATGGCCAAAAAAGTCCTGCGCAGGTGGCTGCTACATAGGGGATGCCACGAGAGTGGGTAAGAGGGAAGCTACAGCAAGGGAACACAAGAACACAAAGGCTTCTGGGGGCTGGAGGAAGCCCCAGGAAAGCAAATCTGATTATTATTATTATTAGTTGCTTGATGTACTCTTTAAAATAAAAAAAAACATCCTCAAAACCAATGTAGTAATCAGAGAAAATAACTTATTTAAAATAAAACTCTTTTTGTAAAGAGGAACAATCATTCTCAGCATTTATTAGTTTTAGGAACATTGGAATCTGCTCTGGGGGAGAAAGAACCTGCAGATATTTGGCCCATGCACCTTGGATCAGGTTTAAAGAACACTGAATACTGACTAGTTTTCTTGAGATATTGTATAGTTGAGGGAAGTTTTGAGGGGGTGGCTGCGCAGATCCCACTGTTGCTTGACCTCACATTGCTTGGACCTCACATCTGTTTTCCAGGCTCCCAGCTGTGCGTCTGAAGCCGTGAAGTAGCCAAATCCAGACATATGTAGTATTTTGAACATCAAGCACATATGCATTGATGCTATAGCCATGTACTGCATTAGAACAGATAAAGCTCTGGTGTACACTAAAATTTGCATTAACTTGTCTTACTAGAGAGAGAGCAGATAGTCATCCAGATGACTGCTGATGGTGCTGTTCTCTGTCTCTGTCCGTAGCACTCACTTTTATTTATCCAAGTCCAGTCAGATGATAAAATGATCTGCAGACAAAGCAGAGGCAGTGCATCTTCTGCAATATCATTTAATGTATTTAATCTCTGCTGAAGACCAATAGCATTCACATCCTGCAGCCTTGTGTGCATTTCCAGGACGGATATGGAAGAATTAAAATTTCACCACATGATATAGTATAGGAAGAACTATGGTGAGTCTGTGAAACTCATACTTATGTGTTTCCACATGTTTTTTGAGGTTTAAGAGCCCATATGGCTTTTCCTTATCAGAAACCATTATTAAAGTTAACCCAAGGTGAAAATAAACTGATGAGATAATCAATTGTATTAATCCTCCTACTCCTAAAAATGACTTTTTTTTAGATGTTATGTTACATTTAAAGGGAAGGTTCAGGGTGGCTCTTAAAAAAATAAAAATGCCCATCCACTTACCTGGGGCTTCCTCCAGCCGTGGGCAGCCAGGACGTGCCCTCGGCGCCGCCCCGCAGGCTCCCGGTCCCCTCCGGTGGCCGACCCGACCTGGCCAGGCCGGCTGCCAGGTCGGGCTCTTCTGGGTTTCAAAATGCGCCTCACGGGGGCGCGCTGACGTCACCGGACGTCCTCCGGGCTGTACTGCGCAGGCTCCGGGCTGTACTGCGGATGGGACCGGGAGCCTGCGGAGCGGCGCCGAGGGCACGTCCTGGCTGCCCACGGCTGGAGGAAGCCCCAGGTAAGTGGATGGGCATTTTTATTTTTTTAAGAGCCACCCTGAACCTTCCCTTTAAACATTTACAAAGTAGGTTGAATGTTTTATTGTCTCTGTTGAATGGTAGTCTTTTAAGTGTCCCAGAGTTAAAATACATGAACTATTGACCTTTTTTCTATCTCTCCCCTGCCCTCAGAAGTTGTATTCTGCTGCTTCTTGTATGGCTGTAATTTGCTTATCAGTGATGTGTACAATATTCCTGTCAGGGTACTGACAAGGTAGAAGCTGTCACTTCCATGCCTAAAAAATAACTCTTTCAGGCAGAAAAATAACAAAAGATAAGAAGCTTGGTTATCAATTTGTTTTGCACTGTACATACATGTTTATTTCATCATGTCACATATTGCCTTGGGTGTACATTTTAAATTGTTACTCCACCTTATGATACTTTGAAGTAAGGAATTAAAATTGTAGAGTTTCCTATAAATGTCAACTCCAAGAGCCAGTATTTTCCAAGTTCTATGTAGGCATTCAGTTTCAAAACTTGTCTTATATGTGTAACATCATATCATTTATTAATTGACATGAAATAATACATCAAGCAAAAATGCAGGCGCATGAGCTTATTCACCAGAAGGGATGGTAAATGAGATGGAAATAATACAGGATTATGTAAATTCTGTATGCACATATATGCAGCTTGAAAATAGACCAATCATGTCCCACCGAGGTTTAAATTACTTGGTCCATTTTCAAGCTGCATACATTTGCATACAGAATTTGCATCAATTCTGCATCAAGTCAATCCAGGATCCTCTGCTAGGCAGCCTGGTAATCCCGTCAGTCGAGGCCAGGAGCATTCTGCAGAACTCTCCCGGGGTTGGGAGCATGATGAGGTGCTCATGTGCAGTATGGGCAGACTAGCGGAATTACCGGGCCAAATTGCGGAGGATCCAGGCAGCGCATGAGGACGGCGGGGGACTGAGCAGCCTGAAGGAAGCTGGAGGAAGTCCCAGGTAGGTATATATATATATTTTTATTTCTTTCATCTTAGTTTTAATTTAAGGATGAGTGGGCAGCTGTAAAATTTTTGAAAAAGATTTGATGGAGGTGAAGCAGAATTTCACTGTTTATTCAAACGGGCAAAGTGGGTTAAGCATTAGCAACCTACCAGATTTTAGGTTCGCACACTCAGCCTTACAGAAATATTAATGTTTATTGATGTATTTTTTCATGAAGTCTGTGTAACGATTGGTGTCAACACACAGAGTGTATCTGATTATTGGTGATCTGCAGTATCACCAATAATACAAATGTTATACCCGATTATATGGTGATCTGCAGAATCACCAATAATACAAGTATAGCTTGACACAAGACACCTAATGTAATGTGAGTGTTTGGTGCAACAGTAAGAAAGGTTATCTCCCGAGGAGCGGGAGAAACAGACACTACTGCAGCCAGGAGTTACCTGATGGATCAGGAATCAGACTGTACTGCAGCCAAGGATTCCCTGATGGGCTGGGGATCAGACTGTATTACAACCAGTGGACTTCTATAGGTAAAGTTCCCTGCCTGCACTGTAAGAAGGGCTTCCTGAGGAGCAGGCAATCTTACAGCTAATGGACACCTATAGGGTTGGTGTCTCAAGGATGACAGAGTGACTGTTCACCCAAGGGACGGGTGACAGCCAGAAGGGTCATACAAGCCAGGTTGGCAACACACGAGCAGATAAGATACAGAGACAGAAGGCTGATTCGGTGTCAGGGTACAGGCAAGGTTGGCAACGGGTAGACAGATATGCGGGGTACCGAATCAGAAAGCAGGAGAGAGGTCAGCAAAGCTAGAGATCATAACAAGTATCAATATAGCACAATCCTAGTCTAAGGTGTGAGGTCCTTGATCTCTACACCCGGGAACTAGTCTGAAGTATAACACAGTAATATCCTAGACTTAGGTGTGAGGTCCTTGGTCTCAACACCCGGGAACTAGTCTGAAGTATAACACAATAATGACCTAGACTTAGGTGTGAGGTCCTTGGTCTCAACACCCGGGAACTAGTCTGAAGTATAACACAGTAATGACCTAGACTTAGGTGTGAGGTCCTTGGTCTCAACACTCGGGAACTAGTCTGAAGTATAACACAGTAATGACTTAGACTTAGGTGTGAGGTCCTTGGTCTCAACACCCGGGAACTAGTCTGAAGTATAACACAGTAATGACCTAGACTTAGGTGTGAGGTCCTTGGTCTCAACACCCGGGAACTAGTCTGAAGTATAACACAATAATAACACAGTAATCTCCTAAAGCGGAATCTGGCTAAGTGTGAATTCCCAGTTCCAACTGGTTCTAACACACTGTAGGATCTGACTGAGGTCTGAGTGCTCACACGTGAGTATTCGCAACGGCAGACAACCTGCAACTGACAAGCAAGTCCTATATATACTTACAGCGCTCCGCAGCGCCGCCCCAGCCACTCAGCCAATCCAGAGTCCAGCTGGGATCAGCTGATCGGCCTGATCAGCTGATTCCCCTTTTGCTGGCATAAAGGTCCTGTCGCCTGGCGCGCGCGCCCGTAGCTCTCCATCTGTGTGCACTAGAAGTACCAGGTGAACCAGAGACATGTTGCAGCGCGGAAAAGGCCGCCGGCTTGAACGCGGAGACAGCTGCCCTGCCGCTTGCCCGCGCGGCGGTATCTCTGCTGTTCATTACAGTCCCCCCCCCTGAGGAGTGGATTCCAGACACTTCCCACCCGGCTTCCCAGGGTGTAAGTCATGAAGCTCTTTCTTTAATTCTTCCGCATGCATGCGGTGTCTCCGCTATTCATTACAGTCTGCTTTTTTGCTTATCTTGTCTGCTGCATTTGCTGAACTATTAAGTGGGAAACAGGGAACACTGCTTTATAGAGAACAGATAGACATTTGCTCGTGGGCAGGGTTGGGGTACAAGAGTTTAAGGATGAGAGAGCGGACAACTGCAAAATCTAGTTTTGCCAGAGGCCAAACAGAATTTGACCATTTGTTCAAGTGAACCACAGCAAAGTGGGTAAAACTACCTACTGGATTTTGGGTTCATCCGCTCATCCGTACCAGAGATATTGCTGTTTATTGATGTGTTTTTTTCATGAGTCTGCTTTACTGCTAATCTTGTCTGCTGCATCTGCAGAACTGTAAACGGGTAGGCAGGGTTGGGATACAGGAGTGTAAAGATGAGTTGTTGACTGCAAAATCCAGTTTTGCTGGAGGAAAAACAGAATTTGAGCGTTTCTTTATGTAGGCCGAGGCAAAGTAGGTTAAACTATCTAATGGATTTTGGGTTTTTCAACTCATCTTTACCAGAGATGTTACTGTAAATTTTTTGTGTTTCGTGAGATCTGTTTCACTGCTTACCTTATTTTCTGCAGTATAAGTTTCTCCAGAATATAAGACGCACCAAGGTTTAGAGGGCAACAACCAGGGGAAAAAATATACTAAACCCGGTGCGTCCATATTCCAGGAGTGTCTTGTACTTGTTATGTTATCCCCCAAATGGTGTCCTCCCATGTCCCCCATGTCTCCCCATGTGTCCTCCTGTGTGCCCCATGTGTCCTTATGTGTGCCCCATTTGTCCTTCTGTGGGCCCCATGTCTCCCCCATGTGTCCTCCTGTGTACCCCATGTCTCCTCCTGTGTGCCCCATGTGTCCTGTGTGCCCCATGTGTCCTGTGTGCCCCATGTCTTACCATGTGTCCTCCTGTGTACCCCATGTCTCCTCCTGTGTGCCCCATGTGTACTTCTGTGTGCCCCATGTCTCCCTCCTGTGTGCCCTGTCTCCCCATGTGTCCTTCTGTGTGCCTCATCTCCCCCATGCGTCCTACTGTGTGCCCTGTCTCCCCATGTCTCCTCCTGAGTTCCCCTTGAGTGCCTCAGCTCCCCCCGCATGCCTCCGCTATCCCCCTTGAATCTTCTGGCCCCCTCTCCATGTCTGCAGCGGCTTACCCAAGACATGGTGCTGCAAGGACTGCAAACACCCACCTTCTCCATGCTGCTTCCTCTAGCGATGACACAATCAGTAGCCACACACTAGAGGAAATGGCATGGAGAAGATGGATTTCTGCAGTCCTCGTGGCGGCATGTATTGGGCAAGCTGCTGCTGCTGCACACACGGAGGGGGGCCAGCGATACAAGGGGAATAGTGAAGGCATGCGGGGGGAGCGGAGGCACAGGCAGGGAATCCCCAATGTGGTGGTGGTTCGTATCGGCGAGTGTTTGTAAGTCGGGATTCCCTGCCTTTGCCGTATAAGACGCAAGGACTTTTTCTCCCCATTTTTTGGCGAGAAAAGTGCGTTTTATATGACAGGAAATCCAGGCTGTACTGTGTAAAGAGTAAATCAGGGGATACTGCTTTATAGGGGACAAAAAAAATGTAACTCACAAAAAGTCTCATGCAGCAATGATTAACGTTTTGTCAATTTTACAATGAAAGTGGAGTTTCCCATTTACTTTTGCTGTAAATGTGCAATTTATACACATTAACTCCACATTGCTGCTTGTTGCAAAGTAAACCGGTGAGGTTAAAGTGGATCCGAGATAAACCTTTACTCATTGCATAATTGTGTTCCTTTCATATAGTTTATAGGGCATTCCTCAAACCAAATACTTTCCCTATAAACTAAACAAGCCTCCCCCACAGTTCCTTTTGTGCCTTGGCAAGAGCTTATGGGAGCTCAGTCTGGGCAGCAGGAAGAGGAGGTTACTAGCCATTGATTTCAGAGGCGAGGAGGGAGGAGGAGAGGGGAGTGAATTTACTCACAGGCAAGCTGATAGCATCTCCAGCCCTCAGCCTGTGACAATGTGATAAACAGAACATGGCTGCCCGCATTGTATCACAGGAATAAATAATCATACACTTTTTTGAAGCTGTTTGCAGCTAGATATGCTGTGTAAACTATCTGAGCTTTAGATAAGATATATAGACAAGTTACTTGTTATAGTTAGTTTTTAATCTCGGATCCGCTTTAAGGTGAATAAAAATGAGATTCTTACCTTGGGAGAGGGAAGCCATTGGTTCCTCCAAAGGCTTCTCTGGTCCGGTCTCCACTAAGCCGATCCCGAGCACAGAACCCTGAAGTGCGGCCACACTGTGACTGTGAAGCAGCACAGACCAGCTAAAGCTTCAGCAGGAAAGGCCGAGCCCGACAGCATCCATGCTACTGCACAGGTGGCTTATGCCTTCATGGTAGCATGGATCTGATTGATCTCTGCTTTGTCTGCCAAAGCCTGATTGAGCCCGTGCTACTGCAAATACATAAGCCTTCAACAAGTCCACAGTTTTGCGTCGGGGAGAGCGCTGGAACTGACTCCTTTTCTCAAAAATTACAAAAATATGTTTTCCATTTGTTTCCAATATTCTCCTTAACACACCCAGCAAATTTGGAAATTTTAGGATGCGTGGGGGCTTTGCTATTATCTGCTCAAGCCATTGCCACTGACTTCAGGAGGGATTGTGGGCCTGATTCACTAACCTCTAAAACATTGACGTGCACAATGTGTACTTTTTGCACTACACGTGCACAATGTGTACTTTTTGCACTTTTTGCACTACACCTGTTACATTAAAATGTATGTTCCTTGCGTGCATATATTAATTTGAATTACATTGGAGTTCATGAATCAGGATCAATTGTAGTTATCCTTGGAGATATTTTTTTATCTTCTATTTAAAATAACTTGTAAGCATTTTGCAATTAAAAAAGTACCAAAAAGCAGTTGAAAAAAAGTACTATCAAAATCATTTCAAGCATTTTCTTGCTTCCAGGTGGTTTAAAAGGTATATTATTGACAAGTTTGAAAATATCACCTTGGGGGAAACTCAGGAAAAAAATGTTATTGCATATGGGCTACTATTTAAAAAAATATGTTTGTTGTGGACAGATATCACAAAATAGAATCAACACACAATTGTCAAAGCTTATTTTAGCTAACAAAACGAAGATGGATATGATTTTATAATTTTGGCAGGATATGTTAAAAACTCTAAACAGCGCTTGAACCACCAGGAATCCCTGCATGATGTTTAATTTTAAAGTGACTGGCACATTTCCCACGCTCAAAGAATTGTTTACAAACGGAATACACAGTTTATGTTAATCTATTTTTTGGTTTTGTTTTGTTTCATAACCCCCTGTATAATTTTATTACATTCTCTCCAGGGAAGACGGAAGGACATCGCTCTATGCTTTAGCTCACCATCTGCAAGAGACTGGGAACAGAGCCAATGCTTTTGAATACTTTGAGGGTCGATGGGTCAGGAGAGAGCTGGCTGGTTCTGATTTTTCCACATCCCCAAAGGGGAAGCTGCTCACCTCATCACACTGCAAAGTGCAGACCCACAATTCCTTGTGCCTTCTGTGACCACTGACGTCTAACAGGAGTTAATTGAATGCTAAATTGTATTCCATTCTTTGCCGGATTACCATGGCACACATCAAAGACAGATTTATTGTGGCATTCCTGGGAAAGCTACAGGTATTTAGGGAAAAGCCCCTGTACCATTACCCTGTATTTTTGATTAAGTGAAATATAATGATTTTTTACAGCACTTAAAAGTTCATTTGCTGAGGCTATTGTAACTTTTGCAGATAGTTTCCCTAAAGAAATACCCATTATGTACATGCCTGCAGCTGAGGGGTTTGTCAAATGCACCTGCAAAGCACGTCTTCTTGATAAGTTCCTACCATTAACTCTCAGTGCATTGATAGTTTTGTGTCACACCTTAACCTCTTAAGGACCACGGGCTTAAAGACCAGGCCATTTTTTATAAATTAGGCCACTGCAGCTTTGAGGGCTCGCTGCAGGGCTGTAAACTCAGCACACAAGTGATCCCCCTCCCACTTTTCTGCTGACCAACAGAGCTTATTTTTGTAATAAAAATGGCTATTTATATATATATTTTTTACAATCCCCGCCCTCCCTCGTCCCACCAGCCAATCGTCATGATCGGCTGTCATAGGCTAATGCTGATGCTGCTGTGCCTCTAGAGGGTGCACGGCTGTCCCCAGTACAGCGCTGCCTTAGATCTCAGTGCTGCACTGTGTTAATAGATGGCAGTTTTGACGTCTAACAGTCTCCAAATGGCGATCACTGCTGGGAGACTGAAGGCGGAGCAGAGCTCTGTCATCCAAGCAGAGATGGGTGCACATGGGAGCACATGATCTCCTGCAAATCACGCCCCAAGGACTTTACGCCGATCGGCGTTAGGTGGTCCTGGGGCTGGCACCGCGTGCACACCCATCGGCATGACGCAGTCGCCTAGTGGTTAAATTATGACCCTCACCGATGTTTTTTTTTCAGCACCCCTGCCTCTTGAGAAGGGAAATTGAAGGGTGAGTCCTCTTTGCCACAGGGAATTATGTACAGTAAATGTAACCTGGTAACAATGTCATAGCTTCAGCAGACTAGATATGCCTGGTTTCATTTTCTGGGCCAGAACTATGTTCATTCGGATTTTATTGAATTGAAATTTTTGCACTGCCTATTGGAAATCGTCATTTCCGATCGGAACTCGGAAATCGGATTTCCATGAAAATACTGTATTCCTGCAACTTGCTAATTTTAGCCCAATCACAGAACTCAAAAGCATTGGACCAATCATAGAATGCAGCGTCAACTCAAAAGTATTTGGCCAATCAGACAATGCAAAAAATGACTCCTCGGAAATTGGAAAACAGAAATCGGATTTCTGCGGGAATACTGCAAAACCGCAACTTGGTAATTTTAGCCCAGTCACAGAACTCAGCAGCATTAGATCAATCAGAGAATGCAGAATTAACTCAGAAGTATTTGGCCAATCAGAATGCAAAAAATTACCAAAAAAAGACTCCTCCGGAATCAGAAGTTGTGAAACAGAAATCGGAAATCCATGAAATTAGTAATCGGCATTGGCAGAAATCAGAATTTCCACACAATCAGAAATCTACATTTCCAATCATCCCTAGTCAGAACACTACCTGAATGGGTTTAGTATATTATCCCCATGTTTGTGTGGGTTTCCTGTGGGCACTCCTGTTTCTTCCCACGTCCCAAAACATACTGATAATGTTGACTCCAACCATAAACTGGCCTTTCACTATGCTAGAGACCTTAGGCTATGACTATGGTAGGCATTACATTGTGAGCTTCTCTGAGGGATAGGTTGTGACATGACGTAGGAAGATGTGGAAGATTTCTTTATAGATACAAAATAATAATTAGGGCCATTGTGGCAGAGTCAGATAATAATCGAATACCTTACCTTACCATGATGCCAGTAAATGCAAAATGCTTTGGGCAGCTTAGTTAGTTTATATGTAGTCCTCTTATTTTGAAAGATATATTAGGCTGAATATTGATTGAGTGGTCTAAAACACTTTGAGAATTTTTTTTTATCAATATAAATGAATATGAACATAAAATAGCTGTTAAATAAAAATCCTGTTGCATTTATGAAGACCAGTCACTTGCTGAAAAATGTATCATATAAACATCTCAAAGATAATAAATTCAATTTATTTCACCGGCACAGCACAAACACACAAAAAATAAACTTGCGGGAAAGGCCATTTCATCTTTTGACCTAAGGACCTGCTTGTGACTTAAAGCCAGATGAATCAAGCAAGGGACATGACGATTTTCTGGTTCAGCTGACGGATGTCAGCTTAGTGTCAGCTTTATGGCTCCGGTATTAAGACATCAGAAATACTGCAGCCTAAAGTCAACATAATTTTGTGGTTCTGTATGTACTGGGAAGAAGCACATTTTGTTCATTGTCTGATCTTTACAAGCATGGAAATCTCTTTTGCAGTCCTTAAATTGTTTATTCATGGTATAAAATATATGAATTTAATTAAAGGATGCTACAAGTGTTTTGCAGCAGACATTCTCAGGCAAGAATGGAGGTATTTATTTACCGTATATACTCGCATATAAGCTAAATTTTTGGGACAAAAGAAGTGTCCCAAAAATGTGTGTGTGTGTGTGTGTGTGTGGGGGGGGGGGGGGTTGGCTTATATGCGAGTCATGTGTGTAGTGGGTTCCCCCCGAGTACAACTCCCACCCCAATGTAAAATAAAAAACAGTCCACTGACAACCGCATAACCGCCCTGTCATGTTCTTACTGTCGTGTGCTGGAGGTACAAACAGGTGGCCGTGTTCCCCTTCAGTGCGCCATCAGACAAGATTGCTTTGAAGTGCCCGCCGCGTCTCTCTCCCCCGAGTGTCTCTGCAAACTTATGCATCGGTCTCTTACCTCTGGGCCGTCGCAGAGACTCCTCCATAACGGAAATCCATAACAGTCTCGTCTCTATGATCCCCGACCCATGTCAAACAAGGCGCCACTAGAGAGCGTCATAGCAACGAGACTGCTATGGACTTCAGTTACGGAGGAGTCTTGGCGGTGGCGGCCCGGAGGTAAGAAGCTGCACCACTTTGCTATGCCTGCAAAAGTCTAGGAGGGACAGAGAGACACAAACTGGACACTTCAAAGCTGCTAGACATTATTGTCTGGTGGCACTCTGGGGAGTAACACGGCCATCTGATTGTACAAATAAACCACATCACTTTGCATAAGTCTGCAGAGACACTCTGGGGGAAACACAGTGGGCACTTCAAAGCTGCCAAACATTTTTGCTTGGTGGCACGCTGGGGGGTAACACGGCCACCTGATTGTACCTGCAGCACTGAGCACATGAGTGGGGGAGGGGGGTCATGCAGCAGGCAGCAGATAGCTTTTTATTTTACATTGTGATGGGTGCTGCACTCAGAGGTCTCTACCTGGGGGGTCATGCGGCCTTCAAAGCATAGCTTTGTCTTTTACCATATACTGTATTGTAGTGGGGGTTGCATCAGGAGGGGGAGGCACGAATGACTATCTTGAAGTCCATAAATGCACCCTTTTCCCTCATCTTTTGCCAAAGCCTGCAACAAATTCAGCACAGTTGAGTGCTCTTTTAGCATTTTTCTGAGTCTTGCATTATCATTTCCATCTGCACCAGTCCAGCATTTCTTACCCTCGGCTTATATGCAGGTAAGTCATTTTTTTACGTTTTTTGGGGGTCGGCTTATATGCGGGTCGGCTTATATGCAGGTCGGCTTATATGCAAGTATATACGGTACCTAATCAAACATATATTATACCATATTCTGTAAATTCACTTATTTATAAAAAAAAATCACTTCAAGCAGTTTTTGCATTTATTTAATAAATCAGAAAATAATCTAAAGTGACCGCAGCCTCTCTCAGAGAAAGGGGATATAAATCACTTTTAAAAAATAAATTCTGTGAATAATACCTTATTTTATAGTGAAATGTAACTGATCCCATAGCCTCACTGGACAGGAGGGTTTATTTCCCCTTACAAATTGAATAACACAGTATAAAGGGGACATGAAGCAAGTGGTATATGGAGGCTGCCATATTTATTTCCTTTTAAGCAATATCAATTGCCTGGCAGTCCTGCTCATCTTCTGTCTCTAATACTTTTAGCCATAGACCCTGAACAAGCATGCTGCAGATCAGGTGTTTCTTACATTTTTGTCAAATCCGACAAGATTAGCATCATGCTTGTTTCTGGTGTGATTCACACTGCTGCAGCCAAATAGATCAGCTGGGCTGCCAGGCAATTGGTACTGCTTGAAAGGAAATAAATATGGCATCCTCCATATACTTCTCACTTTATGTATCCTTTAAAGCACACCCGAGGTGAGGGGGTAAGGGTTTGTATATTGTATGATCAATTGAAGATAATTGTTCAGGGCCACTAACAGGCTAAAATCCCTGAACCAATCCGATCAGATTAATGAAATGAATCCAATTTTCTGATTGATCCCGTCAATCTGATCGGATTGGCTGGTAGGTTTCCATCCATTAGTAGCCCTGAACAATTACTTTCAATCAGTCATACATATAATACTAGTTATGTTGATAATAGCCACCTTAAAAGTATTGGTATATATGAGCTCAAGGTCCCTTCACCACCATCTGCTGAGATCAGTACATCCAGAACTTTCCCTAGGTTAACCCTAACCTCACCACTGCCAAGGCCACAAAGGTGATGGTCTAGGGCGCCAGTAACACGAGGGCGGGCTGTGGGCAGCAGGGTGGCAGTAGCACTGCCTGCCGAAAATTCTGCTACACAGTTTGCCAATATTGGTGGGCGGCTACCAGCAGCCAGATCTGGCATTTAGGGGATGAAGGGGCAGCGAACGGGCACTTACAGTGATCTCTGAGCTGCCTGTCACTCACCAAATGTGCTGCTCACCAAGGAGCTTACAATCTAATCCCTTTCATCATGCCACTAACTTTCCTCAGAGGAGTTTATAATGTAATCCCTGCCATAGTTTCACTAACTGTCCTCAGAGGAGCCTACAATCTAATCCCTGCTGTGTTGGACAGGGGGGCGAATTTAGGATGCTGTCAGTCCAGGGGCAGCTGGTGAAAGTGGGCCTTAGGCTGCGCTGAAGGGTCCATTCCCCCTATTAATGCATGAGGCCTGCCATTCAGTTGTACTAAATGATGTGTAAGATCATAGTGGAGAGGTAACACATCTGTCCGAGCGCCAGTCAAGCAATCACCCTTTATCCTCTTCAGTGGGGGAAATTGTTACAACACTTACCTACACAGCTCACTATATACTAAACCTGACTTTTGAAAGCGAGTTCAAGAATGTTTTGTAGTTCTGATTGGAGGTGTGATTAGGAGAAAGAGGCAGAGATTGTGCTTTGGGAATGTGCTGTCTTCTTCCAGGTTAGTGCAGAGTAGGTAGCAAACAACTTAGCGGTCCAAAGATCCCCTTTTATAATATTATTTATATGGTACCTCCAAAGCAATTACAGCATAAATAGTCATGCCACTGTCAATCAGAGAAGCTTCCAATGTAATCCCTACCATTGTCAGTCTATCCCCCCTATAAATACAATTATTGGGGGGAATCCAATAAACTTACTGCAATGTTTTTGGGATGTGAGATGAAACCAAAGTGCTCAGAGGTAACCCACACAAATATGTAGAGAATATACAAATTCTATGCAGATAAAGTCCTGCCCAGTGTCAGACTGGGCTGGTTTGAAACTGAGGATATTCACCTGCTGGCCAAGCAGCAGAAGCCATGCATTATAGCTAGGGCCGGATTTGTACTTTCCAGCGCCCTAGGCCGGCTGTCACCAACCCCCCCCCCCCCCATTCTGTCCAACTCTGACTAGTTTGAACGCCCCCCCCCCCCTCTGTTTTGCTACTTTGCCCCATTCAACAAAGAAGCAGTGCATGCTCTGTTGTCCACTCCTTGTAATTTTGCGCTCCTGTCTGCATGCACAGCAGGTGATCGTGTTCTGGGCTTGCATACTTCAGAAATTATGCTCATGTATGAGCAGCACTTGTCAAGTACACATACCCATAACACTCCCTCGGCTCCTGTGCACATGCATACAGGAGTGCAAAATCACAAGTAGCCCCAGTGGACAGCGCTGCTTCTTTTTCCTCTGTGCTACTTGCTGCCGTCAGAGCCACAAGTAGGGGACAGTGTAGCACAATGCAGAGAAGCCCATCCAAAACAGAGAACAGGTAAGTAGAAGGATCTGACACTACACACACTGGCATAGATGTAGTGTAATGTTAGGTACACATGATGCAATCTTCTGACAGATTTACTGTCAGGTCAATTATTTCCATCATGTCTGATCTAATTTCAATTTTTCGATCAATTTGCTGTTCACTTCTATGAAAAAACATTCAGAAAATTGATTGGAAAGCAGATTGGACATGTTGGAAATAGTCGATCTGACAGTAAATCTGACAGAAAATTGCATTGTGTGTACCCAGCATAAGATCAGGTGTACTTTGACAATTTAGCCCTTAAGACAGATCTTAAAATCAGTCAGCAGGAAGTTTTGTAACAGAATAACACTTTTTATTGGCTAACCAAAAGAAAACCAGTGAGCCTTTGGTTAATGAGCCGCCTTCAGACTTTGTTACTGTATACAAGATGTTAGGCACACAGCTATATATACAGTCAGCAGGAGATGCATGCATTGTTTTGTAAATATAAATAAATGTAACACAGTTGTCATTCTGTTTTAAACATCCTGCTTTCACTGATGGTCAACACAGTACATTGCTGGCAAAAAAAAAGCCAGGAAAGAGTTAAACTGTAGCACAAAGAATGTTGTTGTCATTCTCTAGAAGAAGAAAAAAGCCATAAATTTCACAGATCTGAGGTCTTTAACAGCACTGACCTACTAGTAATAAACTAACATTAGTCAGGGAGGGGGAGAGCTGCTAATTCCTGCCCGTGAATGCGTGCTGCATGAAAACAACTAATCGGAACTCAAGAGTTCTGCTACTTGAGCCCATATATTTTTCTTCTCACAGCAGATTGTTTGTCCCCACTCATCATACAGGTGACAGCAGATGCTGACTGCCATAACACACACTTTGCACAAGTAAGAGAGATGCAGGGATCTCTGGAATTCAGGCAGACCAGAGCAAAGCAGGAGAGGTAATTTATTTTGACATGTGACCTCTTATCTCTCCAAGTCCTGCGCCCTGCTGATTTTTATCGATCTAGGCCATGGCCTCTGTGACCTTCCCAGAAATTTGGCCCTGATTATAGCTCCCAATACAAAACCTGTAGCAAGTCTTCACTGTGAGCTGGAACACATAATTACTACTGCTTGGCCAGCAAATGGATTTCATCAACTTTACAACTGCTTAGTCCGACACTGGTCCTGGCCTAGATTTGTACCTGGGATGCTAGTACCTTTACAAGTTAAAGAGACTCTGAAGTCTCATAAAAATCATCTTTTTATTTCAAAAATGTTGTAACATGAAAGCCCTAACTAAAATGCCACATCCCCGCGGCTGTAATCTATCTAAATCCCCCCAAACTCCCCGGGGGGCATTCCGTGCAGCACTTCCAAAAAAGGCAGAGCTTTCAGCTGCAGCTCCGCCTCTCCACACGTCTATCAGCGCGGATCGCCACCTCTCCCCCACCCCTTTCAGTCTTCCTTCACTGAGAGGGGCAGGGGAGAGGCGGAGATATGCGCTGATTGACGCATAAGGAGGCAGAGCTGCGGCTGAAAGCTCTGCCTCCTCCAGAAGCAAAATACACGACCAAGAAAGTTGTGGATTTTGCGGGGGAGAGGGAGGGGGGAGTTAGGGGGGATTTAGTTAGATTTCAGAGGCGGGGATGCAGCGTTTTAGCTAAGGCTATCATGTTAAACACATTTTTGAAATAAAAAGATGATTTTTATGACACTTCAGTGTCTTTTTAAGTACATAAGACCAACATTTGTATAGTGCTTTTCTACTGTTGGGCTCACAGCGCTTGAGAGTTGCAGCTGTACGTAATGAATACCATTCCTTATTTTTTTACAATATTAATTTATAGATTAATTAGTCAGTGTTTGCCCATTGTAAAATCTTCCCTCTTCCTAATGTACATTCTGAAATTTATCACAGGCGGTAACATCTTTAGTATATGAACAAACAAGAGAGCACAAACCAGTATATGCTGCTCAAACTGCACTTTATTGAAAAAGGATTTATGTTGAAAAACACACACACATATTATATGGGTAGCGTCAGGAAATACACTGACATCTAACATGATTGTACATACAATACAATGTGCTGCAGTGTTCAATACAGTAGAAAAGCCCATAAGAATAGTATATTTCCCTAATTTAAATATCTGCCAATATTAACTAGTCACTGATACCATAAGCAACACCCATATCTAATGTCCATAGAAAACCTATTTTGAGGTAAATGGAATAATAACCATCTGTAGAAGAAAAAGTGGGTGTGACCAGATTGGTCAGATACAAAGCTGCCTACTAACACCAAAACTAAGTACATAAAGTTTGGTGATGCCTATGCTGTATCACTGTGAGGAGACCGAGAAATTAAAGTATAAGGTCAATAACCACTCACAGAGGGCAAAAGTAGGCGTGGTAACATCTTTAGTCCTGCCAGGTGATCTCTGTGCATAGAACTCTCAGTGAACGAACATTCCGCAGAGGGAGATTCTGTATGCTTGGCAGTTGGAAACAGCTGTTATCTCCCACAATGCAAAAAGGTTACACAGTAAACTGTCAGGACCATGATCATGTCATCACACTGTGGGAGGAGTTTTGCCACAATATCAGCCATACAGAAGTCCCTGATGATCTATTTGAGAAAAGGAAAGGATTTCTTGTGGGAAAGGGGATGTCAGTTATGGACTGGGATAAAGTTCAATTCTGGGTTAAAGTTCCTCTTTAACGGGAACCAGAGATGAACGATTCACACAAAATAAACATATCAGTTGATAGCTTGTAAAGAATAAATGCTCTACCTGATAATTTCGCCACTCTGGGGTGCCTTTTTGAGTGTTTTTTATCCATTATTGCTCCAGGAAATATCCAATATGGCCGCTGGCTCATATCTCTTCTGCTTCCAGGTTATAAACTGTTCTGGATGCGCTGTCTAGCCTCTATGAGACTATAGACAAGCAGGGCTGCTGCAGCCTTTCATCTGTCTGCTTTCAGCTTGATTATTCTGGTATGCTGTGTGGCTGCCTGTAGGAAGTGACTCTCATAGAAATGAAACTGCATACAGTAGATAATGACTGGCTGCACACTACACACATATACACTTGTGTGTGTCAGAGCTTCTTTCTCGGCAGCAGCAGCCCCGCCCATGTCAACAGCTCTGAGTAAGGAAATCTGAGCTAGGAGGGGGCAGGCTTGGGCTTGAAAAGACTCCACAGAAGAGTGACTCAGCTATAATGATTCCAGGTCAAACCTAGACTGAATCAGTCGGTGGATTGTTATCACAGTTGATAACAGATAGATTAGACTGAGAAAAATAAAACTAATGCTGGATCCACACGGTGCGTTCGCGCACTCAATTTCCCATCGATTCGTTTATTTCCAACATGTCCGATTTGGATTTTGATGGATCGTTAGGTCGATTCGGCATACTTTGCATGCGAATCGACCTAACGATCCATCGAAATCCAAATCGGACATGTTGGAAATAAATGAATCGACGGGAATCGAGCGGGAAATCGAGTGCACAAACGCACCGTGTGGATCCAGCATTAAAGCAGGGTAGGTGTTTACTGTCATGTTCCCACTGATAAATGTAATAAAATACATGAGGGTGCTTTGTCTCTGGTTCTCTTTAAGCAACCTTATTTTATGCAGTATTATTAAACACACTGTATACAGATAGCTAAAATTCTAAATACAATAGTTTGAAGCTGAAAAATGTGTAATTTTCTGAGTAAGCATCTTTATTTTAAATGTCAGTCACATACTCCTCTACTGCTGCTTCCTCACTAGAAAGATATGACACTAATGTCCACAGACAGTAAGATCCACAGACCAGGGGCCATCAAACATCACGGAAGGCTGAAAAGAAGTGGGCGGGGCTGCAACCCAGCTTGCCATGCTGAGTCTACTCAGCTTTGACATGGGTTTTCTAAACAGGACATACTGTAGTGTTCACCCCTACCTACTTTTATTGCTTATTTTGAAAAAAAAAATATTGGTTCTTTTTCAAAAAACATATTTGTTATTTAAAGGCTCTTAGACTTTCCATACACCGTTTATTTGGACTTGTTTTTATTCAATGAATGGATTTAAATCTGCAGATAAAAAAAAAACCCTAAATGCTAAATATTTTCTTCCCTACATAAAAAAATGTTATTTTTATGCTCAATTCATTTGCAAATGAACTGTGCTTCAATTATTCTATTTCATGTTCCCGCATAAACCACCACGACCACAAAAAGCGTAATAAACCTTGAAATTATTCATCTATTTGCCCCAATTAATAGAAGATAAATGGAGTCTGTAGGAAACGGCACTGCACCATTTTTCAGTTCTTTAAGATGGTGGATTTCTCAGCGTCGCTCCTCCCAGGCATTAGCGCACCATCCGTTCTAATACATGACTGCTCATTTTTTAAAGGAAGTATTACTTTAGGGAGTTCATCATGAAAGATATATTCTTTGTTCTGCTCAAGCCGTACCCATTTGGCTTAATTATTTTTATAATACAGAAATAATTATGGAACACGGCGATGCCAATACAGAGTGCAAGACACACATCATTTCACTTACTCCCGTTTTGTCACTTGAAAAGGAGAAAAAAAATAACCGACTTTGCCTGGAGAAGAAAAAAAAATAATGACTAATTAAAAATCTGATAGGACTATATAGCTGTTGCTGAGTGTCACGACTTGACTACAATTCAGGGATGATCAGAGGGAAATGGTGTTTTTTCTCGTGATACTCAGGGGAACCTTATAATTTAATTCATCTTACACAGAAATAGCTGCCCAGGAGCGCTCCTTTCAGCTGTTTTATAATACTCAGTTGGGAAAGATGGTTCTGTTTTAAGAACTGGCATGGAAACAAGATTTAATACTTTAAGGAAACTATAATCTGTCCCATACTCTAGAGTTGCAGGCAACGCTGGAAAGCTGCCAAAACAAATATATTTTGAACATTAAAGTCATTGAAATCATTGTTTTTCCCCCTCTTTAGAAATGTCAGGATGACGCACATCTAAATAAGAAAACATCTACTACTGTTCATTTTCTTGGATAAGAATGACTAGGTTATGTTGTCATGCTGAAGAATTAGGAAAAACGACAATGTAAACCATGCCACGGTTTTTGGCAAATCTACGGATGGTGAGGTACTAGTTGTTTCACCTATCGGTGAATGCAGGGAAGAGAGTACGCAGCTCCATGTGCAGGGCAATTATACATGCACGGAAAAGTCCTAAACCGTGGCTTCCTGAGGTTTACCCTGCAGCTATTGATGTACACAGTATTAAAGTGATTTTGGATGGTTTTCAGAAACCATTTCCTGATGGACTTCAATGTCCATTTTCTAACAGTTCAAGAGGTAAAGTAAGAACACATTTAAAGGAAAACTCCAGTCTCCCTGAAAGCACCATACACTTTATTAATGTTACTCTGGTTATGTTCAGGTTATGTTTTAAGGATAATGCTTGGAGATAGGCATGTGACCAAAAAATGTGCCCCCCATCCCTTGCTAAAAAGTAAGTTCCACCACTCTCCCCCTAAGAAATATGTACAGCCGGTTTAAAGGTCTTCCTCTCCTCCCCCCCCCCCTTCCCGGGTAAGTAATGTGGCCAGTCTAAAAGCCTTCCCCCCTCTATTAAAAGTAGGCAGTTAAAATCTGACAGAACTGACAGGTTTTGGGCCAGTCCATCTCCTCATGGGGGATTCTCAGGTTTTATTTGTTTTCAACAGTATTTCCTGAACAGCAGTTTAACTGCCAAAATAGTAATATACCAGCCAGCCTCCCTACTCACTTGCACACTATTTTGTCTTTTCAGGAAATGTTGTTGAAAACAAAGTAAACCCTGAGAATCCCCCATGAGGCGATGGACTGGCCCAAAACCTGTTGGTTCTGTCAGATTTTAACTGCCTAAGGCTTTCATGATAGTGGTCCTTTAAGAAGTGTGGACAGTCACTGCCCTCCCCCCAGTAAGAGACAAGGCCTGCCCCCACAGTAAGGAGTGCAGGCAGTATTTGGTTTTCACATTTCTTAGTAAGAAGGGTGGCCAATACGTGTTCCCCACATAAGAAAGAAGTGCTGTCAGTATCTGCCTCCCCCCTTTAGTAAGTATTGCAGCCAGTATCTGTCGTACCCCCCAAGTAAGAAGTGCACATGCCCATAGACTAAGGAGGCCTGTTTCTCTCTTTCTCTCGTTCCCTACAAAAATAGAAAAGTGGCCATAGCGGTGCACATTTACTTTCCCTGGTGTTGGGTCTGCAGTGGAACACATATACTTTCTCCAGCATCCATAGGGGCGGTAGAAGCTGTTGTTAAGCCTTTGCTTGGAGATGTTTAAAAGAATATCTTAAACAGTGGCGTAGCTAAGCAGCTGTGGACCCGGTGCAAGCTTTACATTGGGCCCCCCAGGACTCTATGCATAACAATTGATACAGCGCACCAAAACCTGTCAAGGACAACCACAGTGTCAGAGGTGCAAGAAGGGGATGGGGAACAGTTTATTAATGATTACTTCTATTCAAAGTATCTACAGAAGTGATTATTACCAGCACAGGACCAATAAAGAGCAAATACAGCCGTTGAGAGAGGGCCATATGGGGCCCCTCTGGCCCAAGGGCCCCGATGCGGTCGCTACCTCTGCAACAGTGGTGCTCAAATACCCCTTTTTAAAATTCGAGTTTGGTCGAATTCGAATAGTAAATTATTCGAGGTCAGTCGAATATTCGAGTCGAATAATTTTTACTATTCGATTCGACCTCGGACTTCGAGCTCACTATTCGAGTCGGTATTTGAGCTCATTATTCGAGCTGACTATTCGAATTGGCCTTAAATAGCTTCCAACACTTGTTTTGAGGGTGAATGATGCAAGAAACATCTTTTTTTCCAAGTAACAACAGCAAGTGATTATGTGGGGATGTTCCTTTAAAAAAAAAAGGTGAAAAGAGAAGTTGTGTCCAGAATTTTGTTCAGTACTGTATATACTTCTTCTTCTTCTTCTTCTTCTTCTTCTTCTTTATCTTCTATCTTCTTCTTCTTCTATATCTTCTTCTTCTATATCTTCTTCTTCTATATCTTCTTCTATATCTTCTTCTTCTTCTATATTGTCTTCTTCTTCTTCTTCTTCTTCTTCTTCTTCTTCTTCTTCTTCTTCTTCTTCTTCTTCATCTTCTTCTTCTTCATCTTCTTCATCTTCTTCATCATCATCTTCTTCATCTTCTTCATCATCATCTTCTTCTTCTTCATCTTCTTCTTCTTCATCATCTTCTTCATCTTCTTCATCTTCTTCTGCATCTTCTTCATCTTCTTCATCTTCTTCTTCTTCATCTTTTTCATCTTCTTCTTCATCTTCTTCATCTTCTTCATCTTCTTCATCTTCTTCATCTTCTTCTTCTTCTCCTTCTTCTTCTTCTTCTTCATCTTCTTCTTCTTCATCTTCTTCATCTTCTTCTTCATTTTCTTCTTCTTCATCTTCTTCTTCTCCTCCTTCTTCTTCTTCTTCTTCATCTTCTTCATCTTCTTCTTCTTCATCTTCTTCATCTTCTTCTATATCGTCTTCTTCTTCACTTATTTCTCTTTTCAATTTTTTTTTTACAGAAATGCAGCTATTTTTGAGCGTAACAAATAGCTGGTGGCGCACGCATGTTGGAAGCGCCATTGTATGTGCTCCCTGGCAGTGGAAACACACAGACAGCAGGAGGTAAATTCAGCAGCAGGAGGAGGAGGATGAGTGTGTGGCAGCAGGCAGTCAATGAGGCAGGCAGCGTGACATAATAGCCCTGGTACCTAGCGGTGATACCAGGGCTGTAAATAAACACAACAGGAGGTCCCAGACAGCGGTCGTGCAGCCCACATTGTGTCCAATACACAACTGGGACAACACAGTTTTCAACCCGGGCACCTCAGAAATTTTTTTTGGTTTTTTGGTTTTGTTTGTACAACCAATTACACAGATATATAGCTATTGTTTGACGTAACAGCTGGTGGCAGAGTGGCAGCAGAATGTAATTCTGCAATTTCTGTGTACCCTGGCAGTGGGAAACACAGACCGACAGCAGCAGCAGCAGGAGGAATGGAGGAGTAATGTGAGCAGCTATTGTTTGACGTAATAGCTGGTGGAAGTGTGGCAGCAGAAGGTAATTCTGTGTACCCTGGCAGTGGGAAACACAGACCGACAGCAGCAGCAGGAGGAATGGAGGAGTAGTGTGAGTGTGGCAGCAGGCAGGCAGCGTGACATAATAGCCCTGGTACCTAGCGGTGATACCAGGGCTGTAAATAAACACAACAGGAGGTCCCAGACAGCGGTCGTGCAGCCCACATCGTGTCCAATACACAACTGGGACAACACAGTTTTCAACCCGGGCACCTCCGAAAAATTAAACCTTTTTTTTTTTTTTAATGGTTTTTTGGTTTTGTTTGTACAACCAATTACACAGATATATAGCTATTGTTTGACGTAATAGCTGGTGGCAGAGTGGCAGCAGAATGTAATTCTGTGTTCCCTGGCAGTGGGAAACACAGACCGACAGCAGCAGCAGGAGGAATGGAGGAGTAGTGTGAGTGTGGCAGCAGGCAGGCAGCGTGACATAATAGCCCTGGTACCTAGCGGTGATACCAGGGCTGTAAATAAACACAACAGGAGGTCCCAGACAGCGGTCGTGCAGCCCACATCGTGTCCAATACACAACTGGGACAACACAGTTTTCAACCCGGGCACCTCAGAAAAATTAAACCTTTTTTTTTTTTTTTTTATGGTTTTTTTGGTTTTGTTTGTACAACAAATTACACAGACATATATCTATTGTTTGACGTAATAGCTGGTGGCAGAGTGGCAGCAGAATGTAATTCTGCAATTTCTGTGTACCCTGGCAGTGGGAAACACAGACCGACAGCAGCAGCAGCAGGAGGAATGGAGGAGT
This sequence comes from Hyperolius riggenbachi, assembly GCF_040937935.1. Classification (NCBI taxonomy): domain Eukaryota; kingdom Metazoa; phylum Chordata; class Amphibia; order Anura; family Hyperoliidae; genus Hyperolius; species Hyperolius riggenbachi. The sequence goes on from NC_090649.1 coordinate 136,611,856, forward strand.
AATGTGAGCAGCTATTGTTTGACGTAATAGCTGGTGGCAGTGTGGCAGCAGAAGGTAATTCTGTGTACCCTGGCAGTGGGAAACACAGACAGACAGCAGCAGCAGGAGGAATGGAGGAGTAGTGTGAGTGTGGCAGCAGGCAGGCAGCGTGACATAATAGCCCTGGTACCTAGCGGTGATACCAGGGCTGTAAATAAACACAACAGGAGGTCCCAGACAGCGGTCGTGCAGCCCACATCGTGTCCAATACACAACTGGGCCAACACAGTTTTCAACCCGGGCACCTCAGAAAAATTAAACCTTTTTTTTTTTTTTAATGGTTTTTTGGTTTTGTTTGTACAACCAATTACACAGATATATAGCTATTGTTTGACGTAATAGCTGGTGGCAGAGTGGCAGCAGAATGTAATTCTGTGTACCCTGGCAGTGGGAAACACAGACCGACAGCAGCAGCAGGAGGAATGGAGGAGTAGTGTGAGTGTGGCAGCAGGCAGGCAGCGTGACATAATAGCCCTGGTACCTAGCGGTGATACCAGGGCTGTAAATAAACACAACAGGAGGTCCCAGACAGCGGTCGTGCAGCCCACATCGTGTCCAATACACAACTGGGACAACACAGTTTTCAACCCGGGCACCTCAGAAAAATTAAACCTTTTTTTTTTTTTTAATGTTTTTTTGGTTTTGTTTGTACAACCAATTACACAGATATATAGCTATTGTTTGACGTAATAGCTGGTGGCAGAGTGGCAGCAGAATGTAATTCTGTGTACCCTGGCAGTGGGAAACACAGACAGACAGCAGAAGGGCAGTACACAGCAGCCCACTGTAGGTGTAAAATGTGTGGCTGCAGGCGACGTAATAGTCAAACTGAACCAGGCTGGCTTAGTGAGCAGGAGCCAGGAGGTGGTAAAGGGTGGTAAGGCACATTAACGATGGTTCTTAGCCAGTTCATGTCCCCCTCTCGCCGACAACAGGGGCCAGGAACTCGCCTTCCACCCACGCCTGGTTCATCCTGAGAAACGTCAGTCTGTCCACAGACTTGTGAGACAGACGTGAGCGTTTCTCGGTGACCACGCCACCAGCTGCACTGAAGCAGCGCTCGGACAGCACGCTGGAAGGGGGGCAGGACAGCACTTCCAGGGCGTACTGCGCCAGCTCGCTCTAGATCTCCAGGCGCTTGACCCAATACTCCATGGGATCAACAGGGGCATCGCTGTCAAGCCCGCTGTAGGACCCCATGTAGTCAGCCACCATGCGGGTCAGGCGCTGGCTGTGACCGGAGGAGGATGCTGCTGCATCATGCACCTCCTCTCTAGTCACTGCTGCCGGAGCCTCTACAGTCCTGTAGAGCTCGTGGCTGAGAGACAGCAGGTCTGTGGGGCGCTTGCTGCTGGATGCAGGCACCTGCTGCTGCCTCTGTGCTGGCTGCTGGACAGTGGGGGTGGAAGGCTGGGGGAAGGCTTCCTCCAAGCGCTCAACAAGGGCCTGCTGCAAGCTCCTTATTTGTTGCGCTGGGTCTCCTCCTGCAGGCGGCAGGAACTGGTTCAACTTCCCCTTGAGGCGTGGGTCCAACATCATGCTGATCCAGATGTCCTCCCTCTGCTTCATCTGGATCACCCTGGGGTCCTTGCGCAGGCACGCCAGCATGTGCGCTGCCATTGGGAAGAGGCGGGCCACGTGTGCTGGCACATCGACGGCAGTGCTGTCCTCCTCATCCTCCTCCTCTGCCGCCTCATCCTCTCTCCACCCCCACACCAACTCAGCTGCGCTGTGCTGATCCCCCTCATCAGCAGCAAGGTCAGGGACCTCCACCAAGTCCTCCTCCTCCTCCCCCTCAGAGGTGGACTGTGCAGCTGCTTGCCGCTCCTGCTGGTCCAAGGCTGCCGCTCCCTGTTCCAGCAAAGCATCGAGGGCCCTGTTCAGCAGACAAACCAGGGGCACCCACTCGCAGACCATTGCATGGTCCCTGCTCACCATGTTAGTGGCCTGCAGAAAGGGAGCCAGCACTAAGCACACCTGCTGCATGTGCCTCCAGTCATCATCGGGGACGATGGACGGGATGTTGCTGGTCTTGTCCCTTCTCCGAGCGGCGGAAACAGTGGCCAGGGCAAGGTACTGGTTGACAGCGTGCTTCTGTTCAACCAGACGCTCCAACATCGCCAGGGTGGAGTTCCAGCGAGTCGGAACGTCAAGGATCAGCCGATGGCGTGGCAGCTCCAGCTCCTTTTGCACGTCTTCCAGGCTCGCACAGGCTGCAGCCGAGCGCCGGAAGTGACGCACAACGTTCCTTGCCGTTTCCAGCAGTTCGCCCATCCCCTGGTAGGTGCGCAAGAACTTTTGCACCACCAGGTTCAGCACGTGGGCAAGACAGGGGATGTGGGTCAGGTTTCCCCTGTCTATTGCGGCAACCAGATTGGCCCCATTGTCGGCCACCACCTCTCCAACTCTGAGGCCTCTGGGGGTCAGCCAAATCCTCTCCTGCTCCTGGAGTTTGGCCAACACATGGGTTGCCGTCAGCTTGGTCTTCCCAAGGCTGACCAAGTGCAGCAGTGCTTGGCAGTGGCGGGCCTTCACGCTGCTGCTGAGGCGGGGGGTTTGGCCAGGTGTGCCGGAGGATGGCAGAGGATCGGAGGAACCTGCTGCAGTTCCCCTGACCCTGCGGTGGGGCACCACCCACTGTGTTGCTGCTGCTGTGCCCGCTGCTGCTCTCCCATCCTCACCCCCTTCCACCAAGCTGACCCAGTGGACAGTGAAGGACAGGTAGCGGCCTGTCCCGAAGCGGCTGCTTCAGGAGTCCATGGTGACGTGGACCCTTTCACCAACCGCGTGCTCCAGCCCTCGCTCCACATTGGCCATCGCAAAGCAGTGCAGTGCAGGAATGGCCTTGCGGGCGAAGAAGTGTCTGCTGGGGAGCTGCCAGTCTGGGGCTGCACAAGCAAGCAGCGCACGCATGTTGCTCCCCTCCTGCACAAGCGTGTACGGCAGGAGTTGGGAGCACATGGCCCGTGCCAGCAAGCCGTTCAGCTGCCGCACGCGACGGCTGCTGGGAGGCAGAGCCCTAACCACCCCCTGGAAGGAGTCGCTGAAAAGGCTCTGGCGTGGCCTTTTGCTGGCACGGGAATCAGCAGACACAGCAGAGGAGGCCACTGAGGACTGGCTGCCAGAACAGGCCTCAGTGTCGGCGGCAGGAGTTGCAGAGGGGGGAGGAGCAGTGCGTTTCCACACTCCTGCTGGTGCTGCTGGAGGAGCAGGAGGGCGGGTGGCTGCTGTTGCTGCTGCTGCTGCTGCTGAAGGCTGTGCAGTGATGGGTGTGGTGCCACTGCCAGCACCAGATGCCTTCAGCCTCTGGAACTCCTCATGCTGGTGGAAATGTTTCACAGCAAGGTGGTTGATGAGTGAGCTGGTGCTGAACTTTAAGGGGTCTGCACCTCTGCTCAACTTCCGCTGACAGTGGTTGCAAGTGGCGTACTTGCTGTACACTGTGGGCATGGTGAAAAAACGCCAGATTGGTGACAAAAACGACCCCCTACGGCATGGAACCGCTGCTGCCTGTCTCCCTGTGGTGGTTGGGGGGGGGGGCTTGGGTGCGGCTGGTGGTGGTACTGGCAGATGCTGCTGCTGCTGCTGCTGAGCCTGAGACACCAGCAGGCTGGGGGACCTGCCTACTGCTGCCAATGCTTGCAATGATGCGCCTCCTTGCAAGGCCCACAAGCGCATCCTCCTCCTCCTCCTCAGAGCTGCTGATGACGACATCCCCTGGAGCTGGTGGCACCCAGTCTCTGTCTGTCACCGTGTCATCATCATCCTCCCCCTCCTGAAACATGTCCTGCTGGGATGATGACCCCCCAAACTCCTCTCCTGATGCATTGATGGGCTGCTTGACTGTCGCCACAGTCTTGCTGTCCAATCCCTCATCCCCCAAAGTGCCCATCAGCATCTCCTCCTCAAGATCGCCAACAACAGCAGACAATTTACTCATGATGCCTGGGGTCAAAAGACTGCTGAATGACAGGTCGGCGAGTGACGGTGAACGGCCTCCTCCCCAGGCCCTGCTGGGCAGCTGCTGCGAACAGGGGTGGTGGTGGTGGTGAGGGTGGAGGCCTCGGATGCAGAGCTGATGGCGGGCTGCTCATCCTCCGTCATGAGTTGCACCACAGTGTCTGCATCCTTTTCCTCAATGGGACGTTTCCGACCCGGCTGGAGGAAAATCGGAGCAGGTGCTACACGCTGCTGCTGCTGCTGTGTCTCTGCAGCGTGAGTTGCAGATGCTCCTGCTGGGCGGCGCCCAAGGCGTCCACGGCCAGTGGCTATGGGAGGAATGTTAGCCACTGACGCTGCTGCTGCTGCTGCGGAACTGTGCATGGTGGCGCGCCCGCGGCTTGCCACAATGCTGCTCCCTCTCCTCCTGATTCCCTTGCTGCCCTTCCCCTTGCCCAACCCGCGCTGGCTGCCACTTCCAGACATCTTCGATGTTTTGGGCGTAAACACAAAAGTTTTTGAAAAGGGCGGGTGAAAAGTGGGGTACTTTAATGGAGTGGGTTGGTGGGTGAGGTGACTGAGTGAGTGTCCCGACTCCCTAGTACAGTAAGTAAGTAGTAACAGTCAGGAAGTACAACTAGCAGTTACAATAATCAGTAGTAATCACAAGGAAATAGAGTGTGTGTACACTACAGACAGTGAGTGCACGCACGCGCAAACACGCGCAGGAGCTGGCCTATGAACAGAGAGTGAGTGAGTGTCCCTAGTACAGTAAGTAAGTAGTAACAGTCAGGAAGTACAACTAGAAGTTACAATAATCAGTAGTAATCACAAGGAAATAGAGTGTGTGTACACTACAGACAGTGAGTGCACGCACGCGCACACACGTGCAGGAGCTAGCCTATGAACAGTGACTGAGTGAGTGTCCCTACTACAGTAAGTAAGTAGTAACTGTCAGGAAGTAGAATTTACAATAATCAATCAGTAATCAGAAGGAAATAGAGTGTGTGTACAGTACACAGACAGTGAGTGCACACACACACGCAGGAGCTAGTAGCCTATGAACAGTGACAGTGAGTGTCCTAGTACAGTTACAGTATATAACTATTCAGAAGGAAATAGAGTGTGTGTACTACACAGACAGTGAGTGCAAGCACACGCAGGAGCTAGCCTATGAACAGTGACAGTCAGTGAGTGTCCTAGTACAGTTACAGTATATAACTATTCAGAAGGAAATAGAGTGTGTGTACACAGACAGTGAGTGCAAGCACACGCAGGAGCTAGCCTATGAACAGTGACAGTCAGTGAGTGTCCTAGTACAGTTACAGTATATAACTATTCAGAAGGAAATAGAGTGTGTGTACACAGACAGTGAGTGCAAGCACACGCAGGAGCTAGCCTATGAACAGTGACAGTCAGTGAGTGTCCTAGTACAGTTACAGTATATAACTATTCAGAAGGAAATAGAGTGTGTGTAGTACACAGACAGTGAGTGCAAGCACACGCAGGAGCTAGCCTATGAACAGTGACAGTCAGTGAGTGTCCTAGTACAGTTACAGTATATAACTATTCAGAAGGAAATAGAGTGTGTGTACTACACAGACAGTGAGTGCAAGCACACACAGGAGCTAGCCTATGAACAGTGACAGTCAGTGAGTGTACTAGTACAGTTACAGTATATAACTATTCAGAAGGAAATAGAGTGTGTGTACTACACAGACAGTGAGTGCACACACACACGCAGGAGCTAGTAGCCTATGAACAGTGACAGTCAGTGAGTGTCCTAGTACAGTTACAGTATATAACTATTCAGAAGGAAATAGAGTGTGTGTACACAGACAGTGAGTGCAAGCACACGCAGGAGCTAGCCTATGAACAGTGACAGTCAGTGAGTGTCCTAGTACAGTTACAGTATATAACTATTCAGAAGGAAATAGAGTGTGTGTACTACACAGACAGTGAGTGCAAGCACACGCAGGAGCTAGCCTATGAACAGTGACAGTCAGTGAGTGTCCTAGTACAGTTACAGTATATAACTATTCAGAAGGAAATAGAGTGTGTGTACTACACAGACAGTGAGTGCAAGCACACGCAGGAGCTAGCCTATGAAGACAGTCAGTGAGTGTCCTAGTACAGTTACAGTATATAACTATTCAGAAGGAAATAGAGTGTGTGTACTACACAGACAGTGAGTGCAAGCACACGCAGGAGCTAGCCTATGAACAGTGACAGTCAGTGAGTGTCCTAGTACAGTTACAGTATATAACTATTCAGAAGGAAATAGAGTGTGTGTACTACACAGACAGTGAGTGCAAGCACACGCAGGAGCTAGCCTATGAACAGTGACAGTCAGTGAGTGTCCTAGTACAGTTACAGTATATAACTATTCAGAAGGAAATAGAGTGTGTGTACTACACAGACAGTGAGTGCAAGCACACGCAGGAGCTAGCCTATGAACAGTGACAGTCAGTTAGTGTCCTAGTACAGTTACAGTATATAACTATTCAGAAGGAAATGGAGTGTGTGTACACAGACAGTGAGTGCAAGCACACGCAGGAGCTAGCCTATGAACAGTGACAGTCAGTGAGTGTCCTAGTACAGTTACAGTATATAACTACAATACAAAATACAATCACTAAGTAGTAAAGGACAGCAGAAATACTGTCTAATACTATCTAATACTATCTAAATACCAGGGGCGTCGCTAGCCCTGTTTTAGGGGGGCACGTGCCCCCAATCTTTCCTGGGGTGCCACGGATCTCCCGGCCGCCGCTGCCCCCTCTGTCAGCGGCTCCCTCCAGCCGCCGCCGCAGCGTCTCAGACCTCAGGATCAGGCGGCGAGCCGGCGACCAATCGTGCGGGCGCTAGGACCCAGCGCCCGCACTGATATGCGGAAGTGACATCACTTCCGCATATCGAGCGGGTGCGTCCAGCGCCCGCTCGTACATCTGGTCGGGTCGCCGCTGATCCTGAGGTCTGCTGAGAGGTAGGGGGGGAGCGGCGGCTGTCACTCACTCACTCCCTAAAGGGGCTCCCTGTCACTCACTCACTCCCTAAAGGGGCTCCCTGGCACGCACTCACTCCCTAAAGGGGTTCCCTGTCACTCACTCACTCCCTAAAGGGGCTCCCTGTCACTCACTCACTCCCTAAAGGGGCTCCCTGTCACTCACTCACTCCCTAAAGGGGCTCCCTGGCACGCACTCACTCCCTAAAGGGGCTCCCTGGCACTCACTCACTCCCTAAAGGGGCTCCCTGGCACTCACTCACTCCCTAAAGGGGCTCCCTGTCACTCACTCACTCCCTAAAGGGGCTCCCTGTCACTCACTCACTCCCTAAAGGGGCTCCCTGTCACTCACTCACTCCCTAAAGGGGCTCCCCTGGCACTCACTCACTCCCTAAAGGGGCTCCCCTGGCACTCACTCACTCCCTAAAGGGGCTCCCCTGGCACTCACTCACTCCCTAAAGGGCCTCCCCTGGCACTCACTCACTCCCTAAAGGGGCTCCCCTGGCACTCACTCACTCCCTAAAGGGGCTCCCCTGGCACGCACCCACTCCCTAAAGGGGCTCCCTGGCACGCACCCACTCCCTAAAGGGGCTCCCTGGCACGCACCCACTCCCTAAAGGGGCTCCCTGGCACGCACCCACTCCCTAAAGGGGCTCCCTGTCACTCACTCACTCCCTAAAGGGGCTCCCTGTCACTCACTCACTCCCTAAAGGGCCTCCCTGTCACTCACTCACTCCCTAAAGGGGCTCCCTGTCACTCACTCACTGCCTAAAGGGGCTCCCTGTCACTCACTCACTGCCTAAAGGGGCTCCCTGCCACTCACTCACTGCCTAAAGGGGCTCCCTGTCACTCACTCACTGCCTAAAGGGGCTCCCTGTCACTCACTCACTGCCTAAAGGGGCTTCCTGTCACTCACTCACTGCCTAAAGGGGCTTCCTGTCACTCACTCACTGCCTAAAGGGGCTCCCTGGCACTCACTCACTGCCTAAAGGGGCTTCCTGGCACTCACTCACTGCCTAAAGGGGCTTCCTGGCACTCACTCACTGCCTAAAGGGGCTTCCTGGCACTCACTCACTGCCTAAAGGGGCTTCCTGGCACTCACTCACTGCCTAAAGGGGCTCCCTGGCACTCACTCACTACCTAAAGGTGCTCCCTGTCACTCACTATCGGGGTCCCTGTCACTCACTACCTAACTGGAGGCGCCTGTCACTCACTAGCTAACCTGGGGGTCCCTGTCACTCACTACCTAACTTGGGGGGGCTACCATATTAAGGGGGCATTCTGCCTATTTATGTGAAATGCTGTCTATTTATGTGCCTCATGACTGCTGAATGTGTCTTGTTGGGAGCCTTATGATTTGTTGGGGGCCTCATGATTGCTGAATTTGTCTTGTTGGGGGCCTCATGATTTGTTGGGGGCCTCATGATTGCTGAATTTGTCTTGTTGGGGGCCTCATGATTGCTGAATTTGTCTTGTTGGAGGCCTCATGATTTGTTGGAGGCCTCATGATTGCTGAATTTGTCTTGTTGGGGGCCTCCTGATTTGTTGGGGGCCTCATGATTGCTGAATATGTCTTGTTGGGGGTCACATGATTGCTAACTGCGAGACTATGGGAAAAGCTGAATCCTTATCATATGAGACAATAGCATTAAACCTACTTTTTTAGTGTTTTAAAACAGAAAATAAAACTGGGAGGTTCTAAAAAATTGAATACATTTTTCAGGAGTAGGATGGATGAAATTGTTTATCTTCACAGTTTATTTTCAACTTGGATTTTCCATAATGTTCATGTATGAGTTAAAACGTTTGTACAGTATTTAGTTTAAATTGCTGTTGCCACTTTGCGATAGATACCGGTAAGTGACTTTTGGGTTGCAGTTTGGGCACTCGGCCTCCAAAAGGTTCGCCACCACTGTCCTAATCTGATGTCCCACCATTGCTAGGTTCATGTAAATTTGTCTCCACCCGTTACCACACCTATATTCTGGTCCATGGCCCACCCATTTTTTGGTGCGGCGCGATAAGCACGCCACACAACGTGATCGTCATATTTTTGGCACGCTAGCTGCAGTGTGCTGAATTCTGCTGCCTACAGTAGGTACAGTATACGCTGTTCTCTAGTGCTTGCACTGTGTGCTGATTTACCTCCAGTGTGTACAGTTTAAGGTGTTACTCTGTGCCTTTATTGATTGTAAACCAGCTGTATTGTATGCTGATCCCTGCTACTTTCAGTATGTACAGTATTAGCTGTAAAGCCTGGTACACACATACAATTTTGATTAGCCAATTTTAGCTCTGTTCATAAAATTCATTGTCTGTTGGCCCACTTACTGCACGGGGGTGGGAAATTGGGGGTCAGTGATTGACCAATCAAAATTGTATGTGCGTATACATCTTTGATCTATGCCTATACTGATTGTAAATGATCGAAATAAAGGACAGGGGGCTCCGTCCAATATTTCGATGGGCAGGCCCGTTATCCGTAGCTTACACCGCTGCTAAGTTCATGTACATTTGGCCCCACCCATGGCCACGCCCACTCATCGCATGGCCACGCCCATTTTTTGCCGCGGCGCGCTAAGCGCGCCGAATGTACCTCCCCTCCTGGTGCCCACAGGTGCCACTGATCTCCAGGGACCCTAGAAACGCCCCTGCTAAATACTAATGAGAAATAAACTAACAGAGGACAGGAGGACAGCTGCCCACACAGGCAAGGCCCTGAGGCCTAAAGCTGTAAGCCTGCAGCAGCTGTCTGAGTCTCTCTCTATGTAACACAAAAGCTACTAACTAAAATACAATGTCTATCTAACTAACAACAATATAGGTGTGTATAGGAGGTGTATGTGAGCAAAAACGCTAGGTAAATGACCACAATAGAGCTCTTGCTAAGCCAAAGCACAAAGGAGCAACTCTCTCTCTATGCAAGTCTCAGGCAAGGACGGAGAAACGGAACATGGCGGCCGCTATTTATAGGGTAGGGGCTGGCCAGGGTCCCCCTCTGTGATTGGCTGCCGTCAGAGGGCCTGGGAGCCCTCTGATTGGCTCTAAGGACATCAATCTGGGCTATGACGCTATTCGAGCTCTGTATTCGAGCTCGAATAGCGCCGTTTGCTCGAATAGCTCGAATAGTGAATGGGCTATTCGCGTTTACTCGAATAGCCCATTCGAATAGCTGCAGCTATTCGGAGCTCGAATACCGAGCTCGAATAGCTGGAAAAGAGCTCGAATATTCGAGCTACTCGAATATTCGAGCTCTGCTGAGCACCACTGCTCTGCAACCCCTATTGCTACGCCCCTGATCTAAAAGATCTAATCATGTTACTTCTTTCAGTAGCTGTGATATTGGAAGGATTTATGACCCTTAAACCAACTGTGTGCTGGACACAAGACTACATTTCCCATGATTCTTAGAAATGGTTATTAGATGCTAATACCTCACCCTCCAGGAAGCACGTAAGTAAACAATCAAGGGTTGCATGAAAACTGTTGCTAGGCAGACAATGTGGGCAGGGATTTAGGAGAACATAAGTGAAAATCAAAAGGACAAACTTTCTCACATATATGGGCAGGACAAGTCTGTCTGGAGTACTGCCATTTCTAGCAACTTCTCCCTGTTTTTCCATTGGATTTCAGCATATTGTTGCCAAAATGAGGTCAGTTAGAGGAAATTACACAGACTGTAGCTGGGACACATTTGTGGCACTATTTGCTGGGCCCCAGATTCACTTGGGCCCCATACAGTAGTCCTCCCTGGGATGCCCTGACGGCGGCCCTGGATATTGGCTTGCTATAGATCTTACTGGGGATGGTCAGAAATGCTGTTTTCCGATTCCATTGAAAATATGATTACCACATTGCAATACTGATTCCAATCGAAATTCAATACTGATTTAAATTTGGATCTCATTTCTGCAGTACAATGATTGAACTTAATATCTATTTGGTATGCGAGTGCAGAATTCTGATTAGAAATCAGAAAATGATCGGAAATCCGATCGGAATTAGTACTGCCATGCCGTAATGATGGTTCAGTTATTCTACAGAATCATTCTGAGTTTCCAAATGTACTATCTGATTCTCTGATTGACTTATTCATTCTCAATGCTGTGATTGGCCTAAAATTACCAACTAGCGGTATCTCTGATTTTCAACGGAAATTCAGGCAGAATTCTGATTACCGTACTATGGTTGCCAATTTCAGAATACTGATCAGAAATGTAGATTTCTTATCGGAAATGCAGAAATTTCTGCGGAATCCCAATGAGTATCCCTAGATCTTAAGGTTAGAGAAACCGAGAGCCCAATATAGTGTAGTATGTCCAGCATAAAATTAGTAAAGATAATTAGTGAGAAGAGTATACTCACAAACGTGGGTTACCACAAAGGCAACCACTGTATAGGCAGGTGAGGAGATTAGACCTGTCCTCACTCAGGGATAAGAAGTCGCTCTCTGTAGATGCGAAAGGGGGTAGATCACCCCTCCACCAGGGGTGGACACGGTATAGCAGTAGGAGAACAGAGGCGCCAGCAGGGTAAAAGTGGATAAAACCTTTAAAATGTGCTTGGAGGAAGCGGTGCACTTACCTCCATAAAGCAGACATGAAAGACTGTCTGTATAATAGTAATCACATTTATTATATAGAACCCCAAAAGTGCAACGCGTTTTGCAGGCCACGCCCGCTTCATCAGGCAATAAACGTGGGAACAAATAGAATTTCAGCAGTAGCAGGAGTAGAGCCTCACTGAGGCGCTACTCCTGCTACTGCTGAAATTCTGTTTGTCCCCACGTTTATTGCCTGATGAAGCGGGTGTGGCCTGCGAAACGCATTGCACTTTTGGGGTTCTATATAATAAATGTGATTACTATTATACAGACAGTCTTTCATGTCTGCTTTATGGAGGTAAGTCCACCGCTTCCTCCAAGCAAATTTTAAAGGTTTTATCCACTTTTACCCGGCTGGCGCCTCTGTTCTCCGTTTGCTATCCCTAGATCCTACCTCTGCTTCCCTTGTTCACAGTGTTTGACATCTGTATCTGTTTTATCTGTAGTGTAAAAATTAATGAAATATTTGACAAGAAGTATCATCCATCACCAGCACAGATAACTGGAACAATAACTGAGTAGTTGTTCATCTTCTGATGCATGCTGGCAAAGAAATAAATTGTAAACTCTGTTGTTCCTTTAAAAAAAATCCTTTTAACATTCTCGGCAGGGCTTCATGGTTTTAGCTTTAGATTAATATAATATTTTAGGAACAGAATATTTTTCTTTCAACCACCTCTTTATCCTAGGTCTGACTCTGGAGGTGAGGAAAGACTTGTGTGATTCCAAGCAAAAAATACATTTTGCATGCAGTTACGACATTTAATATATTCATTTGCCAACTTTCTTGCTGTTTTTGTCTTTTCAAGCATTTATTGTGCTAGCTGTGTGTATGATTGAAAAGCTTTAGGTCTTCTTTATTCATGGGAAGGATCTTGTAGGATCTCAGATACCCCAATGTCATGTGTTACATAGTTAATTGTCTATGCCATTTGTTATGCATCACTTAGTCAATGCTGGGTGTGGAATTAAAGGACCACTATTGTAAAATATATATATATATATATATATATATATATATATATATATATATATATATATATATTAGAATGTAAAATACCTATAAACACATACAAATAAGAAGTAGGTTTCTTCCCAAGTAAATTTGCCATAAATTACTTTTCTCCTATGTTACTGTTATTTACGGTATGTAGTAGAAATCTGAAAGAACTAATACGTTTTGGACTATTCCATCTCCTCATGGGGGCTTTTTTGTTTTTGTTGATTTTTTACAAAAACAGTCCCTGGAAAGTATCAATACAAATATGCTGGCTGCAAACCCACCTGTTTGCACACTATTTTGGCAGCTGGACTGAGCAATTGCCATTCTCTAAGTGCTTTTGAAATAAAGAACACTCTGAGAATCCCCCATAAGGAGATGGGATAGTGCAAAACCTGTCAGTTCTGTAAGATTTCTACTACCAACTGCAAGTGACAGCAACATAGGAGAAAAGTAATTTATAGCTAATTTTACTCTGGGGAATATGTACTTCTTAGTTGCATGGTTGCATGTGTTTACATGTATTTAAAATTTTAAATTTTTTATGATAGAGGTCCTTTAACATGTTTACATGAGATAGGCCATATTCACCAAAGATCTGTAAAGTTACTGCACGTAGTGAGAGATGCTATGTGAGTACATACATGCTGCCGGGTCATGGAAAATGGGCACTGGGGGTGGGGGATGAGGGAGCACACTGGAGGGACCACGCCTGGCTGGACAGATTAATGTGAGTGTGATCCCACCTCCTTTTGTCCACACATTTACCACCCTGTCCAATTGTTAATTTCGATCAATGTTAACCCAAAATAAATCAAAATTACATTTTGGGGCATCGAACTTCAGCACTCAGCAGATTAAATCATGGTGATTCAGTCTGCTGCGGTAAATTGCATAGTGTATGGGCACCTTAAAGGATATCCAAGGTGAATACAATTGCAGAAATAGAGGTCTTACATAGTTTCCCAAAGGTCTATAGTCACAGACCACACTGGAAACCGGTCAGGTATAGGCCACAACCAGAAGGAATTGATAACCTTTGACCAATCTAGCCTGCATATGTTTATTGCACAGTCTGTAACACCACTTTGACCCTCCCAACATCTTCACAATCACGAAGATGCTGGGAGCGTGGCCAGAGCAGGAACACTGATAGAATATGCATGCAAAACTAGTCCCGGGTCAAAGGTCAAAGGTCTCGGACTCCCTGTGGTTGCAGCCTATACCAGACCAGTTTCCAAGCAAACACGCTGCAGTCAGTGCCTGGAGACCTCAGCAAACTATATTAGGCCTCTATGTCTACCATTTTATTCACCTCAGATATCCTTTAAGTACACTCCATTTGAATCGTTCATAAGAGCTTCCACACTACAAAGGTACACAAGAGTTAAATTAATGATTCAAACCTGAGCTGAGTTTCAGCTTTTGGAGAAGAAATTTCAGCACAAACCTTTTAGACATAAATAAGCAAGGACAGCATTCTGGCTTCCAATGTACAGATGACTCTTCTTTTCTGTCTGTGGATATTCTCACTGGATACCCATCCAGCCAGCTACATCTGCTTGCTTACTCACAATGCATATATAATCCCCCCTTCCAGCAGCAGACAGAGAAGCACACACAATCCTGATGTATAAACCATTAGGGGGAATGAGCAGTGAGCACGGCCAGTTATGTCCTCAATGCTTCGGTATTCGAGAACTTCAATCATCTTGCCGCTACTTTGTGGTTAACAGCCATTCTTCCTGAGACCAAACCTGCATTCTTGTGTGTACTCATGTGCTCACAGCAAAACAATAAATAATGTTTAATAATCCCCCAGATAGCATTAAAAAGGGGAATCTAAAGGTAAAGAAATAAATAATGTCCACTGGAAATGAATAAAAGAGTGAATTCAGGGAGTCGGGAAGCTTTGGTATTCAAGCATCAGTGACTTGTGTCCATTAGACTGGGTGGTGTCCTTTATTATTCACCTTTGTACATGTGCACAGCTCTCATTTTTTTGCATAAGGATATCATTATGTAAGGTATGATTGTGCTTCAAAAGACTGGCTATACAAGTGTTGCTATTTAATTTTCAGTTTTTGTTTAGGCTAATTTCACACCAGGACGTTGCGTTAGAGGGGGCGTTAAGGTCGCATAACGTCCCCCTAACTCAACGCCTGGTGGTGCTGGATCTGGACGTCAGAGTGAGCCGCATTGTGCAGCTCACTCTTACGTCAGTGATCCCGTGATGCGCACTCTTGTGCGCATGCGGCATCACGTGGTCCCGCCGGCCAATCGCCGCACAGAGCGGCTGCTCCACGAAGTAAACACTGCACGTCATAACGTGCAGTGCATATTAATTAGCCATGTGCCTGGCCGTTCTCCGCTCCTCCCCAACATTAGTGAGCATGTGCAAGCAGTCTAACGCGGCTCAGCCGCGTCTAAAGTACTGCATGCAGTACGTTGCCTTGTGACGCAGCGTTACAATGTAACGCAACGTCCGCACTGTGAAAAGCCACATTGATTTTTCATTACTGTGCGGTGGGCTGCGTTACAGGCTGCTCTAACGTGCGCCTGTAACGTCCCACTGTGAAACCAGCCTTATACTCATACTTAAAGACCAACTTAACCCTAGACAAAGCTTAAAAACCATATAGCCATTAAAGGACACCCGAGGCGAAAATAAACTAATAAAATAAGCAATTGTATCTATCTTCCTTCTCCTAAAAATGACTTTTTAAGATATTCCACGGTTTTATTTTATGTTTTTGTTTTTGAAAGAAAAAATTTAAGTTTAAATCTATTGTTTTTGCTCAATGACACATTCACTGAAGTATGCCAGAGCTAAAATCTATGAACCATTGACCCTTTGTATCTCTTTCTTGCTCTCAGAAGCCATTTTCTGCTAGGAAAGTGTTTTGCAGTTGGAATTTCTTATCAATGAGGGTCACACTGTTGTCACTTCCTGTCTGAGTCAGGACTGAGTCAGCCACTTACATACCTGATACTTAACTTTTTCAGGCAGAGAAAGAAAAAATGGAAGATAGCATAGTTATTTGTGTGCTAGGCACTGTACATACATATGTCAATCTCATCATGTCACATGTCACCGCGGGTATCCTATAAGTTTGTTAAACCAAGGGCCTGTATTTTACCCTTTTAATGGCGAAAGAGACTTCTGCAGCCTTTTTTTTTATATTGTCATGCTACCTGTAGCAGCTTAGCTGAAAGAGTAAATGCAGACTCTGTAACAAGTTGATGTCTGGCTTAACATAAATCTATTGGAGGTAGCTGTGTTAATTAGCTGCCAGCTAACTATCAGAGGCTATAGACTCTAATTAGCTATCTGCTACTTCTGTTGCCTAGGTCAAATATACACAGAAACACATTCTTTAAAGACAATTATAACCCCTCTCCCCCCCCCCCCCCCCAAAAAGGAAAAAAGTTAGATACTCAAAAAAAGAGTAGCGAGGGCTCTGGATCCCTTAACGCCTTCCAGAGTTCCTCTTTGTGTCCCTTAGTGCCGGGCCTCCCTTTTTAACCTCCATCTTAATTGTCTAAGAGATTTTTGGGTCACCTTGGAAGGCCACAGAATTACTCAAGTCTCTGAGTACTGCCAAAGACAAGTGGCTCCGTACTGCACACATTTGAGCACACACTCATATGTGCGTAGCACAGAACCGCTCGCCTTCAGAAGACCCAAGTAATTCCAAGGAGACCCGAAGACGCAGCCAGCAGGAGATTTTAATGGGGACTCAGCAGTGGGACGGGGAAAGAAGAGAGGAACGTGAAGCCTCTAAGGGATCCACAGCCTTCCCTTCTCTTAAGTGAATATCTAACTTTTTTTTGTTTTAGGAGGTTACAGTTGTCCTTTAAGACATAACTCTAATTTAGCTCTAAAATGTATTAGCGCAAATTATAGTATTTTTAGAATACTTTTTATTTTCAATTATATATTAACTTAAGGTTTAAAGTGTACCATAGCTGTCACTATACTAAGATTTGATACTTACTCGGAACTTCCTTTAGCCCCATAAGCACATGCCAGTCCCTCGCCGTCCTCCCGAGGTCTGGCGTTCAGTCGCGACCAGCTCCGATAACTGGCTCAATCATGGTCTTCTGTGCATGCGCAGAGGTCCCACACATGCGCAGAAGACCATGACTGGCATGACTGAGCCAGTTACCGGGGCTGATTGCAGATGAACGGCAGACTGCGTGAGGGACTCACACGTGCTTATGGGGCTGAAGGATGCCCCGGGTAAGTATTGAATCTTAGTATATTGACAGCTCTGGTTTACTTTAAAGGAAACCAGAGCTCACAAAAACAAAAAGATTTATACATCCGCTTGGACCGCTCCCACGCCGCCGTCCTCTGATGTCTGCAGCTCTGGTACCGGTTCTCCGCTCTTCCGTCAGTCGGAGGTAGTCTACGCAGGAGAAGTGCGCTCTTTGCGTATCTCTCCAGCAGCTGTTGGAGATACGTAGAGGGCACACTTCTCTTATGCTAGACTGGCTCCAACAGACGGAAGCGTAGGGACCCGGTACAGGAGCTGCAGACATTGTAGGATGGCGGTGTGGGAGCACAGTCGTAAATTGATTAATGAAAAGGATATTTACTGCACAAAGTTATGACTAAGCATTTCACAGGTTGGCCCCTGCTTCCTCAGGTATGTGAAAATTGTGTTGGGTGGCTTCTCTGAAACATCTAGTGAATTGAGGCCAATGTTGCAAAAGGAATAGAGCAGCATTACCTTTATTTTCTGTGGGTAAGCTCCACCTAGGCAGAGAACATTTATTCTAAAAAGCTTTTTTGGACAAGTTGACTGTTCCATGTTTTAACATGGACACCTTTTCATGTTTTTATTACATAATTTCTCATCACAAAGGTAATCAGATGCTCACAATATACCCAGTTTCGTGTATTGTGTTAGACAAACAAATTACGCTATGTAGGTAGAAAAAACAAAGTTTTGTAAAGTAATACCTTGTAATACTTTTTAAACATTAAAAGGTATTACTTTTACAAAACTTTTTTTTTTTTTACCTACATAATATACCCAGCAGAAATGCTTCCACCAAGCAACCAGAATTATGGGTTGTATCACTATTTTAGGTTTTCCTTTTGGGGGTCTATTTTAGGGATGGTCGGAAATGTTGATTTTCGATTCCGATGTAATTCCGATTTCTGCAAATGCGGATTACTGATACTGCAACATTCTGACCGATTTCCACAGAAAGTGTTTTTTTCCCATTTTTGTTAATGAAGTTAGGTCATTTTAAAAAAGGTTTTTTTGTTTACAGAGTCCGTAATATAGACTGATTTGGAAATACGCAGTAGTTTTGGGGCAAACACAGAATGAGAAACTTTACAGCACAAATCAGAAAACCACAGAAATTGTAAACCAATCACAAAACTTGGAAAAACTCAGTAGTATCCAAGTCTTGTGACTGGTCTACAATAAGTGCAGAAATCCAGAAAATTGCATTTTCTGATTGGTGCCATGTTTCTGAGTTCTGTGATTGGCCGAAAATTTCCGAGTTGCAATTTCTGCTGTGGAAAGCAAATTTTGGATTGGAAACTCGGAAATCAGCATTTCACTGGACTTTTCAAACCCTCCCTAGTCTATTTGCCCTTAAAGGCTGCCCAGTGTTATTTTGAATCCATTAGTAATTATATGGGGTAGTGAAGTCACATGTCGGGCACTTTGTTTTCTTCTATGCTTTGTGTATTTATTGTAGAAACAGGTGGTTGCAAGAGACAGAAGACATTGTGGATGTGTAAAAATGCAGGCTGCAGCCGATACGTTTGTTGAAGAGTTTACAAGTAAAAAAACAGATGAAAAAAAAAACCAAAACAGCCTGGCCAAATATCAGACTACCTCACTGCTGTGTCTTCATGACAAAACATGGCAACTTATAATTTTTAGGGATTGCCATGTTACACAGAAGCACTTCTAGGACTATTACGAGGATCTCATTGGATATTTCCATGATGACGTGGTACAATATATACACGGGGAATATGGGAGGGATCGACAACAACATCCTCAGTGTATTTGGAGTAAGGAGGGGCTATTTATATTATTTGCAGATAGGCGTGTTGTTAGGATCCCAGAGGATTTGGAATAAATTGTGGCACCAATGAACATTCTGCCACATGCACAGTGCACCATTGTGAAAAGAGGTTGTTATCAAGACAGATTATGGTCAGCCAAACAGTATTCAGGAACCTAGCAGGTGTAAGTAGAAATTAGTGACACCCTCAGCAAAACGTAGGATGTAACTTCTTCCCTTGGAACAAAAAATAAAGTCTTAGCTACTAAAAAAGTGCTGCTTCCTGATACAATACATTCAACGCGCTGTCTGAAGGATTTCTCTCAGCCTTAGGCCCCGTTCACACTTGCGGTTTTGCAAAAACCGCACCGGATGTCCGGACCGCACCGGAGCCGGATCGGACCTGAACCGTACGGTTCCTGTCCGGATCCGGTCCGGATCCGGTCCGGTTGCATACGGTTTTCGTGCGGTATGAACACGGTTGCGGTCCGGATCCGGATTCTTAAAGAGATAACAACCTGTATAAATACCTGGGGTTCTGGGAGGTCAGCAGAAGCTCTGGGGTCATTGTTGGAGACAGCTGGACGTGTGGAGACCATCCTTGGATACAGAGACAGCAGTTGGGACCATGGATCCAGTCATTTTTTACGCTTATTACCTGGGAATTCTCTCCTTCCTGTTGTTTCCTACTACTATGTGGGGAGAAGGCGTGCTCCTCGCAGGAGATGGTGGGTGCACCCTCTACTAGCCAGGAGGCAGAGGAAGGGAGAGTTCCAGGCCCTCTACCGGGACCTCAGACGACACCCACAGAAGTTCTACAGCTACACTCGGATGTCTATTCCCCTGTAAGTATATAGGCCTAAATACACCAACCCCCACCATTCCTAAACACCCCACCCTCACCCCCACAACACCTCATCCCTGTATACCTAGCTAAACACACCACCCTGACCCCCACACCCCTGTATACCTAGCTATACACTACACCCCCACCCTCCACAACACTCCCAAACCTCTGTAAACACACCTCCCCCATCCTCCACCCAACACCTTGTCCCACAACATACTTTACAGCTTCTTCCTTTACATCTCCTGACAGGTTTGATACCCTTTTGGAGATGGTGAAGGATGACCTTAGGAAGAAGGATACCACGTTCAGGAGAGCAGTCACACCACAAGAACAACTACTCATCACACTGAGGTATGTAAAAACAAATTTTTTTATTGCAAAAACAACCACTTTCCAACATGGAAACATTCTTCCAACATGGAAGACAAAAAAATAACATATCTATGGTATAGCCCGGTCAGTTTTAAGGAACACCAACCACCAACTTTGTGCTGGAAGAGTTGTAGGGCATAGCTGCCCAAGTGTCTTTCGGGGACACCAGGCCCTAAAATTGAAGTGCTTCAAAAACCTAACCACTGGCACATGACCCTCTGAGCCATGGATGAAGGACACAGGTCAGTGAAAAGGCTAGGCCTCTCACCGACCAGTCAAGGTGTCCTTCATCCATGGCTCCAAGGGTCTTGTGCAAGTGGTTAGGAACAAGAACAAAGTCAGGAGCAAGAGGAACCGATGGCAGAGGTGCATGACTACAGGTGCAGTGCAACAGGTACAAGGTTGTGACCCAGGTAGTGTCTTTCGGGGACACCAGGCCCTAAAATTGAAGTGCTTCAAAAACCTAACCACTGGCACATGACCCTCTGAGCCATGGATGAAGGACACAGGTCAGTGAAAAGGCTAGGCCTCTCACCGACCAGTCAAGGTGTCCTTCATCCATGGCTCCAAGGGTCTTGTGCAAGTGGTTAGGAACAAGAACAAAGTGAGGAGCAAGAGGAACCGATGGCAGAGGTGCATGACTACAGGTGCAGTGCAACAGGTACAAGGTTGTGACCCAGGTAGTGTCTTTCGGGGACACCAGGCCCTAAAATTGAAGTGCTTCAAAAACCTAACCACTGGCACATGACCCTCTGAGCCATGGATGAAGGACACAGGTCAGTGAAAAGGCTAGCCCTCTCACCGACCAGTCAAGGTGTCCTTCATCCATGGCTCCAAGGGTCTTGTGCAAGTGGTTAGGAACAAGAACAAAGTCAGGAGCAAGAGGAACCGATGGCAGAGGTGCATGACTACAGGTGCAGTGCAACAGGCACAAGGTTGTGACCCAGGTAGTGTCTTTCGGGGACACCAGGCCCTAAAGTTGAAGTGCTTCAAAAACCTAACCACTGGCACATGACCCTCTGAGCCATGGATGAAGGACACAGGTCAGTGAAAAGGCTAGGCCTCTCACCGACCAGTCAAGGTGTCCTTCATCCATGGCTCCAAGGGTCTTGTGCAAGTGGTTAGGAACAAGAACAAAGTGAGGAGCAAGAGGAACCGATGGCAGAGGTGCATGACTACAGGTGCAGTGCAACAGGCACAAGGTTGTGACCCAGGTAGTGTCTTTCGGGGACACCAGGCCCTAACATTGAAGTGCTTCAAAAACCTAACCACTGGCACATGACCCTCTGAGCCATGGATGAAGGACACAGGTCAGTGAAAAGGCTAGGCCTCTCACCGACCAGTCAAGGTGTCCTTCATCCATGGCTCCAAGGGTCTTGTGCAAGTGGTTAGGAACAAGAACAAAGTGAGGAGCAAGAGGAACCGATGGCAGAGGTGCATGACTACAGGTGCAGTGCAACAGGCACAAGGTTGTGACCCAGGTAGTGTCTTTCGGGGACACCAGGCCCTAACATTGAAGTGCTTCAAAAACCTAACCACTGGCACATGACCCTCTGAGCCATGGATGAAGGACAGAGGTCAGTGAAAAGGCTAGGCCTCTCACCGACCAGTCAAGGTGTCCTTCATCCATGGCTCCAAGGGTCTTGTGCAAGTGGTTAGGAACAAGAACAAAGTGAGGAGCAAGAGGAACCGATGGCAGAGGTGCATGACTACAGGTGCAGTGCAACAGGCACAAGGTTGTGACCCAGGTAGTGTCTTTCGGGAAAACCAGGCCCTAACATTGAAGTGCTTCAAAAACCTAACCACTGGCACATGACCCTCTGAGCCATGGATGAAGGACACAGGTCAGTGAAAAGGCTAGGCCTCTCACCGACCAGTCAAGGTGTCCTTCATCCATGGCTCCAAGGGTCTTGTGCAAGTGGTTAGGAACAAGAACAAAGTGAGGAGCAAGAGGAACCGATGGCAGAGGTGCATGACTACAGGTGCAGTGCAACAGGCACAAGGTTGTGACCCAGGTAGTGTCTTTCGGGGACACCAGGCCCTAAAGTTGAAGTGCTTCAAAAACCTAACCACTGGCATATGACCCTCTGAGCCATGGATGAAGGACACAGGTCAGTGAAAAGGCTAGGCCTCTCACCGACCAGTCAAGGTGTCCTTCACCCATGGCTCCAAGGGTCTTGTGCAAGTGATTAGGATCAACAAAGTAAGGAACAAGAGGAATCAAAGGCACAGGTGCAGGACTACAGGTGCAGTGCAACAGGCACAAGGTTGTGACCCAGGTAGTGTCTTTCGGGGACACCAGGCCCTAAATTATTAGTGCTTCTAAAACCTAACGACTGGCACAGGACCCTCTGAGCCATGGATGAAGGACACAGGTCAGTGAAAAGGCTAGGCCTCTCACCGACCAGTGAAGGTGTCCTTCACCCATGGCTCCAAGGGTCTTGTGCAAGTGATTAGGATCAACAAAGTAAGGAACAAGAGGAATCAAAGGCACAGGTGCAGGACTACAGGTGCAGTGCAACAGGCACAAGGTTGTGACCCAGGTAGTGTCTTTCGGGGACACCAGGCCCTAAAGTTCAAGTCCAGCAAAACCAAAAGTTAAAAAGCCCTGTGATGGTATCCTTCCTCCGAGGATCGGAGGTATTCAGAGGAGCATGTCCAGGAACAATTTGACTTTTTTTTTCAAATTGTATCGGCACCACTACTAGAAAAGGTGGGAGTTGCTGCCTGGAAATCTGGACTCTCTTGGGTGCTGGTCGTGGATGAGCTGGACCCTGACAGCGGTGGCCCATATTGACTGCCTCTGTAGCCGGTGTACATCTGTGATGATTGCCAGGTGGGCACCGCTGTTGGTTGTGGGGGTCTAAAAATTGGTGGTTGCAATAATGGCGTGTCCATGTGCTGTTTAATCACCTCCAGCAAATTGGAATGGCACGCCATCAGGTTTTGTGAAGGCACCTTTTCAAGATATGGTATTAGAGACATCACAGTGTGAAAACACGGGTGTGCCTGCAATTTCAGTAGTTCCTTGCTTTGTTGATGCATTTGCTGCATCATGTTCTGCAGCTGGCCCACCGACTGATGATGCTGCGCACGCAGTTGGTCGATTTCTCCTCTGTGCATCTCATGCATCATTTTAAGCTCGTCCCTGTAGTGCCCATGTACAGCGTCGAGCTCACATTGCAGTGTAGTGATGTGGGACTTGTACTGCTCCATGATATGGCCCCTGTCCTCATCTTGCAACTGCCGGGTTATGAGAGTTTGGTGGCTCTGAAGAATCCCGAGAAGTCCGGAGACAGCCCCGGACATCTCGGACTCTGTCTCTCTCCTTGTTGGGGGGAGGGTACCTCGACGCCTCACTGGTGTGGTGGTCCTCACTGGTGGTGTGGCAGCATCTTCCCGTCCTCTGGCCTGTGTCGGGGTTGCCCTGCACGCTGGTTGTGCTGCAGTCTCTCGGTGCTCCTCACTTTGTTCTTGTTCCCCTGGAGCTTCCATAGCGGTCGATTGTGGAGGTTCAGCTTCTTCCACACTCGGTCCTGCAACCTCAACATCCAAGCTCTCTTCTGCCAAGTCATCATCAAAGGACGGAGTTGTGATTAAGGACTCCCTCCTCCTACTCCTCGCCTCGGGGCAATAGGTTACATCGGCGACGTCATCATCCACCAAGCTCTCCTCACTGCTGAACCGTGCCTCCTGGGTCGGTTCCTCTTGCTCCAAATTGTCTTCAGTCCTGTAGATAAAAAAAATATTTATTGGTGTGCCAAACAGCATGTGGCGTCAATTCACAGAGCTAGCAAACACTAGCAATCACTTTATCACCCGTTTCTACCCAACATTTGATAAAGCTTGTGAGAAAAGTTCGCTAGCCATGGGAATTGAGGCCATAGCAATACATGGCCGAAGTCATGGTAAATGAGCTCTCAGTTCCTGCCCACAGTAGTGGTACTTACAGTCTAGGTTCCAGGCTTGCATTGATGAAAGACAATTGCTTGGCAAATTGGTAGTCTTTTTGTCGCCTTCCCCCGCCACTGCCACTTCGTTCGGCAAGTTTTTTCTTCCGTAGCCATTTCACATATGCATCCCGTATATTGCGCCACCTTGTCTTGTACCTTTCTCCTGTAACGACATGAAAAATTGATTTCGATTATTTCTCTTGTAGGTACATCGCAACTGGACAAACATATACATCGCTACATGTCACATTTCGTATTGGGAAGAGCACGGTGGCAGGCATCGTCGTGAGGACTTCGAGGATCCTTTGGACGCGACTGAGGGCCAGATACATGCCTGTGCCGGACACCTCGAAATGGGAGGAGATCGCCCAGGGCTTCTGGACCGAGTGCAAGTTTCCTAATTGTGTTGGCGCACTGGATGGGAAACACATCCGGATTCAGAAACCCGTGGGGAGTGGCAGCCATTATTTCAACTATAAAAAATACTTCAGCATTGTTCTAATGGCAGTGGCAGATGCGGACTACAAGTTTGTGTACGTGGATGTGGGGTCGTACGGTAGTTCCAATGACTCTGGAATTTTCCAGCGTACGACCCTTTGCCGGCTGATGGAGGAAGGCAGACTGCGTCTCCCCCGTGACAGACCCTGGCCTGGGACAAGGGCACCGGCCTACCCCTATGTGTTTGTGGGGGACGAGGCCTTCGCCCTGTCCGACCATGTAATGCGTCCGTACCCAGACAGGGGACTTGATGCCAGCCAGCTACACTTCAATGCTCGGTTGAGCCGTGCAAGGAGAATGGTGGAGTGCACATTTGGGATCCTGGTGTCAAAGTGGAGGGTGTTCCACACGCCCATGCTGCTGAAACCGGGCAACGCAGTTGTCGTGGTGAAGGCAGCATGCATCCTCCACAACTTTGTGCGGCAGGAGGAAAGAGAGACTCCGGAACCCCCGAATGTGCTTCCACTAATGCCCCTGCGGAGGTATGCAACCAGGCCAAGGGTAGTGTCACTGCGGAACAGGGACCAACTGAGACTTTATTTTACCACACCACCTGGACGAGGGTGAATGTTTGGTTTTTAATTTGTTTTTTTGAAATGTGTTTATTTTGGAGTTTCAAGTTTGAGTGATTTTAAATGTATTAATTTTTTACAATAAATTGATGTATAATAATTGGTCATTGTGTATGTTTTATGTGCACAGGTGGGGTACATCGCAGGTGGGTGGGATACATCACAGGTGGGTGGGATACAGCACAGGTGGGTGGGATACAGCACAGGTGGGGTACAGGTGGGTGGGATACATCACAGGTGGGTGGGATACAGCACAGGTGGGGTACAGGTGGGTGGGATACATCACAGGTGGGATACATCACAGGTGGGGTAGAGGTGGGTGGGATACATCACAGGTGGGGTAGAGGTGGGTGGGATACATCACAGGTGGGGTACAGGTGGGTGGGATACATCACAGGTGGGGTACAGGTGGGTGGGATACATCACAGGTGGGGTAGAGGTGGGTGGGATACATCACAGGTGGGGTACAGGTGGGTGGGATACATCACAGGTGGGGTAGAGGTGGGTGGGATACATCACAGGTGGGGTACAGGTGGGTGGGATACATCACAGGTGGGGTACAGGTGGGTGTGATACATCACAGGTGGGTGGGATACAGCACAGGTGGGGTACAGCACAGGTGGGGTACATCACAGGTGGGTGGGATACAGCACAGGTGGGGTACAGGTGGGTGGGATACATCACAGGTGGGTGGGATACAGCACAGGTGGGGTACAGGTGGGTGGGATACATCACAGGTGGGATACATCACAGGTGGGGTAGAGGTGGGTGGGATACATCACAGGTGGGGTAGAGGTGGGTGGGATACATCACAGGTGGGGTAGAGGTGGGTGGGATACATCACAGGTGGGGTACAGGTGGGTGGGATACATCACAGGTGGGGTAGAGGTGGGTGGGATACATCACAGGTGGGGTACAGGTGGGTGGGATACATCACAGGTGGGGTACAGGTGGGTGTGATACATCACAGGTGGGTGGGATACAGCACAGGTGGGGTACAGCACAGGTGGGGTACATCACAGGTGGGTGGGATACAGCACAGGTGGGGTACAGGTGGGTGGGATACATCACAGGTGGGTGGGATACAGCACAGGTGGGGTACAGGTGGGTGGGATACATCACAGGTGGGATACATCACAGGTGGGGTAGAGGTGGGTGGGATACATCACAGGTGGGGTAGAGGTGGGTGGGATACATCACAGGTGGGGTAGAGGTGGGTGGGATACATCACAGGTGGGGTAGAGGTGGGTGGGATACATCACAGGTGGGGTACAGGTGGGTGGGATACATCACAGGTGGGGTAGAGGTGGGTGGGATACATCACAGGTGGGGTACAGGTGGGTGGGATACATCACAGGTGGGGTACAGGTGGGTGTGATACATCACAGGTGGGTGGGATACAGCACAGGTGGGGTACAGGTGGGTGGGATACATCACAGGTGGGTGGGATACAGCACAGGTGGGGTACAGGTGGGTGGGATACATCACAGGTGGGTGGGATACAGCACAGGTGGGGTACAGGTGGGTGGGATACATCACAGGTGGGATACATCACAGGTGGGGTACAGGTGGGTGGGATACATCACAGGTGGGGTACTGGTGGGTGGGATACATCACAGGTGGGATACATCACAGGTGGGGTACAGGTGGGTGGGATACATCACAGGTGGGGTACTGGTGGGTGGGATACATCACAGGTGGGATACATTACAGGTGGGTGGGATACATCACAGGTGGGGTAGAGGTGGGTGGGATACATCACAGGTGGGGTACTGGTGGGTGGGATACATCACAGGTGGGATACATCACAGGTGGGGTACAGGTGGGTGTGATACATCACAGGTGGGTGGGATACAGCACAGGTGGGGTACAGGTGGGTGGGATACATCACAGGTGGGTGGGATACAGCACAGGTGGGGTACAGGTGGGTGGGATACATCACAGGTGGGATACATCACAGGTGGGGTACAGGTGGGTGGGATACATCACAGGTGGGGTAGAGGTGGGTGGGATACATCACAGGTGGGGTACTGGTGGGTGGGATACATCACAGGTGGGATACATCACAGGTGGGGTACAGGTGGGTGTGATACATCACAGGTGGGTGGGATACAG
This sequence comes from Hyperolius riggenbachi, assembly GCF_040937935.1. Taxonomy (NCBI): domain Eukaryota; kingdom Metazoa; phylum Chordata; class Amphibia; order Anura; family Hyperoliidae; genus Hyperolius; species Hyperolius riggenbachi. The sequence continues at coordinate 136,638,840 of NC_090649.1, forward strand.
CACAGGTGGGGTACAGGTGGGTGGGCCACGGGTGGGTGGGCAACACGTGGGTGACACAAATCCATAGCAAAAGTTGAATACATCACAAGCTTAAACCACAAGCCCCCCCCAAAAAACTTCTAGTCAACATACCCTCTGTGCCTTGCTGTCTCTTGCTCAAGTTCTCAAAGTCCTCCACATACAGCTTGGCAATTTTTTTCCACAGTCCTCTGCATTTTTTGATGTTGCTGTGGTCCGCATCCCCCTTGTCCCACAGGGCTGGTACCTGCTGCACCTGTAGGATGAGGTCTTCTGATGTGTAGGGCCTCACCCCCTCGCTATCAGACAGATCCTGCCCCATATTGCTGCCAAAGAGCTCCAGCATGAAGTCACTGCTGCTCCACTCTGTGAACGCTGGTGCCATGTGGTCCCCATCCAAAATGGCCACCATACCATAGAGTCAGCATAGGAAGTGTGGTACAACATCCGGTTTTTATAGCCAGTGTGTTGTGCGCTCTCCGGTTCTCATTGGTTTCCATTGGCCGGATGCAACATTCCGGCTCCGGTCCGGATACGTCAGCCGGACCAGCCGGACCAAAAAATAGCGCATGTTGGAACGGACGCCGGAGTCCGGATCCGGTCCGGCTCCGGTCCGGACGAAACGGACGCATGTGAACGGTCGCATAGACTTTCATTGCTATGCCGTGCGTCCGTTTCGTCCGGTCCGCATGCGGTCCGGCTCCGGCACGGCTCCGGCACGGCGATTCCGGATAGCAACCGCTAATGTGAACCGGGCCTTAGTTTCCTAGCTGTAAAAGAGAGAAAAATGTGGACTGGAAGCTGTTTTGCTGGTTGAGCCATCTTACCCAAAAGAAATAATGTGGTTGCCATCTCCTTTTCTATTTTCAAGTAAAAATGTTTGTCATCTGTTCATCAAGATCATCTTTTGGCAGCTGTCATGTCCCAAGCCAGGAACAAGCATGGAGTCTCACTAGATTGTATTTTGCTTGTTTCTTTAATTCCTCCTCCTCTTCCTTTTGAAGAGTTAACCTTTTAGTGCACTTCTAATACACAATGCAATGATGTGAGTTATATTATCTTGTGTAAGGTTTTATTTCTTCTCATTTTTCTTTCATATGCCAATCTAACAGACTGACATCAAGCTTTGAGAGTGTTTAGTGGCAGTTTCGGGAAATTGCTTTCTGCATGTTCCCACTTAATGACTTTGGGATGTTCTAGGATATGATGTGATGTCTTTCCATAAAGAATGCAGCAAACATGTCATGGGACTCCCTTTACAGCAATCTTCCATGCACCAGTGTGTCTGCCAGACCAGAGTATACAGTATTTTATTTCACTTCCTAAAAGTAAATTCTATCAACACAAATTAAAATACAACATTAAACCGCACGGCTTTCCTTAGCAGAAGAACGCCCATATGCTGTAGACATCAGTTACAAAAATATTAATCATTAGTGTTCATGTAAAAGCTTAAAGGAGAACTTCAGCCTAAACAAACATACTGTCATTGACTACTTGAAGACCGCCTCACGCCAATGGGCGTGACTGTGGCGGCAGCCCCAGGACCACCTAATTGGCATTAAGTCCTGGGGCTGCAGTTTCACAGGGAACGGCCGCGCGCATGTGCAATCGTTCCCTGCCACTTCACGGAACGGAGTACCATGAATAGCCTGCTAGCCGCCGATCGCGTCTAGCAGGCTGTTTGTAAACGAAAGGGGAAAGAAATCCCCTTTGTTTACAACTGCACACCGCTGGAGTCCCTGGCAGTGCTGTATGAGATCGGCGATCCCCGGCCTCTCATTGGCCAGGGAACGCCGTCCTCTCACAGGCTGATGCCCATGAGAGGCGAATGAGGGAGGGGGAGGGAGGAGAGAGGGAGAGAGAGCCTCATAGAGGCTGGGAAAAATAATAAACAAATGGCCGCAGCGATCAGACCGCTCCGGTGGCATGTCCCCTAAGGGACAAAAAAAGGAGGTGAGTCCGATCGCTGGTCATCATAGCTGAGCTGTGCAGGAGGCTGAAAAGCCTGCACAGCCCAGAACAGCAGAAAATGGCCTAGTGGTCTTTAGGGGGGGGGGGGGGGTGAGCACTGTGGGCGTCAAGTGCTTAATGCTAGGTACACACCATACAATTTTCTGTTAGATTCTTCTGTTAGATTTAACTACAACATGGGAAAAAAGTTATCTGGCAGGTAAATCTAAGAGAAAATCTAACAGAAAATTGTATGGTGTGTACCTAGCATAAGTTACAATAGTTATGTTAATTAAAATAAATAGGTAATATAATCTCTTACCCACCCTGTTTTAGAAGAACTTGCAAATGTTTGTGACTTCATGGGGGCAGCCATCTTTTTCATGGGGGCAGCCATCTTTTTGGTTGAAAGGAGGTGACATGAGACACAGTTTCAATTGTCCTGTGTCCTGATCACCCCTCCCAGCTGTGTGCGCTAGGCTTCAAATCTTAAATAAAACAAAAACAAAAAAAACAAATGTGCACCAAAACAGCAGAACAACTACATTAAAAAATCCCATCATGCTTTGTACAACATCAGGGGAAAAATACCCGGGCAGTTTTCTTCTGTGCAGCTAAAAATGAGGCTTGCTTAAGAAAAACAAAGTTCTGATGCTGTGAAACTGTTAAAAAAACACCAAGCCTTTTCAGTGATGCTGAGTAGATTTTTACTCCGGAGGTTCACTTTAAACAGAAACTCTGGGAAAAATGTAAAAAAAATATTTACTGGTATATGTGTTGTATCCATATATTTGTAAAGTTAAAAGACACAAACCACAACAAAAGTGTCAAGTTTAAAATTCATACTTATAAATGTATATTTCTACCAGAGTGAAATGCACTATAAGTTACTTTTTTTCCTATGTCACTATCACTTACATTGGGTAGTGGAAATCTGACAGATCTGAGAGGTTTTGGACTATTCCATCTTACTTCTTTATTTACAAAAGCACTTACTGAACAACTTGCTCCTACTAACTGCCAAAATAGTGTGCCAAACAGTAGGTAAGTTGACATCTTTGTATACTGTAGATCCTTTCCAGGAAGAGCTTTTGTGAAGAATAGAGTTCATACTGAGGATCTCCCATGAGGAGATGGATTAGACCAATATTATTCAGATCTGTCTGTTTTTTACTACCTACTGTAAGTGACACTGTGACAACAACATAGCCAGTGAGTTTTTAGCAGAATACCCTTGTCCAATGTTATGGACAAAGGAGTAATCTCCATAATGTGGTGAACAGGGCTGGATTTAGGCCAAGGTCACCTATGCCGTGGCCTAGGGCACCACAGGATGAGGGGCACAAAAGCAGCAGGCTAAACTGGTGCAGCATTCGCAAGCTTGCAAATGCTGCAATGCAGGGAGATCAGACAAGCGCCTGACTGTGGTGCTCTGCTGCTAGCCGCCTGTGCAGCAGCCACCTTGCTCTCTGTGCACGTTTGCATTGTGGCCGGCGGCTATGGACTTGAGTAGCTTTGGAGCCCGAAAGGAAGAGGAAGTTTCTGCACTGGAGACGAGCGGAGAAATATTAGTTACTTTTAAACAAAACCAGTTACCTGGCAGTCCTTCTGCTCATTCTGGCATCAATATACTTCAGATCAGGTGTTTTTGTGGCTATATTAGTTATGGGTGTGAAAAGCTTGTTGGCCACACTTGTTTTATGGCCCTTGTGAGATGTTCCCCAAGGCCGTGAAGGGCACCAAGGGGAGTCAAGGGAAGGGGTGTGAACTTTGGGGGGCCCCATTAAAGTTTTTTTGTTTTTTTTGCTGGGGACACCATGAATTGTAGTTTAGTGGTGGTTGGAAATGTCAATATTTGATTAAATTCTCATTCCTGCCAATGCCTGTTACCGAATCCGCAGATTTCCAATTTCTGTTTTCCAATTCTTATTTCTCAGGAGCCTTTTTTTTTTTTGGTTTTTTTTTTGTTTTTGTTTTGCATTCTCTGATTGGCCAAATACTTACTAGTTGACCCTGCATTCTCTGATTGGTCCAGTGCTTCCGAGTTCTGTGATTGGGCTAAAATTAACGAGTTGAGGTAATGCAGTATTTTTGCAGAAATCCAATTTCCGATCGAAGATGCCGATTTCCGTTCGGAAATGCTGAAATTTCCTTTTTCACAGAATCTGAATGAGCATCCCTATTGTAGTTACACCACTGCATACAACTCATCTTGTCAGATCTGACAATAATGCTACATGCTTGTTCAGGATCTATGACTAAAAGTATTAGAGGCAGAGGATTAAAGGGAATAAATATGGTAGCCTTCATATCCCTCTTGCTTCAGTTGTCCTATAAGCAATTGTATCTACAGTCTTATCCTACAGTGATCTTTCTAGAATCCCATAGTGCTGTTTTTTAGGCTGATGTCTGTGTTTTTAAAAAAAACGACTCTCATGTACAAAATCAATGTTATTAATATCATGATATTGCGTAATATGTTGGCGCTTTATAAATACAATAAATAAATAAATAAAATGATAAGGGATTTTCCCTGACAAAAACTATGTTTAAAAACAGACTTACCTTTGCTGGTTGTAAGGCTTCATAGGGTTGGCTGAGGTGTCATTGCAGCTTGTATAAGGTGACAAGGCACACTTGTGGCCATTTTTCAATGGTTAAGAACCATAGATAGCGCACATACATTTTATTATCATTATTATTTGGCAGCAACATCTTCTGCAGCGCTTTCTAGAGTATATATAGTCTTGTCTCTAACTGTCTCTCAGAGAAGCCCATAATCTAATATCCACCATAGCCATATGTCAATTGTAGTCTATGGTCAACTCTTTTAAAGGGAACCTTAACTGAGAGGGATATGGATGTTTCCTTATAAACAATACCAGTTGCCTGGCAGTCCTGCTGATCTCTTTTGGGCAGTAGTGGATGAATCACACACCTCAAACAAGCATGCAGCTAATCCAGTCTGACTTCAGTCAGAGCACTTGATGTGCATGCTTGTTCAGGGGCTGTGACTAAAAGTAGTAGAGAGTCCAATCATGCAGAACCAATCTAGACTCAACCAGTCGGCAAACCAGGAAATTCTCCACAAGTTTCACATTTGTTTGCAGTGGTTATATAGTACATACAAATAAGCACGATGTTTCGGGCACAGTAAGCACTTGATAAAGGGCTCCACGCCCGAAATGTCGTGCTTATTTGTATGTGCTATATAACCGCTGCAAATAAATGTGAAACTTGTGGAGAATTTCCTGGTTTGCCGACTGGTTGAGTCTAGATTTGTTCTGCATGATTGGACTTGATACTTGAGGTTGGATGGACCCTCTTTCCGAACTGTGACTCCCAGCAAAAGAGGTGGTTTGACCGAGGCCTGCAGGTTATGTACTTCAGTGGTGTAAAAGTTGTAGAGACACAGGATCAGCAGGAGAGTCAGGCAACTGGTATTATTTTTAAAGGACAAATTCATATCCTTCTCAGTTTAGGTTCCCTTTAAGGGGAAGCCAATAAACTTATCTCTATGTTTTTGGGCTATGGGAGGAAACCATAGTGCCATGAGGAAACCCATACAGACACGGGGAAAAGATACAAACTCCATGCAGATAGTGCACTGCTAGGTGAGAGTGTTATCCACTATGCTACCATGCTGCCCACATTTTACAGACATTTACACATAGTATGTGACTGGCGCTATACATGCAACGTGCACATTTCATAAATAATCTGATTTGTGCTGTTTGTGCAACGCTCATGATGTACTTTCTGAAAACCCCATTAAAATGTACGTGTGCTGTCTGAGCTCATAAGCTTTACCAGCAGATAAGGAATCTGTTCCATTCTGGCTTAAAATAGCAGACAGACAAATATTATCAAAATAGTTTGATTGCTTAAAAAAGCTCCCATGATTTAAACTGAATGCTGCAGGCACTCTTATTGACCTGAGGAAGCGGGCAGAGACTCATGAAACATGTTGTCTTTTAAAAATTGTGCTTGAATAATCGTTACCTGATATAAATCCTCCTTTTGTCTGGGTTTTGTCATCTGGACCAGGGGCATAACTAGATATCACTGGGCCCCCCTGAGAAACTTTGGATGCCCCCCCTCAAAAAGGCTAGGGGTCGAGCAGCACTGTACACAGGTCGAGCAGCACTGTACACAAGACCCTGCTGAACACTGAATAGGGAATGTCTACAAAACTTTGTCTGCAAAACTTTGTATGATTCCTTATCAGTGGCTGAGCAGATGCAATCACTAGAACAATTGTGCAGAGAGAAGAAAGTTTTTTTCTCTCTGTGCCCTTAGTTGTCAGTACCTCAGCACAGGGACAAGAAACTTCTCCCACACTGGGCTCCCTGTGGCTTCTGGGTTCCCCTGCGGCTGCATCCCTTGCAGGGTCTATTGTTACGCCCCTGATCTGGAGAGATAAGATACTCCATTTTATATAAATTTTATTAGTTTTAATTTTTATTTTAACTTTTAGAGATCATATGCCATATATACTTGCATATAAGCCGACCCAGGTATAAGGCGACCCCCAACTTTTACCTGAAAAAAACAGGAAAAAATTATTGACCCGCGCATAAGCTGAGCTTAGGAAATGCTGGATTGGTGCAGATGGAAATGATCTGATTAATATATTTGTAATGTATTTGTGTTTGTAATACAATGACATTGTATCTGATTGTATTGGCTGTAACAATGAAATGTTTTTTTGTTTAAAGATTATTATGCTGTAATGATTATGCTGTTGTGTATCTTTCAGAGCAGAGAGGACATTCTGAGTTCAGGTCCGCTTTCAGGATAGTCCTCAGTGCCTCCCCTTCTCGATGCAGGCCCTACTTCATGCCCCCACAGGTAGTAACTCCCCTCCAGTGAAGCACCCACCTCAAGTATCTCTGCAGATGTGTGCAAAGTAGTGTGGCTTCATTTGCTTACTGCCGGGTCGCCGAGACTCTTCTGTAACTGAAGTCCATAGCAGTCTCATCTCTATGATACTTGTGTCACGCAAGGCACCACTATAGGGCGTCATAGCAACGAGACTGCTATGGACTTCAGTTACGGAGGAGTCGCGGGGGACAGGTGGTAAGTAAATAGAGCCGCACTACTTTGACCATATCTGCGGAGACACTCGAGGGGGAGAGAGAGACACTGTGGACACATCCTAGCTGCCAGACATTCTTGTGGCGTTCTGGGGGGATAACATGGCTACCTGCTTGACCGTGCAGCACTAAGCAGTGAGCACATGACTGGGGGGATCATGCGTAGCTTTTTATTTTACATTGCGGTGGGCACTTCACTCGGGGGGTGCCACTACATTCATGACTCGCATATAAGCCGACCCCCCACTTTTGGACACTTTTTTGTCCCAAAAATTCGGCTTATATGCAAGTGTATATGGTACCTCGATCTATTTCCTTGGGCGCCTCCATCTTCCAATATTGCAGAAAAAAGCATCCAGTGTTGTGGGACATATGTACTCACACCAGATTTTTGCTCAAAATGATCAGGAATGATTATTTCAAGTGATGAGCATCTATCTCTAACCTTGAAGAGTTTGTGAAAAAGTAAACCGCTACCCATGCATATAAAATCCTTGGTATTCCTTCATGTCATTTGAAGTGTTGAAGCCAGTTGGTTCGTAATAATATGCTTTCAAGAACACAAGAAATAAATCCTCTGCTTTATTTTTCTTTGGATACACCATGACCTGGATAAGCGAGAACCTTCACAGACTTAAAACAAAGTTTCATCATGGAAAAAATGTCTCTTTTCTGTTTTCTTGTCTTTATCATCTTTAGTTGGCAATCTGTTTCCTTTATGTCGAGCCTCCTCTGTCTTTCCTCCAGCACTTCTGTTGTGGAAGTGTGTGATCTTAAGTGTCCACCTGTCACTCTTCTGCTGACTTGTGGGAAAATGTTTAGCACATGCTGAAAGGGGAGCTCTGGAAGATTTATGCAGGTTTCGTTTCAGAGTCCAATAACAGCGATGGGTAAGGTGTGATAGCTGTGAGATGCGGAGCTTATTCCGTACAGGGCGGAAGGGCTGTTACATATCCCTAAGCAGCTCAAAGTTTCTCAGCATTGAAGTATTAAACTCTAGGCTGCTGAAGTTGGAAGCTGGAGTAAAGAGGATGTCCCAATCCATCTGCTTCCTGTAAATCTTGCTTGGTTCTGGATTTCCTAGCAGAACACCTTCTTTATGTTGTGACAAACTTCCCAATGGGATACACCATTTGTGAATAGAGAGTAACCTGCCAATTATTCAGTTAGGCCTAGTAGTACACAGTATTCTTTGTAATGCCATTTTTATTTTCAGTCTGTGTTTTTATTCTTTTCTTTGATGATGTTTGAGCATTTTTCCAGAGTTACTTTTTTACTATGAAAGTCACGACTGTTATAAAACACTTTTTCTTTCTTGTTATTACAGGCTTATTCAGCAAGGTATTTCCAAGAGCAACAGATATATGAAAAGGACACTAGCCCATAGCAGGCCAAGACAAAATCTGTATGCATTGAGTCTAGTAGATTACCTGGGTTCTGCTGTATATTAATATTAGTATTTAGTAGAAATATAGCAGCAACATATTCCCCAGCACTGAACAGAGTATATTATCTTCTCACTTAACTGTCCTTCAGAAGGGCTCACAATCTAATCCCAATCATAATCATATGTCTGTGTATATATCGTGTAGTGTATGTATCACAGTCTAGGGCCAATTTTTTAGGGGAAAGCCAATTAACTTATCTGTATGTTTTTGGGAGGTGAGAGGAAAGCAGAGTGCTCGGAGGAAACCCACACAGACACAGGGAGAATATTCAAAATCCGTGCAGATAGTGCCCTGGCTGGAATTTGAATCTGGGACCCAGCGCTGCAAGGCGAGAGTTCTAATCACTACACCACCGTGCTGCACATACATATATGTTAATAATGCAATTGTCACTGTTGCTATTTGGTCTGATTTTGTTGAGTAAGCAATTTATATATAAAAACATTAGAACAGATCTAAGAAATGTGCCATCAAAGTGGACTTGATCTCTGTGACAATAGCAGTCCATGATTCATTTTCCACTGCAAATTAAAGAGTGTGAACACATGAATGGTTTCTCGGGCAACAGTCCATTTTCCAATGTTCAATTTTAGAGAGTTTGCATATATCTCCCTTGTTTATGTGCCTTTGACATTTTAACATATGCTGGTGGTGTTAGCTGAGTCGAGTTAGCTGGTGGTTCTTCATATTGGTTGAGCTGAGGTATCTTTAAAATTTGCATTATATCTCTGCCCAGCCTCTTGAGCTCCTCTAAAGTCAGACATCAGCCTGATTGAGCAATTACCTCTATTTGCTGTGTATAATTTGGTTAATGCAGTGGCACAGGGGGATTATGCTAGTCGAAGCAGGAAATTCCAGGGCCTGCTAGCATTGGAAGTTTAGGCTCCGCCATAGGCAGGCATAGGTGCCATATTTTTGTGGCACTTTTTTTTGTGGTGGCGGTACAGTCAAGGATAGCGGGGGGGGGGGGGGGGGATAAAATTAGCCTCGTGGGGAGGGTTAAGGTTAGCCAATGATGGGAGTGGGGATGGTGGTTAAGGTTAACTGTGGTGGGTTAGTTAAAGATAGGCACCAGTAGTGGGAGGGTTCAGTGTAAGAATAGGCTTTGGCTTAGCTGTAGCAAAATACCAATATTTTATTATTGTTTTTCGACTTTAACAATACAATAACATTAAATTTACAGATAGTCCACTATCGCTTTTCTGGGCACCCAAATTTCCGGGTGCCCTTTTTTGATGTATGCTCTGCTGGTGGCCCCTCCCACCCATGTGACTGCATCCCTCAAGGTTTGGAGCCCATGGTCCAGCAGGTGGCCTGCAGTAAGTCTTTTTTTCTGGATACACTTACTTTATGTGTAGGATGTGATTGCTAAAAGATTCCCCCTCCAACCCACCCAGGAAGTCACTTCAGTATTTCACATTTCTGAGTTTTTATAAGTGAGCTAAATGCCACAATTACCATTATAAATATAATGTAAATAAATGTCCTACTTAACTCGTCTGAACTCAAGATCTCATCATCACTTACATTCCTGCTTTTAAATTCAAGAAACAACACTTTGATTTGAAGAGATCCCCCATGATTCGATTATGGCTGCTGTCTGTAACCATAGCAAACACACATTGTAAATCTAGCCCTAATACAACGCTACAATGACCTAAATGAGACATGAACTCATTATTAGTAGAATTCACAGAAACACACAGTCCAGTCAGAATTACTTCATTGTTATTCTACTTCTATCTTGGAGATTATGATTTTGATCTAAACCTTGAGCACATTGTCAAACATTTCTGATACATAAAATGCTGTAATAGATGGATACAGATGAATAGTTTATTTTCTTTTTATAAGTTTCTGGTGATGTCATTAGATGGCCTTGACAACCGTAACTCAGATCACTCATGACATCATTAAGAACATGAGAAAAAGTATAACAAATTAAATCTATATAAACAAATCAAAAAAGAATAATAAATAATATATTAAACACAATGAATGTAGAGATAAGAGATACAAAGAATGATATACCTGTATAAGTGAAAGTATGACATGAATATTGAGGAAATTGTGGTTTAATATTTAATATTAAAGGTACTGTGTAGATTTAGGTTAAACACCAGATTGGAAAGAAGGCTGATTATTCGGATTGGTTCATATCGACCTGCCCATTGCTGATATCCTGGCCAGACTCAGGATTGGCTGGAATGCTAAATCAGTATATCCCGACCTTGGCACCAATCAGCAGCCAGTTTACAGTAACCTGGAGGTGGCTGGCAGGCTTTTTATTGGGTGCCTGCAACAATTGGTATTTTGTCCCAAAAGGTTTCAAAATGGAGCAGCCATACTCAGAGTATTCTTTTCAGTACTGTGTGCTTAGCTTTCTGCATATAAAATAGCTAGGAAGTTTTAAAGATTAAGAAGTGATTCTTCTATTATGGGGGAGCTTTAGTAGAGCATTTAGAGAACACAACTTGTTGTTTATAGGGTCTCTGTTAGGCTTGAAATCAGGGGTTATAGAGGCACTGTAGTGTTAGCAATCATCATCAACATAATGGTGTAATCAGTCAGTAAAGACTTGTTCACACTAAAATCACCCTAAAAGCGCTTGTGCAATGATACCCTATGAGAGTGTTCACATAGGAGCGGTTTATTTTCCGATTCGCTCACCACCTGTGCCATTTTGAGGGGGATTTGCCTATAATGAAAGGTATAGTGTAATTGCAAAATGCATGAAAAATCGTTTTGCATAGCGATTTCCCAAGCACTTTTAAGAATAAATAAATTGTAAAAAAGAAATCACTCTACAAAAGCTCTTAGAAAAGCTCTTTAAAAAAAAAATCTAATGCGCAGATAAGCGCTAAAAAAATCACTCACAAAATCGCAAAACGCTGGCGTCAGCGATTGCGATTTAAGATGTGAACAAGGCCTTAGTGTACTACTTATTCCCTACAAATTACTTTTAGTATATTTTGAAATCTTGCCCTATTTACAGTTTATCACATACCATTATAGTGGCTGTGTGATCTGGTTTTAAAGTACCAATTTACTAATTCATTATTTAAAGGCTCTTACTTCCAAGTTAGTGAGACCAGTAAGGCCCAGTGTTAAAAGAATACACTTCACACCCCTGTGGCAGATTCCAAGGATTAGGTGTAGAGATTGCCCGAACGGTTCACCGGCGAACGGTTCCAGGAAAACTTCCGGTGGTTCGCATTCGCCATGTAACGTGAGCTTTTCCGGAACTTCGGTTCGCCCCCATAGTGTGCCATTAGGGTCAACTTTGACCCTCTACATCACAGTCAGCAGGCACATTGTAGCCAATTAGGCTACACTCTCTCCTGGAACACTTGATAAAGGCCTCAGGCCGAAACGTCATGTGTTGGTTTTTGTAACTATGGTGCAATAAAACACAGCATTTTGCTCAAATCCAGGTGGAGACCCAGCCATCTTTCTTTTGTTACACTCTCTCCTGGAGCCACTCCCCCCCTTATAAAAGGCAGGCAGCGCTGGCCATTGCACTCACTCGTGTGCCTGCATTAATTAATGAAGGGACAGCTGCTGGCAGACTCTCATAGGGAAAGATTAGTTAGGCTCTTGTAGGCTTGTTTGTTATTGCTAAAATAGCACCCCTCAACAGCTCTTTTGAGAGCTAATGTTCTCCTGATGTGTTTTTTTTGTGTGTGTTGCCCACTGACACTGCATTATACAGCCCTATCTGTTGCAGCTGGACCTTGGTAATTGCTATTACTGTGCCAGCCAGGCCCTGCCTAACTAACTACTGGGGCACCTACTTACCTATACGGCGACACCTACCTATGCCTACCTATACTAGGGCACCTACCTATGCCTACCTACCTATACTGGGTCTCCTACCTATGCCTAGCTAACTACTGGGGCACCTACCTATGCCTATCTACCTATACTGGGACACCTACCTATGCCTACCTACATATACTGGGACTCCTACCTATGCCTAGCTAACTACTGGGCACCTACCTATGCCTACCTACCTATACTGAGACTCCTACCTATGCCTAGCTAACTACTGGGGCACCTACCTATGCCTATCTACCTATACTGGGACACCTACCTATGCCTACCAAACTATACTGGGACTCCTACCTATGCCTAGCTAACTACTGGGGCACCTACCTATGCCTATCTACCTATACTGGGACACCTACCTATGCCTACCAAACTATACTGGGACTCCTACCTATGCCTAGCTAACTACCGGGGCACCTAACTATGCCTACCTACCTATACTGGGACTCCTACCTATGCCTAGCTAACTACTGGGGCACCTACCTATGCCTATCTACCTATACTGGGGCACCTACCTATGCCTACCTACCTATACTGGGACTCCTACCTATGCCTAGCTAACTACTGGGGCACCTACCTATGCCTATCTGCCTATACTGGGACACCTACCTATGCCTACCTACCTATACTGGGGCACCTACCTATGCCTACCTACATACAAGAAGATAATAAGGCCGTTGCTTCATTGTGGACAGACCAAATTTGATCAGCTGGACAGTCACTGTTGTTTGTTGTCTATCATTGAGCTACCACAGCCCGGCGACCATATGGGCTTGAGAACCGCCACGGCCTGCACTCTCGCCATGGTGCGCACCAGTCCAGCACGGCCGTCACTACGCAAACAGCTGTTTGTGGTGCGTTACACAGTGCGTTTGCTGTGTCAGTGTGAAGCAGTACTCTAATTACACTCCCTGATTGATGTATACACATGCAAGATGTTTTAAAACACTTTAGGCCTGCAATTTAGCATTCAATGTGATTTCCGCCCTTAAAACGTTGCTTTGCTTCAAATCCAGATTTTCCCCCGGGACGTTTTGGCATCTATCCCACTCCGCCATGCCCCCCTCCAGGTGTTAGACCCCTTGAAACATCTTTTCCATCACTTTTGTGGCCAGCATAAGTGTTTCTAGTTTTCAAAGTTCACCTCCCCATTGAAGTCTATTGCGGTTCGCGAAAGTTCGCGCGAACCAAACCTTTCGCGGAAGTTCGCAAACCGAAAATCGGAGGTTCGGGCCATCTCTAATTAGGTGCAGCATGCTGCCAAATCCTCGTGTATATGATGGAAAATATACAGTATTTACAGGCACTCCGCCCTGCAGGTTGTGGCACTGCTGCTATCATTGTTGTCTCAATCAATCTTAATGCTAATACAAATGGATCCTGGCATAGCCTCCTTAATTTCCCTCAAAGTTACCACCCTTTATCCCAACTGTACCCCCCACCAATTCCTTTAAAAATGTAAACCTTACACAAAAAGACCCAAACTTTGTTTTAAGCAAGTCCCCTTTGCTTGTCTTGCCAATAGTCTGAGGTGATGGCTGCCTAATTTTGTTAGGAAAAACCCTCTATGGGCTATTCACAAATGCAATGTATTTTGTTAGAAAGACAAAGAGCTTTCTCTCTATATTGAAGTGAGGGCTGCTACATTTTGGGGCTCATTAGGCAGAAGTGTTCTCAAACGCATGCACATTTGTTACACTGTATTTATAATTCCAGACCTTTTTTTTTTGTTTTTAATTTTCTATGATTTTATGGTCTAATGCTGCACCTACACAGAAGAGAACACTGGCCTGGCCAAAAAATTATAGACACCCCTTATTTGAAAGAAAACCAGTGCAACAGTGACATAGAGTGACGTAACAATGTAGAATTGCCTATATAAGGAACACTCAGCCTTGGGCGACATCGTTATCATGTAACTAATGTGAAAATGTGTAAGACAAAAGATTTAAGTGACTAGCTTGTGCTAGCATCTCTGAAACAATGACTCTTTCAGGATTTTCTTGTCTAAAAGTATCTCAGAGAGTGGCAGTTAAGAAAAACAATTTTTTAAAGTGATAAAGACTATTCTGGTCGAAAAAGTCTGGAGAACAAGATAGATGAATGGCAAGTAGCACGCATAGTGTGCAGCAACGGAAGGGCAACATTACAACAAATTGAAGCTGAATTCAATGTAGGTGCATCATAAAGCATATCCCAATGTAAAACAGGATGGACTTTGCAAAGGAGAGGCTTTAGCAGCAGTAGACCATCAAGATTGCCTTTGTTAGCATAGACAAATAGAAAAAGACTCTTGTTGTGGACCCTTGCAACTGTGGTTGATTGGTCTCAAATTGGTTTGAGGAAGATCAATCCAGCCCTAACCTCAATCCTAGTGAGCATCTGTGGGACGAAGTCCAAAGAAACACCACCATCCAATTTTGGGCCATTCAGTGTATATGAAAAATCAAAGGAAATATGAAAAGTACTTATAGTCACAACAAGGAGAAGAAGCTAACACAATACACCACATTCACAGATTATAGGTAGTTTAGACAAACGTGGATGCTAAGCTGCAGGATTTCACTATTGTTAAACAACCTGCTATCGGGAGGCTTCTTGCATTGTGTTTATGTGCAACAGACTGTGCTATGCCAAGAGACAAACTAAAACCTGAACTTCATAGCAACTGCTGCACCATGACAATGCACATGGCCATGTAACAACTACAATGGAGATAATACAACAGCTGCGGGATAAACTTTTCCCATATCCCCTCACAGCCCAGATCTGGCGCCTTGTGATTATCACATCTTCAGTCCACTTAAAGCGGCACTGCATGGTCTCAGGTTCACTCCTAACAATGAGGCTGAATAGGCTGGGAAAACCTGGATTTAGGAGCAGCTGGAAAGCTTTTTCTCCTAAGGAATGACGAAGCTGGTTGAACAAATCATGAAGCACATCAGCCTGCAGGGGCCAATGTGGAGGAGTGATATGACCAGCATGTCCATGTGCTCAAAGCTACGAGTATTAAAGGGTATTTTGCATTTACTTGTTGATACTCTCTCAAATGTAAAATGAATACATAAAAGAAAACTGTTTGTTCTTGATTCTGTGTATTTCTGCTATCACGTGGGCCAGCATTTCCATGGCAGAGGCCCCCAGGCAATTAGGATTAGTGGATACATTATTTATTGTTCTGAATTTTGTACATGATATATTAGGTTCTGTTAGGATTATGTAAAGCTGAACTCTTTGTAGGCAGCTAGCTGCAGAGGCCTTGCCTGCTAAATGGTTTGCAATTCCCCTGAAACAGTTCTGTGAATCAGACAGCCCATAAATGCAGAATAGCCACTGTATAGTATACTGTATATCCATACATATAGCCCCCCCCCCCCCCACATGAAAATAATCATAGTGCAGCAGCATTTCACCAAAAAGCATAATGCGGCAGCGTTTCACCAGAAAATACATGTATTGCAGAAGCATTTTACTAGAAAATAATTGTAATGCAGCAGCCAAGGCACACAGGGGGACATAGGAAGGCACAGGGGGACAGAAGGAGGCACGAGGTGATAGAAGGAGGCACACAGGGGGACAGAAGGAGGCGCAATGGGGGACAAATTGAGGCACAATGGGGGACAGAATGAGACACAAAGGAGGACAGAAGGAGGCACAGGAGGCAAAAAGGAGGGGAAGCGGGAGGTACAGGATGACAGAAGAAGGCATGAGGGCCAGAAGGAGGCATAAAAGTGGACAGAAGGAGGCACACAGGGGGAAAGAAGGAGGCACAATGTGGGGCAGAAGGAGGCACAAAGGGGGGCAGAAGAAGGCAAAATAGGGCACAGAAGGAGGCACAATGGTGGACAGAAAAAAGCAGAAAGGGGGCAAAAGGAGGCACAGGAAGACAGTAGGAGGCACAAATGGGAACAGAAGGATGCACAAAGGGTGACAGAAGAAGGCAGAGGGTGATGTAAGGAGGCACAGGTAGACAGAAGGAGGCAGAGGGGGACAGACAGAGCCACAGGGAGACAGAAGAAGGCAAAAAAAGGCACAGGGGGGCAGAAGAAGGTGCAGGAGACAGAGGTGGCACATGGGGACTGAAGAAGCACATGGAGACAGAATGAGGCACAAAGAGAGACAGAAGGAGGCACAGGAGGACAGAAGGAGACACAAAGGGGGGGGGGAAAGGATGCACAAGGCACAGAGTGACACAGTGGCAGCTGCCTGCAACTTACACTAAGCAGATGCAGCAGAGACAAGTAATAGAACACCCACAGGGCGGGGCTTAGTCAGTGGTGGGGCTTTGTTCAGGGGGCAGGGCTTAATCCAGCAACATGGCGCCCCCAGGACCAATGGCACTTCAGGCAATGGCCTGTACTGCCTATGCCTAAAAGCGGCCCTGCCTATAGCATACTGTATATGCTCTGCTCTGTGTAATTCTTTTCTCTTCATCCTATAGCTGAGAAATACAGCTCTGGAGAAGCCTGCTCATTGGACAGATAAGACTGCACAGTACAAGCACTCACTCAGTGACAGCACCTTTAATGACTAACTGTCCAAGACTTCTCTGCAAGCTTTCAAAACTTTTAGTTTCTTTTTCAGGCATGTTTCAGAACTGATCTATCAAGTTTAAATTGAGAACTGGGTCTATTTTGATAACAATTAGAGGTTTTATTGAGATTTTATTGATGTGCTTTCTATGAAAATAAATTCTAGCATAATTGTTTGCTTTGGCGCAGGAGTTTTTTTTTAAATATATTTTAAATGGATATTTTTCGCATTCACAAATGTCTGTGTCACACTTTTAATTTTTTGGGGGGCACCCTAAGATCACCTATGACACACAGTACGGTTACACGGATGTTGCTGTGACATCGTAACAGTACATGTTGATCACACAGCACACAGTGACCAGTAAAGAGGTATTGTTACATTCAAAATGTCTGTGTCACACTGTTTAAATTTTTATGGCATACTGAGATCATCTATAACACAGTATGGTTGGTCACACAAGTGTTTCTGTGATGCTGTTTATCGGTAACACAAATGTCAGACACTAAATCACTTTTGCACAGTAACGGTGGGCTATAAGTGATGCAACCACCCAATATGGTCACACGGATGTTTCTGTGAAATGGTAACAGTACATGTTGATCACACAGCATGCAGTGACCAGCAAAGAGGTATTGTCACAAATGTCTGTGTCACACTGTTTTTTTTTTTGCCACACTGATATCACCGACAACACAGTACAGTTGGTCACTCAGTTGTTGCTGTGATGCTGTGTAGGGTAACACTACATCACTTTTGCACAGTGATGATGGGCTATAACTGTGAAGCAGCCATACATTACACTGTGTATGGGGGTGTTGTGTTGCTACAACACACCACAACATAAAAAAGCAACAAATAAGTACAGCAGAGTCAATGTCACTGTCAGTCCACAAGAGGACTTATGTGGTCAAGATGAGTGCTCAAGAGGACTATTGTAGATCCCTAGCTGGTGAACTGCAAGTAGAAGAGCACCTAGGAAGCAGATACACTGCACAATGTCAAACAACAGCCTATCTCATACTTTCCCTCTATCACCTCTTTCTACAATGACTAATGGGAATAAAAATGGCCACCGGGACCATGTCTTTTATGACCCAGGTGGCGACCATGTCTGATTGGCCATCCTGTTCCATATGACTTCAGGATGAAGGGTCAAAAATGGCACTATGGGTAAGTATGGGGGTGTGAATGGCCTGTATAGTTCATGTTACTTGCGAGTGCATGCATGAGTAGTGTCCAGGAATTGGTCACCGGTGAATGTATTGGGCATCCCTATGTGAGTTATAGTTAAGTCAAACGTTAAACTACACTGACAATAATATCCGCAAATGTAAATGATATTTCACTGGACTATCAATGCATGATTCCATTAAATGGTGAGTTATATTTTCTTAGAATTCATGTGTAATAAAAAATAAAACTGCTAAGAATAATTATAAAGCACAAGAAATATTAACCTAGGCATTAAGAGTACAGTCTGATTTGCTGCGGTCAAACTAGTGAAAGATGAATCATGATGAATTGCCATAAATTACTAAAATGTTGCTCTTGTGCATATTAAATAAGCAGGTATGGATAAGTAGTAAACTAGTAGCAGGGGAAAAAAATCCTATGAATCTGAAAAAAGAGCCATATATATCATATATAATGGCCACATTCTAGCATGGGCTATTAGCCGTGTTTTTCTACTTTAAATCTTCGATTCAAAAAAAAAAAAGGATTGTCGAACTTTTAACTGTGTCTAGATTCTTGATTAACACAATTTGTTAATATGTCAAATCACAGAGAATATAAAATGTTCCAAAAATAATGTTTCAGTCAGCGAGAATTTCCTGTACAGAGGATTCTTCCTTTCTTACAGTAGGAAATATAGAACTCATGAGATTTATCAAGTGCAAATAAAAACCCTTGCCAATTTTTTCTCCATAAATTAGTCAATTACATAGGATCTGTAGGTGAGTGAGATCATCTTCCTGCGCCATCACTATTTAATAAATGTGACCACAAATCCTTAAATGTTTGTGGGCACCAGTAAGAGTGAGCAGAAAAAAAACTATCTTTAGTTACTTAATGGCCCTGGCTGCTGTTCAGGATCATCAGATCGCTCTCATGTGATCGCACTACCTGCCAAAGATGATGAGAGCGTAATACCTGAAGAATGAAAACTTCTTGAAAGAAATCTAACAGTAAAATGTGGCTAAAAGCAGATGAAAAGATATATCTTTATGGTAAAACAATACTAAACTTGAACAGTCGTGAAACTCTATCTTAAATGTGTTGTAAATTCTGTTAAAAAGCAATTTTTTTTTTAATCTGCTCTATATTAAAAAATGATAAATGTTCACGGCATTCCCAGCCTTTGCTGCGCTTTGCTCAAACTTGTAATAATTGTCAGAGCTCTCCTTTGAAATGATGTTCACAGGTCTCTAGAGATGTATCACAGCCTTCAAGCAACAATATTGTCTCTGAGCAGCCTGACAGGTTAAGGGATGGCTATGATTAATGCCTAGGCACGCAATAAGAGCGGATATTAAGGAACAACTTTTACTAAAATGACGTAAACATATGATAAAGTGAAAAGAGAGTTCATTAATAATTTTGGATTCGTGTTTAAAGTCAGAGGTGCAAATATAGAGCGTCTACTGTTGAGTTCAAACAAATTAGTCTACTGTTGAGTTCAAACAAATTATTCATCAAAAAATTTATGTGCCATGCGCCCTCATTCAAGTTCCTCAGTAGTGCCTCTTCATGTCAATGAGAAGATTTCCCCATAGAAATGTATGGAGAATTGTCGGTTATACAACTCGGAGCACTTACTGTGGCCAGGAAGAAATGCTTTGGGGAAGACCTCTGGGTGAACCAGTTATTGAAGTAAGGTATGGATGTATCAGATTCTACATCAGCAACACTCCATATGCATTACCTGAGCTTTTCATCTTTAAAACAATAATGCTATTACAAGATTTCTTACTTTGACTTAATATTTAGAGTGAGGCTCTGGGAAAAACACCCCTGCCCAGAGAAACCCACACAGAATAGTTTGGAACATAGTAATGATGGAAATTGCTCCCAATATCTTTATTGAATTGTAGAAATAGAAGTCATGTGACTGTGCTTCCTAAACATCCAACCACAGACTCCAATTTGTCAAGGGTGCTGATGTTTTTTGTGAATGTTCTCATATACATCAATGAGTTCTATGTCGCATTGCCTTATCCATAAGGTTTAGTTAAGTTTTGGACCATAACAAGGTAGGCCCAGAGCTACATAGATAGAGATAGGTTTTGATAAGTATGGATTTTGCCATGAGTATTCTGTACGTAAATGTTTTCTGCCCTTATAATGTCCCACTGGGAATGGGTCAAAAAATGGTTGCCAGAAATCAATCTAAAGGCTTTCAGAAAATTTCCCACAATAGTAAATCCACAGTCAGACCACCAAGAAAAGGAAGCTTTGTTGTGGGAAATCTGGATTACCAAATAGCTTGTACATAAGTGTAAGGTTTGCAGCTTCAGGAGGCGCCAAGATGCGAGCTGGAACTCGTACTTCCGCATCTCGGCAGTTTGATGAGGTCACTGGAGTACAGGAGGTGACTGACAGGGGATTGAATAGGCGGAGGATGCGCTCTCAGTATGCCCTGCGCCGAGGGAAACAGTGACAGGCGTTCTCCGCAGCGTGGATTAGCGCTGCTTACTCATTGGTGTGTTCTGATCCTGTGTTATGCTGATTGGCTGTCTCTTGTTTAAATGCCAGGTTAGTGCTCTCAGTCAGTGCCCAGGATAGTAACTGCTTAAAGGAGTTATCAGGCAATGTATCTATTTGAAACATGTATGTCTGCGTGTAACTAACCTTTTTTTAGATAGATTGCGCCCTCCGTTCCCCTGAAAAATGTATCCATTTGTCATGGTAAGCTCCGGTCGGGGACCCGACCTCGAAACCGGGCTCCTCTGCGACCCGGAACTGCTTAGGATACGCAGCCGCAGTATAACTAATTTAGCTGTGCGGACGCTGGCACAGAGTGCATCCGTACGTTCACGTACGGCTGCGCACTCGTACTGAGCCATCGAAGGAAGGTTTGAGCTTGCTTCGTCACTCACAAGCCAAACCCTCCGCTTCAGCCGCTGCCCAAAAACACGGCCACTCCCTTCAGCCACCGCCTAGCCTGATGCACGCACGAGGCAAGGCTGTGGCTGAAGGGAGTGGGCTGAAGGGAGTGGGCGTGTTTTTGGGTGCCGGCTGAAGCGGAGGGTTTGGCTTGCGAGTGACGAAGCAAGCTCAAACCCTCCTTTGGCGGCTCAGTACGCGTGCGCAGCCATACTTCAATGTATGGCAGCACGCATTGTAAAATCACTTCCCCCTGCGTTCCACGTAAAGGAACAGGGAAGTTTAGATACTGGGATGGATATAGTACTTCCCGGGGCAGGAAATACAAACGGCCTGAATTGCGGAGCCGGTAAAGCTTCGAGGGGAAAATAAAGCATGTAGTCCTGCTCAGATTAGGCTTGTGAACATCAGCAGGTAGCCCTTTTACATTGCCATTTTTTTGCCCAATAACTCCTTTAAACCTGTTACTGGGTAGCGCTCACCACTTGTCTGTTTTGACTAGTTCCTGATAGATTCTTGTTGCCATATCTGCTTGTCCACTAACTACATTTTTGCCTAGCCCTCTCCTGTACCTTTCTTTGGAAACCTGATGGATTTCTTCTGCTTACCTCGGCTTGTTAAATAACCACGGCTCAGTCTTATCCGTGTCTGTACCACGTTTGGACTCTGTTGTATTTATGTGTATGACCCTGGCTTGTATATCTACTTCGTCTCCGTCTCATCCTTGTCTGTACCATGTTTGGACTCTGCTGGATTTATATGTATGACCCCGGCTTGACTATCGACTTCGTCCCTGGCTAATCCTTATCTGAATCATGTTGGAACTTTGTCTCTTGTGTATGACCAGGCTTGTCTCCTGGACTCTGCTATATCAGCCGTCCCCGGACTCTGTATGCCCTAAAGCAAGTCTTCATCGGACTACCTACCTCCTATTAAGCATCATCTGCCCTTTCATCTGGATTGCTGGTGCTGCTGGGACTCAGGTGACTATACCTTGCTTCTATACCTAGATGCTTCTTTGTGCCCTGTTGTCTTCCCTACAAAAGTTTGCTGGTGTATCCTCTGCATCTCACTCTGTATGCTGAATCTGCTTACAAGGAGCCAGTGTGTGTGTTAGGTTACTCTTTGGAAGTGTTAGCGAGTCAGCCGCATCCGCATACAGTTTGTACCAGAGTCTTATACCAGCCAAACTTGACAATAAGACTGGAGGGTGGCTGCATTTTGTAAATCTACATGCTTTCCAGATAGATAAAGAGTGGGAAGTGGCAGGCGTATGTTTTCTAATTTGTGAGTGATTAAGTTGATTTGCCTACAGGAGGCCTTTAAGAGTCAGAAGCTATACCGTATGAGATTCTAAGGTTACCCATACTGGCCTGCTTGCCACCATTAGTGGGTATCAGTTGAGTTAGTGAAGCAGCCTTAAAATAGCTTACTAAACAAGCCACATTTAGACCTCCATGAGTCTTGAGAACTGTAAGGATTTTATCACTAATACTGTCTTTCTTCTTAAACCATAGGCACTGAAATATAGATTTCTGTAAATCTTGTAGAGTATCAGGCCTAATGGCAACTGGCAATACTCTGAATAAATAGAGAATTCTGGGTTGTAGCAGCATCATCTTGACAACATGTACTCTCTCCAATAGTGAGATAGGGTGTGAGGACCAAGTTAGTAAGTCATTCTTTAATTTATGATACATGGCAGGGCTCATACAGTTGGGAGGGGTCGTTGGACAAATTAAAACCCCAGTATATAAAGTATTGTGACTGAAATTTTAAGCCAACAATATTCGCCACATTCTGAGCATCAGTTCGTAATACATTAGACGAAAATCAATTCCGATTTGTCCAGGTTAATTCTAAAACCAGAAAACGTAGAAAACTTTTGTATTAATGCTAATAGATTAGCAATCAAGGTATACGGATCAGATAGCATGAGCAAAATATCATCGGCGAATAAACTTGCCTTAAAATGATAGGAGCGACGGGTAACCCAGAAATATATGGCGAGGTCCGAATGCAATATGTGAGGGGCTCAATAATCAGTGCAAAGATCCCCAGGGAAAGAGGGCATCTTTGTCAGATCCTCCGCTGAATGTTGAAATGATGTCGTATAATAAAGGGAAGTTTCAAGGTAGCTGTTAGAGTTGACTATAATACCCTTATGGTTGGCATAAATTCTGCCTGAAAACCTATATTTATGAAAAATGTTAATCATATTGGGCCATTAAATAGGGTTGAATTATTTTTCCACGTTGGGTGCCAGAATCGCTAACTTTTGCTTGGTTCATTTAAAGTGATGTTGTATGCTAACAGTTTTGGGTATATTGTCAGAAGCTTGTTTTAGGAGAATGAGCCGCACCTGATCTTTGAAGACTCATTTAATCTGGCAGCCAACATGGAAGTTAGACATTTATAATCCACCCCAGAAGGGATATAGACTGAAAAATTTGGGGCATTAAAGGGTCTCTTTAAGGTTTAAAAATGACCACAATGGTAGAGGAAAGGAACTCAGGAGGAGGGGGGTTACCTTTAAGAATACTGTTATAGAACTTTACACAAATGGGAGCAATTTTGTACGGTATTTTTGTAATATGCTGACAATAGAAGATCTGGCCCAGGGCCTTTTAAGCTTGCCAAATGCAGTTTTCAGCTCTTCAGCCGTAAGACCTCTTTCACAGTGGGATGTTAAAGTCGCACGTTGCAAAAAATTATAATGCACACTAATGCACAGCAATACAAAGTCTGTGTGACATTCACAGTGCACATGTTGCGTTGTGTGTAACGTGTAGCAACATTTAGAAAGTGCTGCTTGCTGTGCGTTTAGCAATACATTTGCTGCGTTATGTGTGCTGCTCATGCTCAGTAAGGTTTTTTAAAAAACGCATGCGCTGTTTTCGTTCCATCAGTACACGATGAAAACAGCGCACCAAGAGACACATAACGCAGTGCAAAATAACGTCCAATGTCATGCACTGCGTTAGGGGCACGGTGTGCGACTTTAATGTCGCATCAAATGTAACGTCCTACTGTGAAAGAGGCCTAAAGGGTAGTTTCAAAACAGCGGTAACCTCAGGGGTTAATGCATGCACTATATTTTGATCAGTAAAACTCCTTGTCCAATGTGTATTTTTTAAGCGGAAAAAAAATTGACAGCCTCCATATTCTTCTCATGTTGGGTGTCATTTAATTCAAAAAGAATACGACAATTACAATTCTAATAGAAAGCCATGAAAGCCACTAACTGTAAAAGTTATAAGTATTTTAAGTATGTTATTTTGCTCGGCCTTTACTGTAGAATCATGGAATTATTGTGTTTTATAGGTAGGAGTAAATATGAAGGAAATAACATTTGCACAATAGCCATTGTTTTGACTGCAGTAAATAGGCTATTTTATTAATTGGTTTGGCTTCAGTGCTTTTGCTGGCTAAGAGAAAGTTTGCCTGAGGTCAGCACTAGTTTTGTAGTGCTCAGTTTAATTAGCAGCACAGTTACACCTGTTAATAAGTTGTACTGAACATTTAATGGCAGTGCATAACAGCTACCCTGCTGCTTCCTTTACAGGTAATTCATCTACTAAGGTTATTTGCTAACAATACCCGGGTCATGCACATAGAAGCTACAGTTACTTAGACTGGGAATACTGGATTTAACGCTTGGAGTCTTTTTATTTTTTTCATTTGCTGTGAGATTAGCTTAACTGGTTATGTCTATTAATCTATTGAAAGAAGGGTGAAAGTACAGGGATTGAAATGTCTGAAGCTTGTGTAGAAGAAATGTGTTAAAAAGAAACTGCGCAGTATGAGCATTAAAGGAAAACAATTTATTAGATATATTTGTATATTTACAAATATACATATACATATATATATATATATATATATATATATATATATATATATATATATATATACAAATATATATATTACATGTAATCAATATGGCGCCAGGTGAGGACGCCACAGCAACAGGGCTCCGGTCTTTTTTTCTCCCCTTCTCCTAACTCCCCCTCTGGCGACCTCCCGACCACCTCCACCCACCTGGGGATGATGCAGGGGTCACGAAGGTGCCTCGCGGGCTGCTGGGGGATCGGGAGGTAGCGTGCTGCGGGGTGAGGATCGCATGCCCAGGGATCACTGCTGCCGGGAGCCGGGACGTCGCTCTGGAGCCAGGGGACGCCATACGCACCACGCAGTGCCGCGCCGAACCACGCTGCCTTCACGCGGCATAGGTTCCGCCTCTCCTGCCGGGGACCACACGGAGAGGTGCAGCGGCGGCTCCACACTGCCCTCGGTCGCTCTTGAAAGCTGCCGCCTGGGAAGAAGCCGCCACGTGCTCCCGCCGCCACCACCAGCCGACCAGGGCCGCCGCCGGAGACCTCCCCCAGAGAACTCCCCATCACCGGACGTCTGCAGCCCAGGACTGCTGGAGTTGCCAGTCCCCCTCCACCACGGGTCGCCCAGGGGCCTAGGGACCAGCAAGGGCACATGGGCCACCCTCCATGTGCAGAGGAGGCCTGACTGCAGCAGCTTCCCCAGTCACCATGGGAACGACCACGACCACGCTGCCACCGTGCAAATGGAGGGCCTGTTGCTGCTCCTCGCAGCCACAGAGAAGGTATGCTGCCCCTGGCCTGTCCACCACTGCTGCCCAGCCAGGGTGCCACACCCCCCCAACCCCCCCCTCCCCCAGCCGAGGTGCCCCCCGGCCTCATGTCCACCACTGCTGCTCAGCCTGGGTGGCCCCAGGCCCCACTTCCACCACTGCTGCCCAGCAAAGGTGCCCCCTGGCACCACAGAGCCCCACTGTGTCTGCACCCTCATCTACCAGCCGTGTGGACTCTGAAAGTAGGAGCGATTCTCCTCGAGCAACCTGGCTCAAGTGATCCCTGCTGTCCGCCCCCATCATGATCCCCCCCAGCATCCTCTCTACTTTTCGTGGACAATCGGTAGCACCTGTCTTGTTGGGAGCGTGTCGCTGTGTAGCGTCCATTGCTGAAAATGGCAGCGCTCATATCAGCTCTCAGGCTGCTCCTCCAGTCCCACTCTTTTTCTGTTCCTGCTATCAGTGTATGTCTTGCTATGTTTGTATTACGTTAATTGTACGTGTATGCTGTAATGCTCTGTTTGTATTATGTCAACTGTACGTGTATGCTGTAATGCTCTCTGTTTTTGCATTGATTTTGCTTTTGTTTATACGTATGTACCATGCTTACCTGTATACGACGCTCTGCTTAAATGTACGCACAAACTGTAATGTTGTCCTATGTATGCTTGTCCCACGTCTACGTATGTACCATGCTTAACCATGCTATTTTCTTGTTTTTCACCAACGACCCTGTATGCGCCAAAACCAATTCCGGGTACAATCCACCGTTGTACTTGGCGAAATAAATTCTGATTCTGATTCTGATTCTGACTTAATCTAAACAGCTGATGAACAAAGAAAAAAAAATAGGTTTCAAAGACAATTGGTGCAGTGACAAATACTGTTTAAAAAAAGGGTGATAGAGCCCAAAGCGGTCAATTGGGGTGCATCCATGTGCCTGGTAATTTAGGTGCCCCATAAAGAACAATGTGAAATGCAAGTATAGCAGTGTCTACCGTATAATTTGGGTGCCAGAGGCACAGGAAAAGCCAGACACAGTAAAATGAAAAATAGTGGCAGAAGGATGCAGAGCAACAGATAGTGGTGAGGGTAAGTACCGTAACAGACAAGACAAATACAATTTATATGGTGCTTTTCTCCTAGCGGACTCAAAGTGCCACAGCTGCAGCCACTAGGATGTGCTCTATAGGCAGAAGCAGTTTTAGGGAGTCTTGCCCAAGGTCTCCTACTGAATAGGTGCTAGCTTGCTGAACAGGAAGAGCCAAAATTTAAGCCCAGGTCTCCTGGGTCAGAAGCAGAGCCCTTAATCAGTACACTATCCCGCCACTCTATCCAACACACTGCACATCGCTACCCATACTGTTTGGCTAGGCAGGAGGGGCTAGTGTTAGGAGTAGGCATTCAGTAGGTGGGCATACGATTTTCCTCTCTTATATTTTTTTCCTTCCAACACACAAATAGGGCAAAAGTAACAGACAACTGAAATAAAGTTACTTAAAACTAACATCTTATTCAATGTGTTATTTACTATGACAAGGTTTGGTTAATATCAATGTTTATTTCATACAATTACATTTGACAGAAATTGCATTACTGAGCAATAAACATCCAGATGTTCATCTCAGTTTGAGATATTGCACTCAATAAGGAGTGTAATATGTTATGTCAAATTATTTTCTTGGAAACCATACATGGAACATACTTTATAACATATGGCTACTGTACCCAACTGTTTCTATCAGATGGTTTCTACTACATCAGTTTCATGCATAACATCTTTTTTTTTTTTAAAGGTACCCCATGACAGGCCTTTAACGATTGCTCTGCATATATTTTGACCTGTCTCAAGTTAATTGTGGAATAAGTTGGGTTCTTTAATTATTTTCCTATTTTCACAAATGATGACACTAATTTGTTGTGACAAGTCAGACACTAAATAAATTATGGACCCCCTTTTATAACTGGATGGCCTATGTAAATAAAAATACTGGATATGCACTTTACAATATATTGTAATATGATTAAATGTGTAACAAAATCCAAAACACAAAAGGGTGAGAGAGCCCTGCCTTGCAAGCTTACAATCTAAAGGAATAGGGCGAAAACAAGAGGTGGGGTAGTATATAATATTCATACCTAGAGGCAGGGGTAAACAGGTGAACTGGCCTAAGATAGACCGTATGCGTGAGGAAAAAAGTGAGTTTAAGGGAGCGTTTAAAGATATCAAAGGTTAGAGAGTGACGGACGTGTTGTGGCAGAGGATAACAGAGGAGGGGTGAAGCACATGAGAAATCTTGTCTACGTGAATGTGAGGAGGTGATTCTAGAGGAGGATAATAGAAGGACATGTACAGATCTGAGATTGTGGTTGGTTTGGTATCTGTAAACTAGTCAGGAGACGTATACAGGAGAGAGATTGTGGAGAGCTTTATACGTTAGAGTTAAAGAGACACTGAAGCAAAAAAAAAAAATGATGATATAATGAATTGGTTGTGTAATATGGATAATTACTAGAATTTTAGTAACATAGAAAATATTCTAACATTTTTATTTTCAGTTATATAGTGTTTTTTTATAACATTGCATCATTCTCTAATATTTGCAGTTTAGACAGTACTCAGCATTCTAAATGGGTTCAAAAGTTCACTAGCCTGCTCTCTAAACTCTTACCTGCAGAGGGAAAAAAAGATACTATAAAGCAATTCACTAAGTTTAACTCCTGTCTTTAATAACTCTTCTGAGCTGTTTTACAGTTATCACAATTATATCACCATGGTGATAACTGTAAAACAGCTCAGAAGAGTTATTAAAGACAGGAGTTAAGGTTAGTGAATTGAGGTTAAAGCTTATATTATCTCAAGTGTCTGGCAGAGTTCTCTGCAACTTTGAAAGTCGTGGAGCTCAATGGCTAATTTGCATAGATAACAACTGGAGTTTCTTAGCTCTTCCTTTACTGAAAACAATATTAGACTTGTGTCTCTGCTGCTAATGTTTTTTTCTTAGCTGTACTACACATACAAATCATTAGATCATATTTTTTTTTTCACTTCAGTGTCTCCTTAATTGGCAGCCAATGAAGAGCTTGACAGAGAGGAGCAGAAAAGGAAGAGCAGGAAGAAAGATGAATGAGACGAGCAGCCGAGTGCAGCACAGATTCAAGTGGTGCCAGTTTGTTAGCTGGTAGACCACAAAGTAGTATGTTAGAAATCTGTGTTTCCCTCTGTGTGACCTGACAGCAGTCCACTCTATTACTACTACTACTACTACTATTATTATTATTATTCAACTTCTGCAAATAATTCAATGAATCCTGACAGCAACACCTTTGGTGTTTATGTTCCTTACTGCCTTAGTTGACAATGATCCAGAAACAATATAGGCATTTTACTTGTTAGGCCCCATTCAGGCTGTATTCATGTATTCACTGCCTTGCATTTTGATGGACTAGACAGAAAATTAAAAAACCGCAGTGATTTTCTGTTGGTCATGGCCAGTTCATAGTTATCTAATCTGTTTTTGTCTGCTGGAAATGAATCCTGCAGCATGCATTTTTCTGGAAAGTGGGGCATAATTAGAGGTAATTAGGGATGGGTTTTGTCCCGTCGAACACATTTGCAGACATGTGTTTGCATTGATATTTGCGTGTTCACGATTGCTGGTTTTCACAAACTATTG
This sequence comes from Hyperolius riggenbachi, assembly GCF_040937935.1. NCBI lineage: Eukaryota > Metazoa > Chordata > Amphibia > Anura > Hyperoliidae > Hyperolius > Hyperolius riggenbachi. The sequence goes on from NC_090649.1 coordinate 136,668,106, forward strand.
CTTGTACTTACCAGTGGTGAAATAGTGTCTAATAATCATCAGCATGACCTTTAAATTTAAAGTCAGCTGGGTTGGAATGACCAATAGCGATAGCGTTTATCCAAGTGGCCATGTTCACGAACGTACATTTGCATGGGGACTTAAGCATTTGTGATTGCTCAGGTTTGGTATCACTTCCATCTGTGTTTGCTTATTCCTGGCAAACTGCACTATGTAAAGTTTGCCCATCACTAGTCATAATAAAAGTGAGGGAGAGTGTCATTTTGAGTATGTTTTAATATAATCAGAACTCCCAAAAATCAGAATCAGAATCAACTTTATCGCAGAGGCCGACAGAAGTTACACCCTGTTTGTGGTACACCCGGTTTAGACAATAGAGAAGGTGACAGGTAATAGTACAAGCAACACCTTTATAGACAACAGAGAGAGAGAGAGAGAGCGAGAGAGAGAGAGAGATTGTTGCTTCCACATTATCAATACATACGATATGCAACAAGGCCAATCTCATTTCATATTCATTTTATATTTTCCTAATGGTGCTATCTCCTTTGAAAAAGAAAAGGTGACAATCAGTATGAGCCCAAGATGTGACCTTCCTTAAAGAGAACCTGAACTGAAAATAAAAAGTCAAAATAACCATACACAGGTCATACTTACCTCTTGTGTAGTCTACTTCTCAATCTCTTTCTCCTCTCCTGCGACCCGTTTGTCTACTGTGATCAATGGAATTCTCCGTCCTCCATTTTAAAAATGGCCATTACCCCATAGCAGCTTCCTGGTCAGCACACTGTTAAACTGTAACATCATCCACTTGAACCATAGGGAAACATGGACATTACCTTGCACATTCAGTTATAACTGACAGCTGCTGATATATAACTGACAGCAACTGGTATATTTCAGTTCTGACAAAATATTGTCAGAAGTGAAAGGGATCACAGTAAGAAGAAAATGGTGAGCCTCTGAGAGGAAATGACGGTGAGGTTAGTATGTAATATTCATTTGCAGCTATGTCATGTGTTTATTTTAAATAATCTTACTCACTTCAGGTTCCCTTTAAGGCTACATTTTCCCTTAATCATCTCTGCTTAAAGTGGACCTGAACTCACGCATGGGACACAAGAAAACACATATTAATCCACCATGTTTGTGTTTAGAGCGGAGAGCCTGTATAATTCCCACTCAGCTGCAAGTAATCACAATTGTAAGTTGAGCTCTCAGCTGTGTCAGCACAGGAATCCCAGCAGCCTGGGCAGCCTCAGCTAATTTGTAAACAAAGGATATTAAACCTTTGTCTGCTTCAATGAAAGCAGGAAGTTGACACACTGCACATTTATTGCAAGGGTTCTGTAATGTTTTTCTTTAAAGGTCCTTATGCTGTTGCTTATTTTTATAGCAGAGAGTAAGCTCTAAGTTCAGGTTGGTTTTAAGAGTACCATGAAGGTATGTTATTGCTGCCTTCATTTTGAAATTGCTGGCTGCCATATAACCCACTGATTTTAACACTTTGAACTGACCTATAATATGCTCTCAGCAACTGAAATGAGAATAAAATACTTTTTGCATATCTAGATAAGCATTAGGACTAAAGTGCATGACCACTGTAGATGCACTGAGTGCACTAAGAAGTGCTGAGAACACCTCTTCAGTAGAGATGGCCCGAACGGTTCGCTGGCGAACGGTTCCAGGCGAACTTCCGGTGGTTCGCGGTCGCCATGTAACGCAAACTTTTCCGGACGTTCGGTTCGCCCCCATAGTGCGCCATTAGGGTCAACTTTGACCCTCTACATCACATTCAGTAGGCACATTGTAGCCAATTAGGCTTCACTCTTTCCTCGAGCCACTCCCCCCCCCCCCTTATAAAAGGCAGGAAGCGCTGGCCTTTACACTCACTCGTGTGCCTGCATTAATTAGTGAAGGGACAGCTGCTGGCAGACTCTCATAGGGAAAGATTAGTTAGGCTCTTGTAGGCTTGTTAGCTTGCTCCTGGCTGATTGCTATTGCTAAAATAGCACCCCTCAACAGCTCTTTTGAGAGCTAATGTTCTCCTGATGTGTTTTTTTTTTGTGTTGCCCACTGACACTGCATTATACAGCCCTATCTGTTGCAGGTGGACCTTGGTAATTGCTATTACTGTGCCAGCCAGGCCCTGCCTAACTATCTATACTGGGACACCTACCTATGCCTACCTAACTACTGGGGCACCTACTCACCTATACGGGGACACCTACCTATGTCTACCTACCTACCTATACTAAGGCACCTACCTATGCCTACCTACCTATACTGGGTATCCTACCTATGCCTAGCTAACTACTGGGGCACCTACCTATGCCTATCTACCTATATTGGGACACCTACCTATGCCTACCTACCTATACTGGGACTCCTTCCTATGCCTAGCTAACTACTGGGGCACCTACCTATGCCTATCTACCTATACTGGGACACCTACCTATGCCTACCTACATACAAGAAGATAATAAGGTCGTTGCTTCATTGTGGACAGACCAAATTTGATCAGCTGGACAGTCACTGTTGTTCTATCATTGAGCTACCACAGCTCGGCGACTATATGGGTGCGTTACACAGTGCGTTTGGTGTGTCAATGTGAAGCAGTACTCTAATTATACTCCCTGATTGATTCATACACATGCAAGATGTTTTAAAGCACTTTAGGCCTGCAATTTAGCATTCAATGTGATTTCTGCCCTTAAAATGCTGCTTTGCGTCAAATCCAGATTTTTTTCCCCGGGACTTTTCGCGTCTATCCCGCTCATCCATGCAAAAACTCAGATGTTACACTCCTTGAAACATCTTTTCCATCACTTTTGTGGCCAGCATAAGTGTTTCTATTTTTCAAAGTTCGCCTCCCCATTGAAGTCTATTGCGGTTCGCAAAAGTTTGCGCGAACCGAACCTTTCGCGGAAATTCACCGAAAATCTGAGGTTATGGCCATCTCTATTCTTTAGTAAGGGAAACATCACAGTAAAATAAACCAAAGGTACGGTAATACTCAGAATTCCACTTTCACAGATTTTTATAGCCATTACCAGAATCTCATTTGGTGTGGCAGGTTATTCTTATTATTGCTCTTTGTGTTGACTACATACAAGTCACACGGTTTGATTTAAATAAGCAATCTCTGTTGTGAAATACAAATATATATTTGTATTATAATTTTCAAGCCATACCTTTCCTCACTCTCTACATAGAATGGAATGTGTATATATACAGTACAGTATATATGATATCTCTATACTCCGGAGAACTAAATGATTAATATGCTGCTATCTTACAATGCTTGCACTAATTATTTAAGACGTTAGGAAGAATTGTAGAAAAGTGTTTATGTTTGCAGTTTCCCACATCATTTGTGTAAAGCATTTAAAATAATAAGTTATTTATGAAACAAAAGAATACTACACCATAAAAATTGAGACAGATACATTTTTGTGCAGAGCTGATTTGGGCGCTGCCATAGGCTGTAATGAGAGTTAAAATACATGTGTACACACACTTATAAATACACCGTAAATTACTTTTTTTCTCATGTTGCTATCGCTTGCAGTAGGCATAGATCTGACAGGTTTTGCATTAGTCCATCTCCATATGGAGTATTCTTAGTATCTCTGTGAGGCTTGGTTGAGTTCCCACCTACGGTTGAGCACCAATGCCCCAATCTATCACCGCAGTCTTTACCCTATGTGGCGCATCCCCGCTTGAATGGGAGGAGCCAAGACAGCACCTAACTGGCTTCAGTTACACTCAGGCCTTAAGTGTGTAAGGGAATGCAGGAAGAAAAAACACCAAAACAACACTAGAGAATAAGCAAGGTCAAAACAGTCCGAGTCAGCAACGGGTATCAGAAAGTTTCACAGTACCAGAACGCTAGGCAAAGACAGGTCCAGAAACAATCCAAAGGTCATACATGGAGAATGAGAAGCTAGGCAAGATGTAATCCAGTAATGAGGCAAGAGTCAGTCCAGGCGGCGATCAAGCGTAATCCCAAAACACAGGCAAGAGTCGCAAACGGCAGATCCAATCAGAGTACAAGCAACCAGCGCTTCTCCAAGGCAGCTAAACACTATAACAGTCAAGGGAACACTGCAGGAGCAAGGCTTTACGAGAAACCGTAACCAAGAATTGAATTTCATCCCAATCAGTAGCTGACACTCCCTTTCCCATGAGAAATCTTTTCCTTTTCACAAACGATCATCAGGGATCTCTGTATGGCTGATATTGTGGTGAAACCCCTCCCACAGTGTGATGTCAGGACCATGGTTCTGACATCACACTATGGGAACCTTGTTGCATTGTGGAACAGCTGTTTCCAACTGCCAAAAAAGTAAGCAACTTCTCCTTCCACTGACATCACCTGCCAGCAGTAAAATGTCACCATGTGATAAATGTCAGAATGTATATCAGGGAGAGGAAAGATTTTACAATGGGAAAACACTGACTGAATCATTTATACATAATTATTGTAAAAATTAAGCAGTTTTTTATTACATTATTTTCACTGGAGTTCCTCTTTAAGTACTGCTAGGGGAGAGGTGTGGCTACAGACTGGCTGGACAGCTTGAGCCCTGATTGGCTGCAGGCTCCAACCAGAACCTTCCCCAACATGCTAGACAGATGAGCCCTGATTGACAATAGTGTCCAGCCAGAACTTTCCCCAACATGCTGGACAGCGGAGCCCTGATTGGCTGCAGCCACCAGCTAGTGTTGGGCGAACATCTAGATGTTCGGGTTCGGGCCGAACAGGCCGAACATGGCCGCGATGTTCGGGTGTTCGACCCGAACTCCGAACATAATGGAAGTCAATGGGGACCCGAACTTTTGTGCTTTGTAAAGCCTCCTTATATGCTACATACCCCAAATTTACAGGGTATGTGCACCTTGGGAGTGGGTACAAGAGGAAAAAAAAATTTAGCAAAAAGAGCTTATAGTTTTTGAGAAAATCGATTTTAAAGTTTCAAAGGGAAAACTGTCTTTTAAATGCGGGAAATGTCTGTTTTCTTTGCACAGGTAACATGCTTTTTGTCGGCATGCAGTCATAAATGTAATACATATAAGAGGTTCCAGGAAAAGGGACCGGTAATGCTAACCCAGCAGCAGCACACGTGATGGAACAGGAGGAGGGTGGCGCAGGAGGAGAAGGCCACGCTTTGAGACACAACAACCCAGGCCTTGCATGAGGACAAGAAGCGTGCGGATAGCATGCTTTGTACCACCATGCAGTCATAAATGTAATAAAGATAAGTGGTTCAATAAACAGGGACCACGCGGCAACGCTAACCCAGCAGCAGCACACGTGATGGAACAGGAGGAGGCGCAGGAGGAGAAGGCCACGCTTTGTGAGACACAACAACCCAGGCCTTGCATGAGGACAAAAAGCGTGCGGATAGCATGCTTTGTACCGCCATGTAGTCATAAATGTAATAAAGATAAGAGGTTCAATAAACAGGGACCACGCGGCAACGCTAACCCAGCAGCAGCAGCAGCAGCAGCACACGTGATGGAACAGGAGGAGGCGCAGGAGGAGAAGGCCACGCTTTGTGAGACACAACAACCCAGGCCTTGCATGAGGACAAAAAGCGTGCGGATAGCATGCTTTGTACCGCCATGTAGTCATAAATGTAATAAAGATAAGAGGTTCAATAAACAGGGACCACGCGGCAACGCTAACCCAGCAGCAGCAGCAGCAGCAGCACACGTGATGGAACAGGAGGAGGCGCAGGAGGAGAAGGCCACGCTTTGTGAGACACAACAACCCAGGCCTTGCATGAGGACAAAAAGCGTGCGGATAGGATGCTTTGTACCGCCATGTAGTCATAAATGTAATAAAGATAAGAGGTTCAATAAACAGGGACCACGCGGCAACGGTAACCCAGCAGCAGCAGCAGCAGCACACGTGATGGAACAGGAGGAGGCGCAGGAGGAGAAGGCCACGCTTTGTGAGACACAACAACCCAGGCCTTGCCTGAGGACAAAAAGCGTGCGGATAGCATGCTTTGTACCGCCATGTAGTCATAAATGTAATAAAGATAAGAGGTTCAATAAACAGGGACCACGCGGCAACGGTAACCCAGCAGCAGCAGCAGCACACGTGATGGAACAGGAGGAGGCGCAGGAGGAGAAGGCCACGCTTTGTGAGACACAACAACCCAGGCCTTGCATGAGGACAAAAAGCGTGCGGATATAGCAGCAATGCTTTTTGCCGCCATGCAGTCATAAATGTAATACAGATGAGAGGTTCAATAAACAGGGACCGGAAACGCTAAACCATCCCAGATGTTCATCGGTCATGTTACTTGGTTGGGGTCCAGGAGTGTTGCGTAGTCGTTTCCAATCCAGGATTGATTCATTTTAATTTGAGTCAGACGGTCTGCATTTTCTGTGGAGAGGCGGATACGCCGATCTGTGATGATGCCTCCGGCAGCACTGAAACAGCGTTCCGACATAACGCTGGCTGCCGGGCAAGCCAGCACCTCTATTGCGTACATTGCCAGTTCGTGCCAGGTGTCTAGCTTCATGCCCGGTTTCAGGTCCAGCGGTGCCAGCCACAAATCCGTCTGTTCCTTTATTCCCCTCCAAATTTCCTCCCCTGTGTGCTGCTTATCCCCAAGGCAGATCAGCTTCAGCAACGCTTGCTGACGCATGCCAACAGCTGTGCTGCACTGCTTCCACGATCCTACTGCTGCTGGTGCTGGGTTAGCATTTCCGGATGAGGTACAGCTTTGAGATGCGTTGGAGGAGAAGGAGTCAGAGAGGTAGGTGCTGCTGTTGTTATCCAGCTGTTTGCGGCGTGGGCAACACCCGCGCCGTAGCAGGTGAGGAATCGCTGCCAGGCTCCACAAGGTTCACCCAGTGCGCGGTAAGGGAGATGTATCGACCCTGGCCGAACGCACTCGTCCAGGTGTCAGTGGTGAGGTGAACCTTGCAGGCAACGGCATTCTTCAAGCTTCGGGTTATTTAGCTGACCACGTGCTCATGCAACTCAGGCACTGCAGAGCGCGCAAAGTGGTAGCGGCTGGGAACCACGTAACGTGGGATGGCCACTGACATCATGCCCTTGAAGCTGTTTGTCTCCACCACTCGATATGGCAGCATTTCGCAGGCCAGAAGCTTGGCTATGCTGGCTGGCTGTTACTGCCACGGCCCGGGGGTCATTTGCTGGCAATTTCCTCTTGTGCTCAAACATCTCAGAAACAGACAACTCAACCGTAGCGCTGCACACCGAAGGGCTGTTGGTTGTTGTGTTTGATGAACACTGGGAGACCTCAAGAGCACTAGTCCGGAAAGTGACAGTGTCAGCATCGTCTGATGTTTGTGAATGTTGTGAACCACGCAATGGCTGGGCTACTGCTGCTGCTGAGGCGGGTCTGGTGGTGAGTCTGGTGAACCCAAGGGAGGCAGTGTTGCTGGTGGTACCCTGTCCTGCCGCGTTTGCCCACAGAGTGGGATGTTTGGATAGAATGTGGCGGCTCATGCTGGTGGTGGAGAGGTTGTTAATACTTTTCCCCCTGCTCAGGCGGGTCTTGCACACCTTGCAAATCGCCATGGTAACATCCTCAGTGCAGTCTTCAAAGAAAGCCCAGACTTTAACTGGCTGAGGACTCGGACCTCGTGCGTGATGTGCTGGTGCTGCTTAACCCACTGCTGGACGCTTGAGAGGTCATCCAAGTAATTATCTGGTCCTGTTCTTTTGGATCTGTGAGGGTTGTTGTCCTGGACAACATGGGCAGTATTGAGTGGGTTTTCTTGGGTGCTCCCCTGTGGCCTGTACGTGAACCGTCAGGGGAAACACCTCTTCCCTTGCCCCTCCCTCTTTCACCGGATTTCTTCCTCATTTCACTTATCCTTAAAGTACACGCTGACTGGCAGCAGTACAGTGGCAGTACAGAAATGCTATACAGTGGTGGGTGAGCGGTGTACCACTATTGTCAGCAGTGACACAGAGCACAATGCTATACAGTGGCGGGTGAGCGGTGTACTACTGTTCCCAGCAGACACAGAGTGGAAGTAAACACAATGCTATATAGTGTGGCTGAGCCGTGTACACAGAGTGGCATTAAACACAATGCTATATAGTCTGCTATATAGTCACCCCGAACAGGGTGATGTTCTGCAGAACCCGAACAGTGGCAAACACTGTTCGCCCAACACTACTGGGAGGGAACGCAGATTTTAGTACCTAAACACACGATACAACATGTTTTCCGGGGTCGGACTCTGAGGCACATACAGATGGTCCCGATCATCATCCTCATCATACAACTCTTCTCCTGAGTCTGACCCACCCACCACCTCTGCCACCCCAACATCCCCAGACACAGACCCCTCATCGTCCTCAACATTAACTTGGGATGCTGGCCTGAGCCAGACCTCCTCCTCCACATCAGGCCCCATCATCTCCTCAATGGCAGCCCTCATTAATCGCTCTGGCGACGGACTGATGGACACAACGTTCTCCTCCGGGGAGGGCTGCTGCTGACCACTGGCTGCTGGGGTGGATGTTATAGCTTGCGTGGGGCGTTGGCTGTTGCTGTTGTTGGGAGTGCTGCTCACAGCGGAGGTCTCTGGGGAACTCATGTTGAGCTCATATAGTGGTTGACGGTGAGTGGAGTATTACTGATCCCAGCAATATACACACTGACTGGCAGAGTACGCAATGCTATATAGTGTGGCTGAGCGGTGTACACAGAGTGGCAGTAAACACAATGCTATATAGTCTGGCTGAGCGAGCGGTGTACTACTGTTCCCAGCAGAATCAGAGTGGCAGTAAACAATGGTATATAGTCTGGCTGAGCGGTGTACATAGAGTGTCAGTAAACAATGGTATATAGTCTGGCTGAGCGAGCGGTGTACTACTGTTCCCAGCAGAATCAGAGTGGCAGTAAACAATGGTATATAGTCTGGCTGAGCGGTGTACACAGAGTGTCAGTAAACAATGGTATATAGTGTGGCTGAGTGGTGTACACAGAGTGTCAGTAAACAATGGTATATAGTCTGGCTGAGCGGTGTACACAGAGTGTCAGTAAACAATGGTATATAGTCTGGCTGAGCGAGCGGTGTACTACTGTTCCCAGCAGAATCAGAGTGGCAGTAAACAATGGTATATAGTCTGGCTGAGCGGTGTACACAGAGTGTCAGTAAACAATGGTATATAGTGTGGCTGAGTGGTGTACACAGAGTGTCAGTAAACAATGGTATATAGTCTGGCTGAGCGGTGTACACAGAGTGGCAGTAAACACAATGCTATATACTCTGGCTGAGCGAGCGGTGTACTACTGTTCCCAGCAGACACAGAACAGTAAACAGAATGCTATATAGTGTGGCTGAGCGAGCGGTGTACCACTATTCCCAGCAGACACAGAACAGTGAACAGAATGCTATATAGTGTGGCTGAGCGAGCGGTGTACCACTATTCCCAGCAGACACAGAACAGTGAACAGAATGCTATATAGTGTGGCTGAGCGAGCGGTGTACTACTGTTCCCAGCAGACACAGAACAGTACACAGAATGCTATATAGTGTGGCTGAACGAGCGGTGTACTACTGTTCCCAGCAGACACAGAACAGTACACAGAATGCTATATAGTGTGGCTGAACGAGCGGTGTACCACTATTCCAAGCAGACACAGAACAGTGAACAGAATGCTATATAGTGTGGCTGAGCGAGCGGTGTACCACTATTCCCAGCAGACACAGAGTGGCAGTAAACAGAATGCTATATAGTGTGGCTGAGCGAGGTACACAGAGTGGCAGTAAACAGAATGCTATATAGTGTGGCTGTGCAAGCGGTGTACTACTATTCCCAGCAGACACAGAGTGGCAGTAAACAGAATGCTATATAGTGTGGCTGAGCGAGGTACACAGAGTGGCAGTAAACAGAATGCTGAGCGAGCGGTGTACTACTATTCCCAGCAGCGACACACAATGACTGGGGGGGACCCTGGCTAGCGTGGCTGGAGCGCGAACTACCCTGCCTGCCTACCCAAAGCTAAACCCACAGACAAATGGCGGAGATATGACGTGGTTCGGGTATTTATTTACCCGAACCACGTGACAGTTCGGCCAATCAGAGCGCGTTCGGGTCCGAACCACGTGACCCGTTCGGCCAATCACAGCGCTAGCCGAACGTTCGGGGAACGTTCGGCCATGCGCTCTTAGTTCGGCCATATGGCCGAACGGTTTGGCCGAGCACCGTCAGGTGTTCGGCCGAACTCGAACATCACCCGAACAGGGTGATGTTCTGCAGAACCCGAACAGTGGCGAACACTGTTCGCCCAACACTACCACCAGCCAGAAATTTCACCATAGCGCTGATCAGAACTGAAGGGTAATTGCAAGTGGCAAATACATGCATTGCAAATACTAGCAAATTTGTACAGTTTCATGTATGCAGGGAAATCCGAGTTGCCATGCTGCAGCTCAGCCACAGCAACCCACAGATGGATTCAAAACAGCATCCTGTGCTGCTTGGAACTGCAGGGCAATTACAGACAGCAATGACACGCATCACAAATGCCAGCAAACTTATGCAGCCATATATCCAGGCACATCGCCTCTAGTTAGGACATTAAATAAATTATTAGGGAAAGGGAGGTGCTGAAGGGGGTGTGGCTAGAAAACAGCAAAAATCTATTAACCCTTCGCACACTCACATGCAAATGTTCACACAATTGCATTCACAGATTCACTCATCAACATTTGCATGTGAGTGTGCGAAGGGTTAATAGATTTTTGCTGTTTTCTAGCCACACCCCCTTCAGCACCTCCCTTTCCCTAATAATTTATTTAATGTCCTAACTAGAGGCGATGTGCCTGGATATATGTATGTTTATTCTTATCATTGACCCCTGTGGCTAGGGTCCAATTCGGTGCACTCCCCCTTCCCCTGTATGTTTGTCAGCATGCAGACAGCTTATGCTGGTGTATGCGCATTGTGCACATGGACACATAACATTAGCTCCCTTGTGCGATTGGTAAGATGCACTGTCTTTCCCAGGAGAGGAAGTTAGGATGTGTGCTCCCAATCCATTGATAGGTTTGATGCAATGAATGTGTTTGCATGTCTGCACTATGCATGTTACAGGGCCAGAGTTAGGACACCTATGTTTACCTGGGTACTTCTGCGCAGTATAGGTGATTAAGCATAAGAATGCATTCTTCTGTGAACTAAAACCCTGGCTTTTAATTTAGCTGTAGGGATAACAGTTGTGCCTGGATGAGTGAATCTGTGAATGCTATTGTGTGAACATTTGCATGTGAGTGTGCGAAGGGTTAATAGATTTTTGCAGCAAACTTATGCAGCTACATGTGTGCAGGGAAATCAGAGCTGCCCCACAGGTGGGTTCATGACGGTGTCCTGTACTGCCCAGAACTGCAGGGCAATCACTGAGAGCAATGACACTGATCACAAATGCCAGCAGACTTATGCAGCTACATGTGTGCAGGGAAATCAGATCTGCCCCACAGGTAGATTCATGGCGTACGTTAAAAAGGGGCGCTGGGAAAAAAGGGCGCAGGGTTTTAAACGATAAGCATGGATAACGTTTAAAAATGTATTGTACTGTATTTCGTTTAAAATTAATGTTTTATAAAGTTATAAATCATTAAATAATGTGCATTAAATTGGCAATTGTAAAAACGTTAATCTTTCGTTTAAATAGTGAAACGTATAATAACGTTTAAAAAAAAATTACTAAGTAACCCTCCCTGTACCTACCCCTAACCCCTAGACCCCCCTGTTGATGCCTAAACCTAAGACCCCCCTGTTGGTGCCTAAACCTAAGACCCCCTGTTGGTGCCTAAACCTAAGACCCCCCTGTTGGTGCCTAAACCTAAGACCCCCTGTTGGTGCCTAAACCTAAGACCCCCCTGTTGGTGCCTAAACCTAAGACCCCCCTGTTGGTGCCTAAACCTAAGACCCCCTGTTGGTGCCTAAACCTAAGACCCCCCTGTTGGTGCCTAAACCTAAGACCCCCCTGTTGGTGCCTAAACCTAAGACCCCCCTGTTGGTGCCTAAACCTAAGACCCCCCTGTTGGTGCCTAAACCTAAGACTCCCCTGTTGGTGCCTAAACCTAAGACCCCCTGGTGGTGCCTAAACCTAAGACCCCCCTGTGATAAGCATTAATAACGTTTGAAAAACATATTGTGCGGTTTTTTCGTTTAAAAATAATGTAAAAAAAAAATTGTACTGTTTTTGGTTTAAAAATAATGTTTGAAAAAATATTGTACTGTTTTTCGTTTAAAAATAATATTAAAAGAATTATAAATCATTAAATAATGTGTAATCATGAGAAGCAGTAATAAAACATTAAGTCTCCGGGCGCCGCTTTTAAAACGTTATTTTTCTCCGGCGCCCTTTTTTCCTATTGGGCGCCCATTAAACGATATTTATTATGAGAGTGAATGGCGGCGCCCGATTTGTCCACTAGCCTCCTGCGCCCTTTTTTACTGTTACCAGATTCATGACGGTGTCCTGTGCTGCCCAGAACTGCAGGGCAATCACTGAGAGCAATGACACGGATCACAAATGCTAGCAAACTTATGCAGCCAAATGTGTGCAGGGAAATCAGAGCTGCCCCACAGGTGGGTTCATGACGGTGTCCTGTGCTGCCCAGAACTGCAGGGCAATCACTGAGAGCAATGACACGGATCACAAATGCTAGCAAACTTATGCAGCTACATGTGTGCAGGGAAATCAGAGCTGCCCCACAGGTGGGTTCATGACGGTATCCTGTGCTGCCCAGAACTGCAGGGCAATCACTGACAGCAATGACACGGATCACAAATGCTAGCAAACTTATGCAACCAAATGCATGCAGAGATATCAGAACTGCCAGGCTGCAGCCCTGCAGCAACAAACAGGACACACTGGAGGGGAGATCATGACAATCTCCTCTCTTCTTTATAAAAGCACTCAGTGGAAAGGACCTGTACAACGATATCAGGCAGCCTCCCTTTTTGCTTGAACACTATTTTGGCAGTCAGACTGAGCAACTATCATTTAGTAATTTTTTAAAAACAAAAGAGAAAAACAAAAAAAACTAAGTCTTAGAAGGTGAGGAGATGGACTAGTCCAAAACCTTTCAGATTTTTACAACCTTTGTAAGTGACAGTGACATAGGAAAAATACAGTTGTAGTGCATTTTAATCTGAAACAAATGTACATTGTATACATAGGCATAAACATGCATTTTAAATTGTACACATTTTCACTATAGTGGTCCTTTAAATACAGAACATCTGTTTGCTGTGAACATAAGAGAAAGGTAGTCTTTCTCCTTTTGTGCTTCCAAGACATCTGTGACAGAGATGAAGATGTTATTTATATTTTTTCTGCACTAGCAATATGTTCACCTGCAAATGATTCCAATCCCTTTAACCACTTGAGGACCCACCCTTTACCCCCCCTTAAGGACCAGCGCTGTTATTTGTGATCTGTGCTGGGTGGGCTCTACAGCCCCCAGCACAGATCAGGGTGCATCCAGAGCGATCAGATCGCCCCCCTTTTTCCCCCACTATGGGGATGATGTGCTGGGGGGGTCTGATCGCTCCTGCCTGCCGGTGTTGCGGGGGGGGGGGGGGGGCACCTCAAAGCCCCCCTCCGCGGCGAAATCCCCCCCCCTCCCTCTCCTACCTGGCCCCCCTGGTGTTCCGGGCTGCACAGGGCGCTATCCGTCCTGTGCAGCCAGTGACAGGACGTCCCCTGTCACATGGCGGCGATCCCCGGCCGCTGATTGGCCGGGGATCGCCGATCTGCCTTATGGCGCTGCTGCGCAGCAGCGCCGTACAATGTAAACAAAGCGGATTATTTCCGCTTGTGTTTACATTTAGCCTGCGAGCCGCCATCGGCGGTGGTTAAAGGGATACTGTAGGGGGGTCGGGGGAAAATGAGCTGAACTTACCCGGGGCTTCTAATGGTCCCCTGCAGACATCCTGTGCCCGCGCAGCCGCTCACCGATGCTCCGGCCCCGCCTCCGGTTCACTTCTTAAATTTCTGACTTTAAAGTCAGAAAACCACTGCGCCTGCATTGCCGTGTCCTCGATCCCGCTGACGTCATCAAGAGCGCACAGCGCAGGCCCAGTATGGTCTGTGTCTGCACAGTACACTCCTGGTGACATCAGCGGGAGCGAAGACACGGCAACGCAGGCGCAGTGGTTTTCTGACTTTAAAGTCAGAAATTCCAGAAGTGAACCGGAGGCGGGGCCGGAGCATTGGGGAGTGGCTGCGCCAACACAGGATGTCTGCGGGGGACCATTAGAAGCCCCGGGTAAGTTCAGCTCATTTTCCCCCGACCCCCCTACAGTATCCCTTTAAGTAGAAAAAAAGGCCCTGTGCTCATTTAAGCATGCTAGTGTGATAGTGTGGTATTGTCATAAAAATTGTATTGTTTATAGTAAGAGCCAAGGACGTCAATGTAGTATTAGTATTTTACACACATACATATATGATCAATGCGCTGCGGGGCACAACATGAGAAATATTATGATAACATAATTGGAATTGTGTATTGGGAAATAGCTCACATCCAACATCTGTGTTGTGTCTTACTGGAAAAAACAGGAGATTTTAGGGCACATTAGATATGAATGACATAGCAGTGATGCATAACAGCTGGAGGAATGTTCTATTGCTGGTCACTATCAGAGACTTTGGGATCGCACCAAAATCATTTAAGAAAAAGTGAATATGAAATCCCTTACAGTAAGCATAGCATGCATGGTTTTACATTTCCTCCTCCGTGTCTCTTGTGTATGGCTTTCATATCATCGTTTTATCAGAAACTGCTTTTGAGCCTGACCTACAACTCAAGGATATGTTTTCTGTCATTAATATAAGAGATGAGCTGATTTGCAAACATCTTTTGAGCTGGCAATCTGGATGCTTAGACTGTGCAATCTGATCCACCAGCATTTATTAATTGTTTTGTCTGTTTTTTCAGTTTTTTTTTACTAGTGTATATCGAGGAAGCCCACGCTCAGTCCTGGCAACTGTCTAGAGTGGGTGAGTGAAACAGCTGGAGTTCCTGCCTGTGCAACTGAAAAAGACAAAGGACAGAAAAATAAGGGATAAACCAATGTCCTTAAAGGGACTCCGAGCACCTCTCAGGGGCATGCCTTTAAGACTCCGACCAGTACTGCAAAGTACTATAAGATGCATACCTTTCTGTAGCTTGTGCTCTCCTCTTTCATTTGATGCCTGCATTGCCGTTCTACACCAAATAGTTTTAGTTCGATTTCAATTTAAAAATCGCGGCTGCCATCTAGGCTATATTATAACTTCCGGGTCACCCCTGTCTTCTCTGTTAGAGGAGTTCATCACTGAATAAAGCAGGAAGCGGAAGTGACATGCATGGCTATTACAAGAGGCTCCTCCAGAGGGGTCATAGCTTGACTTTGTTGGAAGTCATTTGTCTTAAAGGCATGCCCATGAGAGGTGCTCGGAGTCCCTTTAAAGTGTAAAGGCGACATGTGACATGATGAGATAAACATGTGTATGTAGAGTGCAAAACACATTAATAAACAGGCTGTTTCACTTGTTTTATATTGCTGCCTGAAATAGTTTATTCCTAGGCATGGAAGTGACAGCTTCTGTCTTGTCAGGACCTTGTCAGGAATACAGTAAACATCACTGATAAGCTAATTACAGCCATAGAAGTTTTCCTGGCAGAATCAGAATCAGAATCAGAATCACTTTATTCGCCAAGTGCGACAGGCGCCGCACCCGGAATTGTTTGTGGACACAAGGCATATTGTCAAGTGCAAACAGTGCAAATAACATTACACACAGTACAATTTAAAAAGAAACATTTCACATAGCAAAAGACACATAAAGCGGTTGTCGCTGTATTAAGCCGAGATGGACATGAGTGCCCGCCCATGGGCGCGCGTTCGTCCTCTAAGTGCCCCGAGGTGCAGAAGGGGATTAGGAGATGGCATTGGGGATAGAGTCTGAGTTTAGGAGAGTGATCGCTTGAGGGAAGAATGTGTTCCTACGCCTGGTGGTCTTGGTGTAGATGGACCTGAAGCGACGTCCCGAGCGAAGGGGACTGAAGAAGTGATTGCCCGGGTGGGAGGGATCGAGTGTGATTCTATTTGCCCTGGACCTCATTCTGGATGTGTGGAGAAGGTCCAGGGGTGGCAGGGGCGACCCAATGATCTTCTCAGCCACGTTGATGACTCTCTGGAGTTTGAGCCTGTCCTTCGCATTTGCACCCGCGTACCAGACAATGATGGAGGAGCAAAGGACAGATTCGATGGTCGCCGTATAAAAACTGGTCAGTAGCTCCCTGGGCATGCCAAACTTCTTTAGTTGCCTCAGGAAGAACAGTCTCTGCTGGGCCTTCTTTTGGGTGGTAGAGGTGTTTACGTCCCATCTCAAGTTCTCCGTGATGGTGGTGCCTAGGAACCGCGCGCTGTGTACCCTGGAGACTTTGGTGCCATCAATGATGACCGGGCTGGGTGGTGGCGCGTACCTTCTGAAGTTCACTATCAGTTCCACTGTTTTTGCTGTGTTTAGTACGAGTTTGTTGTCAGAGCACCATCTGAGAATCCGCTCGATCTCGCTGTGATATTCCAGCTCCGCTTTATCGCCCAGGAGTCCTACGATGGTGGTGTCATCCGCAAACTTAATGACCTTGACGGTATCCGTGGAGGAGGTGCAGCTGTTTGTATACAGGGAGAAGAGCATCGGAGACAGTACACATCCTTGCGGGGCGCCTGTGTTTGTGGTTCTTACACTGGAGGAGCAGTCTCCGAGTCTCACTAGCTGTGTCCTGTTCGTAAGGAAGTCCTTGATCCAGGTGCAAAGGGTTGGGTCGACACCGAGCCGTTCCAGATCGTCATGCAGAATGTTTGGGCAGATGGTATTGAACGCAGAACTGAAGTCCAGGAGGAGGATCCTTGCATAGGTCTTTGGTTTATCCAGGTGTTCAGTGATATGTGCAAGGCAGATGTTAATGGCGTCTTCCACAGACCGGTTTGCCCTGTATGCAAATTGTAGAGGATCCAATAGGGTAGCAGTGTGAAGCTTCAGGTAGGAGAGGACCAGTCTCTCGAAGGTCTTCATGATAATCGGGGTTAGGGCGACGGGTCTGAAGTTGTTTAGGTCCGTGACTCCTGGCTTCTTGGGGACCGGGATGATGTCGGCTTTTTTGAAGCAGGAGGGAACTTTTCCCAGCTCCAGGGATCTGTTGAAGATGGAAGTGAGGACCGGGGCTAACTGTCCCGCACATGTTTTTAGACAGGATGGGGATATGCCGTCTGGGCCTGAGGCCTTCCTAGTGTTTAGCTTCCGGAGGTGCCGCAGCACATCGGTCTCCTGGACTGTTAGCTGTGTTGAGGGGGAATGACCAGCGTGTGGAGGAGAGGAGGGGGGTGGTGGATTCTCGGGTGAGGATGTGGACGTTTGATCCGCCGGGAGGGTGGGCTGGGCCTCGAACCTGCAATAGAATTTGTTGAGATCCTCAGCTAGTGCAGTGCTCGGAGAAATGTGTTGAGAAGGAGGTTTGAAGTTGGTGGCTGCCCTTAGGCCTTTCCAGACCTCCCGGACATTGTTGGACTGTAGGTTGCGACTCAGCTTGTTGGAGTAGTCTCTCTTTGCCACCTTCAACTCTCTTTTCAAGGTGTTCCTGGCTTCCCTGAAACCCTCTGGTGTACCAGATTTGTGGGCTTCCTCTTTTTGCCTCCGGAGCCTGCGTAGCCTTCCGTTGAACCAGGGCTTGTTGTTCGGAAAGACCTTGATGGTTGTCGCTGGTATGCATGACTCCTCGCAGAATCTGATGTAGGAGGTGACATTCTCTGTCCATTCCTCCAGGCAGGGAGCTTCCAGGACTGACCAGTCGGTGCTGTCGAAGCAGGCCTGGAGTTGCTCCTTCGCCTCGTCTGTCCACTTTTTCACAGGCTTGACTAGCGGCTTTGTGGTTTCAAGGTGTCTTCTGTAGGTGGGGATCATGTGGATTAAGTAGTGATCAGAGCTGCCCAAGGCAGCTCGGCTAATGGCCTTGTACGCGTCTTTGAGGACCGTGTAACAGTGGTCCAGGGTGTTCTGGTTCCTGGTGGGGCAGGTGATATGTTGTTTGTAACGGGGCAGCTCTTGGCGTAGGTTTGCCCTGTTGAAATCCCCCAGAATGATGAAGAGGGAGTCTGGGAGGTGTGTCTCCCACCTTGAGATGGCGTCGCTGAGTGTGCCCAGTGCATTACTGGTGTCGGCATCCGGGGGGATGTAGACACCCGCCAGGACATAGGAGTTGAATTCCCTGGGAGAGTACTGAGGCCTGCAGTTAATCAGTAAGAGTTCGATGTCTGGGGAGCAGCCTTTCTGCAGGACGGTCGTGTTGGAGCACCAGGTGGAGTTGATGTAAAAACAGACACCTCCGCCTTTCTTTTTCCCCGAGAGTGCCTGGTTGCGATCCGCACGAAAGAGGTCAAAGCCCGGAAGATGAAGGGAGTTGTCCGGGATGTTGTCGTTCAGCCAGGTCTCTGTGAAGCAGAGTACCGGGGAGTTGCTACCAAGCGTGGGTTTGCTGCCAAGCAATAGAAGCAGCTCGTCTAGCTTGTTCGGGAGAGAGCGGACGTTCGCTAGCAGAATGGCTGGGATCGGTGATTTCAGACCTTTCTTTTTCAGCCTTACTTGTGCGCCCGCTCTCCTCCCCCTAGGCCGGTATCTGAGCCTGCGGGTCCACTGGTCAAGGTGAGCCTGGACTGTATCCCGCAGGGGAAGTCCCTGGGCCTTGGACTCCCATACCAGGAGCTCAGCTCTGGTGTAGGTGATGGTGCGCTGAGATGGGAGGGGGTCCATTGGAGATATTGCGGTTCCGACACTGCGCCCGCAGCGTATCAGTGGCATTCATGAGAAGATTGTAACCCCCTCATTTACAGTGCCTATTGCATGGGTTATAGCAGATTACAGTGGGTATCATACAGGAGTGGGGCATGTGTGAGCAGTGCAGAAAGACAGCGACAGTAGGTTTGTCGTGCAAGTGAATATTAGAGATTGTGCACAGCAGTTATAATAACAGTTCATCTGTAAAGTCCATATGGGGGGGGGGGCCGCGGCAGGCTCGTGGCGGTCCGCCGCAATGTAGCAGTCCGTGTGGGGGGCAGTGGCAGGCAATATCACAGGCTAATAGAAGTCCATATGAAACAGTCCGTGCGAAGCGGCTAGTATCACAGGCTAATTGCAGTCTATATGAAGCAGTCCAAGCTTAGCAGCTAAAGATCACAGTCAGATAAAGGTACATGTGAGGCGGTCTATGCATGGCAGCAATCAATCAGGACTTGTGCAGGAAAGATACTCACACATGGGCAGGTAGAGGAGCGGGCAAGGGTTCTGCGGGGTGTTCTGGTTGCCGAGCTTGTATTGATCGGCCACACAACACGTGGCTGGAGCTAGTGTTGGGCGAACAGTGTTCGCCACTGTTCGGGTTCTGCAGAACATCACCCTGTTCGGGTGATGTTCGAGTTCGGCCGAACACCTGACGGTGCTCGGCCAAACCGTTCGGCCATATGGCCGAACTAAGAGCGCATGACCGAACGTTCCCCGAACGTTCGGCTAGCGCTGTGATTGGCCGAACGGGTCACGTGGTTCGGACCCGAACGCGCTCTGATTGGCCGAACTGTCACGTGGTTCGGGTAAATAAATACCCGAACCACGTCATATCTCCGCCATTTGTCTGTGGGTTTAGCTTTGGGTAGGCAGGCAGGGTAGTTCGCGCTCCAGCCACGCTAGCCAGGGTCCCCCCCAGTCATTGTGTGTCGCTGCTGGGAACAGTAGTACACCGCTCGTTCAGCCACACTATATAGCATTCTGTGTACTGTTCTGTGTCTGCTGGGAACAGTAGTACACCGCTCGTTCAGCCACACTATATAGCATTCTGTGTACTGTTCTGTGTCTGCTGGGAACAGTAGTACACCGCTCGTTCAGCCACACTATATAGCATTCTGTGTACTGTTCTGTGTCTGCTGGGAACAGTAGTACACCGCTCGTTCAGCCACACTATATAGCATTCTGTGTACTGTTCTGTGTCTGCTGGGAACAGTAGTACACCGCTCGTTCAGCCACACTATATAGCATTCTGTGTACTGTTCTGTGTCTGCTGGGAACAGTAGTACACCGCTCGTTCAGCCACACTATATAGCATTCTGTGTACTGTTCTGTGTCTGCTGGGAACAGTAGTACACCGCTCGTTCAGCCACACTATATAGCATTCTGTGTACTGTTCTGTGTCTGCTGGGAACAGTGGTACACCGCTCGTTCAGCCACACTATATAGCATTCTGTGTACTGTTCTGTGTCTGCTGGGAACAGTGGTACACCGCTCGTTCAGCCACACTATATAGCATTCTGTGTACTGTTCTGTGTCTGCTGGGAACAGTAGTACACCGCTCGTTCAGCCAGACTATATACCATTGTTTACTGACACTATATAGCAGACTATATAGCATTGTGTGTACACCGCTCAGCCAGACTATATACCATTGTTTACTGACACTCTGTGTACACCGCTCAGCCAGACTATATACCATTGTTTACTGCCACTCTGATTCTGCTGGGAACAGTAGTACACCGCTCGTTCAGCCACACTATATAGCATTCTGTGTACTGTTCTGTGTCTGCTGGGAACAGTAGTACACCGCTCGTTCAGCCACACTATATAGCATTCTGTGTACTGTTCTGTGTCTGCTGGGAACAGTAGTACACCGCTCGTTCAGCCACACTATATAGCATTCTGTGTACTGTTCTGTGTCTGCTGGGAACAGTAATACACCGCTCGTTCAGCCACACTATATAGCATTCTGTGTACTGTTCTGTGTCTGCTGGGAACAGTGGTACACCGCTCGTTCAGCCACACTATATAGCATTCTGTGTACTGTTCTGTGTCTGCTGGGAACAGTAGTACACCGCTCGTTCAGCCACACTATATAGCATTCTGTGTACTGTTCTGTGTCTGCTGGGAATAGTGGTACACCGCTCGTTCAGCCACACTATATAGCATTCTGTGTACTGTTCTGTGTCTGCTGGGAACAGTAGTACACCGCTCGTTCAGCCACACTATATAGCATTCTGTGTACTGTTCTGTGTCTGCTGGGAATAGTGGTACACCGCTCGTTCAGCCACACTATATAGCATTCTGTGTACTGTTCTGTGTCTGCTGGGAACAGTAGTACACCGCTCGTTCAGCCACACTATATAGCATTCTGTGTACTGTTCTGTGTCTGCTGGGAACAGTAGTACACCGCTCGTCCAGCCACACTATATAGCATTCTGTGTACTGTTCTGTGTCTGCTGGGAACAGTAGTACACCGCTCGTTCAGCCACACTATATAGCATTCTGTGTACTGTTCTGTGTCTGCTGGGAACAGTAGTACACCGCTCGTTCAGCCACACTATATAGCATTCTGTGTACTGTTCTGTGTCTGCTGGGAATAGTGGTACACCGCTCGTTCAGCCACACTATATAGCATTCTGTGTACTGTTCTGTGTCTGCTGGGAACAGTAGTACACCGCTCGTTCAGCCACACTATATAGCATTCTGTGTACTGTTCTGTGTCTGCTGGGAACAGTAGTACACCGCTCGTTCAGCCACACTATATAGCATTCTGTGTACTGTTCTGTGTCTGCTGGGAATAGTGGTACACCGCTCGTTCAGCCACACTATATAGCATTCTGTGTACTGTTCTGTGTCTGCTGGGAATAGTGGTACACCGCTCACCCGTCACTGTATAGCATTGTGCTCTGTGTCGCTGCTGGGAATAGTGGTACTGTATAGCATTTCTGTACTGCCACTGTACTGCTGCCAGTCAGCGTGTACTGTAAGGATAAGTGAAATGAGGAAGAAATCCGGTGAAAGAGGGAGGGGCAAGGGAAGAGGTGTTTCCCCTGACGGTTCACGTACAGGCCACAGGGGAGCACCCAAGAAAACCCACTCAATACCGCCCATGTTGTCCAGGACAACAACCCTCACAAATCCAAAAGAACAGGACCAGATAATTACTTGGATGACCTCTCAAGCGTCCAGCAGTGGGTTAAGCAGCACCAGCACATCACGCACGAGGTCCGAGTCCTCAGCCAGTTACAAGGAGCCAGTGGGCACAAAGCTGACACAACCGGCAGCGACACCACGCACACAACTGCCAGATAACCAGTCCGATGAATTACCTCAGGACACAATGGGGTATTCGCAGGAGCTATTCCCAGCCCAACAAACTTCCACCTTTCAAAGGTCAATGGAGGAACAGCCAGAAATGTTGTGCCTGGATTCACAACCGTTAACTGTGGGAAATGCACCGCGCACTGAAATACAAGGCGAGTCCGAAGAGGACTCGGAAACCCAAATCCCAGAGCAATTTGGGCAGGAGGGGTTGCAATTGCAGGAGGTCGGCCGACAAGATCTGGAAGACGACGTTGGAGTGTGCTGCGCAGAGGTTGTTGTGGGGAGCTCTACTCCACGGCGGTGGCCCACAATGACATATGACGAGTTTGAGGAGATGGAAGAGGAGGGTATGGACAATGTGGACAGAGACCCAGATTTTGTTTGTGAACGAGAACATCGCCGTCGTAGCAGCAGCACAGATGAGTCTGTTGAAGAACACACTGCTGCACGAGTTCGCCTTGTGCCACAAGGTAGGCGGCGCGCAATTTCAGGCACCACAAGCGTGGAAGTTCAAGTGAGAGGCAAAAGAGGAGCAAACAGAAATCGCCAGCAAGGAGGCAGGTGCTCCAAAGTCTGGGCTTTCTTTGAAGACTGCACTGAGGATGTTACCATGGCGATTTGCAAGGTGTGCAAGACCCGCCTGAGCAGGGGGAAAAATATTAACAACCTCTCCACCACCAGCATGAGCCGTCACATGCTATCCAAACATCCCACTCTTTGGGCAAACGCGTCAGGACAGGGTACCAGAAACAACACTGCCTCCCTTGGGTTCACCAGACCCGCCTCAGCAGCAGCAGTAGCCCAGCCATTGCGTGGTTCACAACATTCACAAACATCAGACGACGCTGACACTGTCACTTTCCGGAGTAGTGCTCTTGAGGTCTCCCAGTGTTCATCAAACACAACAACCAACAGCCCTTCCGTGTGCAGCGCTACGGTTCAGTTGTCTGTGTCGGAGATGTTTGAGCGCAAGAGGAAATTGCCAGCAAATGACCCCCGGGCCGTGGCAGTAACAGCCAGCATAGCCAAGCTTCTGGCCTGCGAAATGCTGCCATATCGATTGGTGGAGACAAACAGCTTCAAGGGCATGATGTCAGTGGCCATCCCACGTTACGTGGTTCCCAGCCGCTACCACTTTGCACGCTCTGCAGTGCCTGAGTTGCATGAGCACGTGGTCAGCAAAATAACCCGAAGCTTGAAGAATGCCGTTGCCTGCAAGGTTCACCTCACCACTGACACCTGGACGAGTGCGTTCGGCCAGGGTCGATACATCTCCCTTACCGCGCACTGGGTGAACCTTGTGGAGCCTGGCAGCGATTCCTCACCTGCTACGGCACGGGTGTTGCCCACGCCACAAACAGCTGCACCGCCGTCCCTCCCACTGGATAACAACAGCAGCACCTACCTCTCTGACTCCTTCTCCTCCAACGCATCTCAAAGCTGTACCTCATCCGGAAACGCTAACCCAGCAGCAGTAGGATCGTGGAAGCAGTGCAGCACAGCTGTTGGCATGCGTCAGCAAGCGTTGCTGAAGCTAATCTGCCTTGGGGATAAGCAGCACACAGGGGAGGAAATTTGGAGGGGAATAAAGGAACAGACGGATTTGTGGCTGGCACCGCTGGACCTGAAACCGGGCATGGTTGTGTGTGATAATGGGAGTAATCTCATTCGCGCTTTAAGGTTGGCTAAGCTGACACACATCCCTTGCCTGGCGCACGTGATGAACCTAGTAGTTCAGCGGTTCCTGAGGACATACCCAGGCGTGCCCGATCTGCTGTTGAAGGTGCGTCGAGTGTCCAAACATTGTAGAAATTCCAGTACTGCTTCGGGGGCACTCGCCAAGATGCAGGAGCGCTTCAATCTCCCCCACCATCGCTTGCTGTGTGATGTCCCTACGCGCTGGAATTCTACGCTGCACATGCTAGCCCGCTTTTGCGAGCAGAAGAGTGCAGTGGTCCAGTACATGACGGCGCAGTACCGAGGCGCATCCGGCCAGCTGCCAAGCTTCTGTGGATCCGATTGGGCCAACATGTTGGACCTCTGCCAAGTCCTCCAAAATTTTGAGCAATCCACGTTGCTTGTGAGCAGTGACAACTCTTCAGTCAGCATTACCATACCACTGCTGTGTTTACTGAAGAGGTCGATGTTAAAAATCAAGGAAACAGCTGTCATGATGCAACTGGGGGAATCTGAAGGAGAAAACGATCAGCGTGATGGTACCAACATCAGGCCATCCGCCTCAGGGAACGCTGGCCCCAGCAGCTATGACGAAGAAGAGGAGGAGGAACAGCTGGAGTTGGAGCAGGAATTTCATGCCACCACTGACGAGGGCCAGAGCGGTGCACGTTGGACTTCCACAATTCAACGCGAATGGTCAGCAGAAGCAGACCAGGAGGAAGGTGACGACTATGATGCATCACAACAACTATCACAACGCTCACAAGAGGATGATGAGGATTCTGGTAGGACTCTGGCACACATGGCTCAATTCATGCTAGACTGCATTGAACGTGACCCACGCATTGTGCGCATTCTGGACAACACCAATTACTGGGTTTATACCCTTCTGGATCCACGGTACAAACACAATGTTCCAAAACTGCTTGAAGAAAGAGTCAGACAGGTCAAAATGGAAGAATACCAGCAGGCCCTTGTGGAGACTTTAGAGAGGAGATTGACATCCTCCCCCTCCTCTAGCCAGTTGTACGCAGACAGACTGACTTCCGCAAACCCAGGACGACCAGGAGGGCAGCAAACAACGCAAGCCGCAGCTAGTACCCAAAAGGGAATGGTATCGGCAGTGTCCTTGGAGTGGGAAAATTTTCTGACACCCATGCAGCCGCAGCCCACTGAACAGCAAGCGTGCAGATCCACCTCCAACACCGATCGCCTGGAGAAGATGGTCAAGGACTACATGTCAGATGGCGTAGCTGTGTCGAACCATCCATCTGCACCCTTCAACTATTGGGTATCGAAGCTAGACACCTGGCACGAACTGGCAATGTACGCAATAGAGGTGCTGGCTTGCCCGGCAGCCAGCGTTATGTCGGAACGCTGTTTCAGTGCTGCCGGAGGCATCGTCACAGATCGGCGTATCCGCCTCTCTACAGAAAATGCAGACCGTCTGACTCAAATTAAAATGAATCAATCCTGGATTGGAAATGACTACGCAACACTCCAGGACCCCAACCAAGTAACATGACCAATGAACATCTGGGATGGTGTTGCGTTTCCGGGCCCTGTTTATTGAACCTCTCATCTGTATTACATTTATGACTGCATGGCGGCAAAAAGCATTGCTGCTATATCCGCACGCTTTTTGTCCACATGCAAGGCCTGGGTTGTTGTGTCTCACAAAGCGTGGCCTTCTCCTCCTGCGCCTGCTCCTGTTCCATCACGTCTGCTGCTGCTGGGTTAGCGTTGCCGCGTGGTCCCTGTTTATTGAACCACTTATCTTTATTACATTTATGACTGCATGGCGGTACAAAGCATGCTATCCGCACGCTTCTTGCCCTCATGCAAGGCCTGGGTTGTTGTGTCTCACAAAGCGTGGCCTTCTCCTCCTGCGCCTGCTCCTGTTCCATCACGTCTGCTGCTGCTGGGTTAGCGTTGCCGCGTGGTCCCTGTTTATTGAACCACTTATCTTTATTACATTTATGACTGCATGGCGGTACAAAGCATGCTATCCGCACGCTTCTTGCCCTCATGCAAGGCCTGGGTTGTTGTGTCTCACAAAGCGTGGCCTTCTCCTCCTGCGCCTCCTCCTGTTCCATCACGTCTGCTGCTGCTGGGTTAGCGTTGCCGCGTGGTCCCTGTTTATTGAACCACTTATCTTTATTACATTTATGACTGCATGGCGGTACAAAGCCTGCTATCCGCACGCTTCTTGCCCTCATGCAAGGCCGGGGTTGTTGTGTCTCACAAAGCGTGGCCTTCTTCTCCTCCTGCGCCACCCTCCTCCTGTTCCATCACGTGTGCTGCTGCTGGGTTAGCGTTGCCGCGTGGTCCCTGTTTATTGAACCACTTATCTTTATTACATTTATGACTGCATGGCGGTACAAAGCATGCTATCCGCACGCTTCTTGCCCTCATGCAAGGCCTGGGTTGTTGTGTCTCACAAAGCGTGGCCTTCTCCTCCTGCGCCTCCTCCTGTTCCATCACGTCTGCTGCTGCTGGGTTAGCGTTGCCGCGTGGTCCCTGTTTATTGAACCACTTATCTTTATTACATTTATGACTGCATGGCGGTACAAAGCCTGCTATCCGCACGCTTCTTGCCCTCATGCAAGGCCGGGGTTGTTGTGTCTCACAAAGCGTGGCCTTCTTCTCCTCCTGCGCCACCCTCCTCCTGTTCCATCACGTGTGCTGCTGCTGGGTTAGCGTTACCGGTCCCTTTTCCTGGAACCTCTTATATGTATTACATTTATGACTGCATGCCGACAAAAAGCATGTTACCTGTGCAAAGAAAACAGACATTTCCCGCATTTAAAAGACAGTTTTCCCTTTGAAACTTTAAAATCGATTTTCTCAAAAACTATAAGCTCTTTTTGCTAAATTTTTTTTTCCTCTTGTACCCACTCCCAAGGTGCACATACCCTGTAAATTTGGGGTATGTAGCATGTAAGGAGGCTTTACAAAGCACAAAAGTTCGGGTCCCCATTGACTTCCATTATGTTCGGAGTTCGGGTCGAACACCCGAACATCGCGGCCATGTTCGGCCTGTTCGGCCCGAACCCGAACATCTAGATGTTCGCCCAACACTAGCTGGAGCAGGGCAGAGGTTCAGCTTGTGTTGGTAGGCCGCACACCACGTGGATGAAGCAGCCAGCAGGAATGGAGGTGCTCGTCCCTGGATAGTTCGTGGCGGCTGCGTGGAATATACGCCTTAGAGGACAGAGCCGCGGGTGCTGCTGCGCTGGTCTCTGCAGGCAGCGGCAAGGGTCACGTTCGAAGTGGCGGTGATACTGTCGGCGTCAGGAGCCTGCTGTGTTGGCCCGGAGCTGGCTGGGAGGGCAGCAGAGTCGGGTCTCCGGAGATGTGGCGGGATTCCGTGGGATTCCGTGGGGGCTGATGCTGGCTGACAGGTGGGAGCCAGCTGCGGGAGATCCGCAGTGTCAACCCGGCTGAGGCTGGGCGGCCGGAGCTCGCTGTCGCAGACTGAAGATCTGCCGCGTCTAGGGATTCTGCAGCGAAGGTCTGGGGTGGCGGCTCAGCTGAGGCTGGGTGGCCGGAGCTCCGCCGTCTACTGTGCGCCGGCAGTATGCAGCAGCGGATGGTCTGCCACGGAAGATCCAGGTGGCAGAAGATCAGCAGTAATGGCCCGGTGGGCTGGGTCGGCCAGAACTCCGCTGTCGGCTGTCCCGGCGTTCCTAGTTACGCCGCTTCCGAGGAGCATGGGCAGAGGCTCGGAACAAGGTCGCCCGGATGTGATGAGATCAAGCCAGCCTCGGTTGTGGAGCGGCTCCGGCTGTGGTCTCCGCAGCAGCGGCGGGGGACCCGCTCGGTGTGGCGGTGATGCTGGCGGCGGGGGACCCGCTCGGTGTGGCGGTGATGCTGGCGGCGGCAGGAGTCATCTGTGTCCGGCCCGGAGCCGGCTGGGAGGGCAGCAGAGTCGGGTCTCTGGAGTTATGCCGTGCAGTTAGCAGTCTTCAGACTCTACGACTACAGCTAATTACAGCTGTCTGTGAGTACACACACTACCTGTGTACCTAAGTCAAGTACAAAAGTAAAAAGAAAGTTGCCAAAAGTAGCTATTTCGAGCTAAAAACTAAAAAGTTACTGGGAGCCATGTGTCCGCAGCAGCCTCTTACGGCGCCATCTTGCTTCTGAGAGCAGAGGGAGATAAAATACATGAACTATTGACCTTTTCTAACCCTGGGACACTTTATAGGCTGGCACTGAGCAGAGGCAACAAAACATTCAATCTACTTTGTAAATGTTTAAATTTAAAGGAAAATCATGGGATATATAAAAAAGGTCAGTCAGTTTAAAGTAAACCCAGGCAAAGGGAAATAAATATGGTATCTTCCATATTACTCTCACTCACCTCAACTCTCACAGGGCTAGTCATCTGCAGAGGTGACATATTTTTTTATCAAGTTTCATTGGACTAGGTACTGATTACAATACATATTCCTAATTCACTTTTATCTTTAGACTTATGACCTGAAATGTTTTCAATATTCCTAAAACTTTTTCACTATTTTCTTTCTGTCCACTGAGCTAGGAATTAGTCTAGAGAGCTATCTGCAGAAACATATTGCTTGACTGACAGATTCAGACACAACTGAGTTAACTCAAATGAAAGTAAATGAGTAGATATTACCCAGAGTGAATTGACCAACCATTACTGTTTCCACTTTTTACGGTATAGTAATGACTTTTGAAACTCCATTTAACATTTTAAAACATCATCTAACACTTAAAACAACCTACAGCATTTTGTTTTTGTAGGTAAACAATCTTCCCAACAGCAGTGTCTGTCTCCCCACAACCATGACTAGAAATCAGCAAGCTACATGTCCTCCACATAACATAGATAGCATAGATAGACAACAGATCCCACAACAAAACAAAACAAAACAAAACAAAGAAAAACTTAATCAGGCATTCTGTTCTTTGTTAAAGCAAACCTGAAGCAAAAAAACATGATGTAATGAATTGTATGTTTAGTATGGATAAGGAATCGAACATTAGTAACAAAGAAAAGAGTCTCAAATTTTGATTTTAAGCTGTCTAGCTTTTTTTTATATACTGTATATATATATATATAACATTGCATCATACTGTCACAGTTGCATCTGTCTTTAAAAGAATACGGCAAAGCAAGAATAATGTCCTTTTAAACTTTCCATCAGTAAAACCTTATCTTAAACTGTCTCTCAATGTTTCTGCTGTTGAAGTGCTTCAGAAAACAGGACTGTATTCGACTCAGTGGGTTAAAGAACTCAGAGAAACTCTTTTGCATCGATAACAACTGAATTTTTTTCTACTCTTTCTGAACTGGAAAACAATATGAGACTCTTTTCTTTGCTACTAATGTTCTATTTCTTAGCTGTGCTACACATACAATTCATTATATTGTACATTTATTTTTTGCTTCAGATTTGCTTTAAATGTTTAAATAAAAGCCACAGTAAACTATATAAATGATTTGTTTCCTGGTATTCCTCAGGGAATACAGAACCCACCAGTGTCAGGCTTCACACCTGAGTGATACCAGCCCACATGGTCCATAAGACTGGGGAGTACCCTGCAGAAGCACCCCTCCACAGAGCACCCTTTACCAGGTTTAAGGACAAAGGACTCATTATGGACATTATGTTAAATTTTCTTTTTTTCCTCCCTTTTTGTTCCAATACACACAAAGGAAATAAACATATGTGTGTATACCAAAACATGTGTTACTGCAATGCGTTTCTGTGAAAAATACTTGATTTTCTGGAAAAATGTCTGGGGTGCCAACAATTTCGGCCATCAAACACGATGGACGCTGGCACTTCCAAAAGTATAAAGCTCCTTTATTGAAACATCAATAAAAATCAATAAAAATGGCCAAGCGGCGACAGCCTGCTGTTTCAGGTGTTTAGCCCTTTCTCAAGCCGTTACAACACTGAAACAGCGGGCTGTCGCCGCTTGGCCATTTTTATTGATTTTTATTGATGTTTCAATAAAGGAGCTTTATACTTTTGGAAGTGCCAGCCTCCATCGTGTTTGCTGCTACTGGGATCCAAAGGTGTGAGGACTCGTTGAGGCTTAGGCACCCATCTTTTTCCCCTTGTCAAAGTGAAGTGCTACTCTTTTTACCATTTGACCAACAATTTCGGCCATGACTGTATTTATTATAGCATTTAGCAATAAAAAAAAAAGTTCAAAGTTCTACAAAAGTCATTTGCTAAGGTAGTCTAAGGTAGTCTACTGCTTGAGGTCATTTAAGAAGATGTGGTATAAGATTCTGCAAATGTAGTCTGGATTTATTGTAAATGTTATGTTATGTAATTGCAAGAGATAACCTTAGCCTGGGTAATATTGGATCACAGTAAATATTGCTGAATGATTAGTGAATTAGTGGTTGTATAAGTCAAATGCATGCAACTGCAACAAGAACACTTTGTTAATAAATGTATTCTATAGTGGATTCATTTATTTAAAATAATATACATAGAGCTGACATCTTTCCACGGGTATATAGTCATATCACTAAGCTCAGAGGTGCTCACAATCTATTCCTGAATGTCCTGTGATTGATACTATGATTGGCCCATAATCAACATCACTAAGAACAGCTATTGTAGATCACGTAATGTTGTTCTTGGGTTGATCACAATGCCTATGGAGAAACACAATTTTTACCCAATTTGACATTTTTGTCTAAACAAATGTCTAACTGAGCAAAAATGTGTACAGTGTATGGCCAGCTTTATACCAAGGTATTTGTGGAGCTACTGCTCTACCCACCATATGACCATGTTATGTGGTAACTGCATTTACATGACTGTTAATTCACTAGCTTTGAAAAAAATGATTCAATGTGACTGAGACAAAGGTGGATTTTTTTTTCTACCTTGTAACCGAAAGATTTTTTGTAAATTTGGGCTAAGTCTTCAGGATTATCTATTTTTTTCTGATGATATCCAGCCTTGGAGAAACTTGCTGGATCAGACTCTATGAGAAGGTCAAACATGTTCCTTCCATATTGGTAACCGCCAAGTATTGTCTGACAAGTGGTGGTACTCTTTAACTCGCATGCAATCAAAGAGACCTTACCATGTACTAAAATGCAATAGTCAGGTCTTTTTTTTTACTCTACCATAAGTTGACCAAGGCTTTTTAACCCACATGCAGGAAATGTTTGTGTATCAATACTGAAGTTATATTGAAAGAGATAGGAATGCTGTATAAATTTAATTCAGTTATTTTGATCCCGGTCTAGCAAGTAGTGTGGTCAAATTGGATTGAGGGATAGACCCTGGAAATCCAGGAAACTAAAAACATACAAAAGCCAAAATACCATGAGCCAATAGTGCAAACTACACCTTATAAATAGAGGGCAAGGGATAGTACTCACCCTTTACAACTACTTTTTCTGCATACACGAGAATCCTGCTCCCGTTCGACCTGGTGATCGCTCTCTGGAAAGTAGAGCTCTGCCCCCCTCCCCGAGCCTCACTGCTCTGTGATAAGACACACAGAATAGAACTTGTAGCGGTCACTGAACATGAAAGTACTTGATATCTGGCAACAGGATTGGAGGAGAGCGACAGAAATGGAGGCTACCTGATCTGTCTAGCCCCCAGATCAGGTAGCATTTTGTTTTACAAAAATGCCCACATCGGATTCTATTTAATACCAAACTGGCAAGTACACCATTTTATTTTTATTCTTTACTAGAGACTAATACTAAGGGCCTGATTCACAAAGCGGTGCAAAGTGTTTGCACGCCTGTGAAAACCCCTGTATCACGCCTAAACTCAGTTTAGGCGTGATAAAATGAAACTCGCGTGAAGTTCCGCGCGCAAAGTTTTGCGCGCGCAATCGCCCGGCGCACAGTGCAGTTCGTGCGATGTGCCTATTAAAGCCTATGGGCGCTGCGTGCAGAATTGCGCGATTGCGCGCGGGACTTTGCGCGCGATAAAGAGCAAAAGCGTTGCTAACTCAGCTTTGCACGGCTTATCACGCCTAAAGTCTTTTAGGCGTGATAACTGAGTTATCACCGCTTTGTGAATCGAGCCCTATAAAGTGTTTGTTGACGATACTACAGTAGTGTCCTACTTACATTAGCACAAACTCACAAATCTGCTGCAACTTTTAACACCATAATACCACCCCTCGCCTCCACCTTCCACCTTATTTCTTAACAAAGAAAATGTAAAGAAAACTTACTTTAGTATCGTTATAAAACTGTTATCTATTGTTTCCTTTCCTTCTCTCTTCCAATACACTTCCTATGGTCTTACTAATTTCGTCTTCAGAATTTATGAAAACTTACTATTTATTTGAAAATGTTCATTGAGAAGGTTCAGAACATATTATTACCATACTATTTTCTGCAAACCTCTATGTGCCTTTTCCAATTCACTTTTCTCTTAAGTTTTTTTCCTAGTTGATATTTTCATATATTATCAATAAAATGCCTGCAAGGAAATACTCAGAATAATTTTGACAGTACCTTTTCACCTACATTTTGGTACTTTTTCAATTGCAGAGTGCTAAAAAGTTATTTTAAAAAGAAGATAACAAATTATCTCCTAGGAGAAAACTTAGGGAAAAAAAGTGAATTGGATCAGGCCATACGAGTCATTTTAGCTGCATGCATAACTGGTATTCTTTTATGTAAACATATAGGGCCTGATTCACAAAGCGGTGCTAACATTTAGCACGCTAGTGAAAAGCCCTTTATCACGCGTAAACTCTGTTTAGGCATGATACGTTTAGGTGTGATAAGTTTAGGTGTGATAAGTTTAGGCATGATAAGTTTAGGCGTGATAAGTTTTTAGGCGTGATAAGTTTAAGCACCAACTGGGTTAGCACTGCAGTGCACAGCTGATCAAAAGTTTTGCGCTAGCAAAGTCTGGTGCACTTCGCATAGAGTTTAATGGCGCTGCTTTGCGTGCGGGACTTTGCGCGCGATCTAAACTTATCTAAACTTATCATGCCTAAACTTATCACACCTAAACTTATCATGCCTAAACTTATCATGCCTAAACTTATCATGCCTAAACTGAGTTTAGGCATGATAAAATGGTTATCACGCCTAAAGGGCCTGATTCACAAAGCGGTGCTAACAGTTAGCACCGTGGTGAAAAGCCCTTTATCACGCCTAAACTCCGTTTAGGCATGATAAGTTTAGGTGTGATAAGTTTAGGTGTGATAAGTTTTTAGGTGTGATAAGTTTAAGCACCAACTGGGCTAGCACCGCAGTGCACAGCTGATCAAAAGTTTTGCGCTAGCAAAGTCTGGTGCACTTTGCATAGAGTTTAATGGCGCTGCTTTGCGTGCGGGACTTTGCGCGCAATCTAAACTTATCTAAACTTATCATGCCTAAACTTATCATGCCTAAACTTATCATGCCTAAACTGAGTTTAGGCATGATAAAAATGGTTATCACGCCTAAAGTCTTTAACTGGGTTATCACCGCTTTGTGAATCGAGCCCTATAGGATTCATATGTAAATGCTACTGATAAACATTTTTCCTAACAAGTATTTCACAAAAATAAATACATTATTCTCTGCACAAATGCTTGAAAATGTAAATATTTAATGTGATTTTAATTTAAAGAAAGTTGTTATTAAATCATTCTATGTGAAATTATATACTTTTACTAGCACCTATGCAAATTTATTTTAGTAACACATTTTATAAACTGAAAACTGTTCTATGAAATTTTTTTTATCCATATGCCTACATATTTTACCAAATGCATATCCATACTATTCCATGTTTTGTGAATGAAAAGGTCCTTGTGTTTCATTCTTTTGTAGTACAGTATAAATTACTGAAAATAAATCTAAGGCCCCGTTCACACTGCACGCGTTTCCAGACGCGTTTTGGAAACGCGTGCAGGTGGCCGACACGCACGACATCAGACATTGCATAGAGTGCACTGTCTGATGTTCACACTGCATGCGTTCCAGACCTGTGCGGTCCGGGAACGCATGCTGCACGTATTTTTTGCCAAAACGCGTGGCTGTCCCATTCACTTTTCAGTGATGGGATCAGCCACGCAACGCATACAAACGCGGATGGGGTGCGTTCGTACGTGTTGCGTTCCGCATGTGTGCCTGTCCGCGTTTGTAATGTGAACGCAGCCTTAGTGATTGTTACCTGTGCCTATATATCTTCCTGACATATATTATTACTATTCAGCTTTTGCTTTTTGAAAGCAAACTTCCCAGAGTCATGGTACATTATAAAGTAGATATTACTGAAAACTAGTTTTATTATATTAAAACAAATCTCTATTGTGATAGTCACCTTTTCCCAGTACCTGTTTGGATAACTTTTTAAAGAAAATGTCCTAATATCAAATAATCATTCAATTCAAATTACTAGATGAATAGATTTTATTTTTATTTTAAGTAATCAATTTCTTATGGAGACGGACTCTTGCAAATGTATTAGATTATTGAAACCTGATTTTAGGTAAGAAATTAGTTATATTTAGATTGTAAGCTTGCAAGGACAAAAAGTTGCATAAAATAGCGTGAAAATTCACATCCAGAAAAACGAATGGAAACACTAATGTGAAAAATAAATATCCACATTGAAACCCAGCCTTATTTCTTTAGATGAAAATGTGTTAGTAGTATAGTATAGCACACAGAAGTAAGCGCCATTCATGTTAAGTTATTTTGGATTTATATAGCACCAGCATCTTTTGGGGTGCTTATATAACGACTGCTTCTATTCCCCTCCCTATAGAGCAAAAAAGTTGCTCTTACTTTTCTTTGGGTGAACAAAAATGTCCTGATCTCCGCAGAGTCTGAGGTTGCTTCCTTTTTGACTATCTTTTTTTAAACAGCAAATAACATATACAAACTTATCATGGGCACGATAGAGGCAGAGGAAGTTGTTTAGAAAAGGGGTAACTCCCAGAAGTGCATTTTTCTGACCTTGCTCTTTAACCACTTCGTTTCCAGACCTTGTTTCTCCCTTATGGACCAGAGCAGTTTTGACATTTTAGCTATAACCCTATTTAATCGTCAATAACTTTATCCCTACTTATGACACCTAAATGAAATATATATTGTTTTTTTCAAGACTAACTAGGCTTTCAATACCTGGCATTTTTTTCCTCAAACAATTTTGTTTTCTATGCACTTTAATAAGAAAGAGAGGAAAAAATAGAAAAAACACATTATTTCTCAGTTTTACCAATTCAAGTTTAAACATAAAGAGCGCTATTGTAGATAAAAATCACAAACATTGTTTGGCTATTGCTATTGTTCATCACAAAACTTAAATTATGTTCCTATCACAATTTATGGTGATCATATTTGATTCTGAAATAATGTTACAGTGTGTATTTTTCACTATGAACTGAGAAAATAAAAGTATTTTTAATGGTAAAAATTAATCTTATTGGTTTAGGGAACGTATATTCCCTTTCAAGCAAGCCCAATCGTGCCCAGCTGTGCTTATGTTACAAGACGTATATCTACAGTACGTCCTTGCGGCTTAGATGAAGTGGTAATGGTAGAAAAAGTGGCTAAAAACAACATGGTAGCAGGTACCAAACAAGGGTAGAGAACATTAATCAAGAGTTTGGTGTGAAAAACTATTTGCCCCCTTCCTGATTTCTTATTCTTTTGCATGTTTGTCACACTTAAATGTTTCTGCTCATCAAAAACCATTAACTATTAGTCAAAGATAACATAATTGAACACAAAATGCAGTTTTAAATGATGGTTTTTATTATTTAGTGAGAAAACAAACTTAAAACCTACATGGCCCTGTGTGAAAAAGAAATTGCCCCCTGAACCTAATAACTGGTTTGGCCACCCTTAGCAGCAATAACTGCAATTAAGCGTTTGCGATAACTTGCAACGAGTCTTTTACAGCACTCTGGAGGAATTTTGGCCCACTCATCTTTGCAGAATTGTTGTAATTCAGCTTTATTTGAGGGTTTTTCTAGCATGAACCGCCTTTTTAAGGTCATGCCACAACATCTCAATAGGATTCAGGTTAGGACTTTGACTAGGCCACTCAAAAGTCTTCATTTTGTTTTTTGTTCAGCCATTCAGAGGTGGATTTGCTGCTGTGTTTTGGGTCATTTTCCTACTGCAGCACCCAAGATCGATTCAGCTTGAGTTGACGAACAGATGGCCGGACATTCTCCTTCAGGATTTTTTGGTAGACAGTAGAATTCATGGTTCCATCTATCACAGCAAGCCTTCCAGGTACTGAAGCAGCAAAACAACCCCAGACTATCACACTACCACCACCATATTTTACTGTTGGTATGATGTTCTTTTGGCTGATGGTGTAATGGTTAAGGGCTCTGCCTCTTACACAGGAGACCAGGGTTCGAATCTCGGCTCTGCCTGTTCAGTAAGCCAGCACTAATTCAGTAGGAGACCTTTGGCAAGTCTCCCTTACACTGCTACTGCCAATAGAGCGCGCCCTAGTGGCTGCTGCTCTGCTCTGGCGCTTTGAGTCCGCAAGGAGAAAAGCGCAATATAAATGTTATTTGTCTTGTCTTTGTCTTCTTTTGCTGAAATGCTGTGTTACTTCTACGCCAGATGTAACGGGACACGCACCTTCCAAGAAGTTCAACTTTTGTCTCGTCGGTCCACAAGGTATTTTCCCAAAAGTCTTGGCAAACATTGAGATGTTTTTTAGCAAAATTGAGACGAGCCTTAATGTTCTTTTTGCTTAAAAGTGGTTTGTGCCTTGGATATCTGCCATGCAGGCCGTTTTTGCCCAGTCTCTTTCTTATGGTGGAGTTGTAAACACTGACCTTAATTGAGGCAAGTGAGGCCTGCAGTTCTTTAGATGTTGTCCTGGGGTCTTTTGTGGCCTCTCAGATGAGTGTTCTCTGTGCTCTTGGGGTAATTTTGGTCAGCCGGCCACTCCTGGGAAGGTTCATCACTGTTCCATGTTTTTGCCATTTGTGGATAATGGCTCTCACTGTGGTTCGCTGGAGTCCCAAAGCTTTAGAAATGGCTTTATAACCTTTACCAGACTGATAGATCTCAATTACAGTACTTTTGTTCTCATTTGTTCCTGAATTTTTTTGGATCTTGGTATAATGTCTAGCTTTTGAGGTGCTTTTGGTCTACTTCTCTGTGTCAGATAGCTCCTATTTAAGTGATTTCTTGATTGAAACAGGTGTGGCAGTAATCAGGCCTGGGGGTGACTACAGAAATTGAACTCAGGTGTGATAAACCAGTTAAGTTATTTTTTAACAAGCGGGGCAATCACTTTTTCACACAGGGTCATGTAGATCTGGAGTTTTTTTTCTCACTAAATAATAAAAACCATCATTTAAAACTGCATTTGGCGTTCAATTATGTTATCTGTGAGTAATAGTTAACGGTTTTTGATGAGCAGAAACATTTAAGTGTGACAAACATGCAAAAGAATAAGAAACCAGGGAGGGGGCAAATAGTTTTTCACACCACTGTATATATATATATATATATATATATATATATATATATATATATATATATATATATATATATATATATATATATATATATATATATATATATATATATGGTCCAAAATTCCAGGAGAGAGGTGTAAGGAGCTTATTTATGGTTATAGGAAGTGACTGATATCACTTATTTTTTCCAAAGTGTGTGCAACCAAATATTAAATATTAATATATATTTATGAGGATGCCAGTATTTTTTTGTGATGTTATGTCCAATTTGCTTTTTTTTTTCCTCCTTTTTTTTGTTTTGTTCCAATACACACAAAAGGAATAAACATGTGTTAACTTACTGCAATATTTTCTTTTGTGAGAAATACTTGATTTTCTGGAATGATTTGTTGAGTGTCAACAATTTTGGCTATATATATATATATATATATATATATATATATATATATATATATATATATATACTGTATAAACCTAAATCATGATGCAAACCATTTTTTCAGATGAACCTGTTCACTGCAGCTCTCATTAACAATGGCTGAGCCGCCACTTCAAAGAGCCGA
Organism: Hyperolius riggenbachi; assembly: GCF_040937935.1. Classification (NCBI taxonomy): domain Eukaryota; kingdom Metazoa; phylum Chordata; class Amphibia; order Anura; family Hyperoliidae; genus Hyperolius; species Hyperolius riggenbachi. The sequence goes on from NC_090649.1 coordinate 136,705,949, forward strand.
TCATTGCAATGTTAAACTCATCTGAGCCAGAGTAGTCTTTTCAGGTATGTAATTACTTTCAATGGGAAATAAGATCATTTTATTTTCTGGCTTGCTCTGCAGTAAAATCTTTCAGCGAAGAGATTAATCTGCTGGTGAAAAAATAGTAAAAAAAACTGTAAATAAGTTCCTCAAATTCATTGTTAAATATTTAATAATATATTGCAGCCGTCACAAAATCTTTGGTAAAAGTACAAGTTGAATGAGACTATCGTGAATAAAACTGAGAATATTGCTTTTGGAGACAGTAAAAAGGGTTTTTTAGGTGCACAGAAATAAAAGAATATTTTTATTTCAACCAATTGTTCCAGTAAAATCTCCAGCCATTGTGCTTGCTCTGCTTCAAGGTGTTTATTTTCAGCTTAACCTTTAGAAATGTACTGTTTCACTGACTTTTTATCTTCTACTTTCCTTAAAGGATTTGAATAACTGAAGACATGAATGTAGCAAGAGTTTGTCTTAGTTCCGTTATAACTATATTGCCTTAAAGAGTACCTAAGGTAATGACAGAGGCTGTCAATAACAGGCTCTGTCTTAATTAGGATGGATGAGTGGACTAGCGGGGTTAAATACTCACCTGTCCTGACACCTATAGGTCACAAGCGACGCTCTGTCCCCCTCAGCAGTGCAGGTGCGGCCATGTTTCTGAAGACAGCTGAAGATCTTCGAAAACCTTTGCCTGTGCCGCTCTGGCCCCTCCCCAGCTTGGCAGTCACCAATTAGACAGTGCCTGCTGAGCTGGGGGCAGGCTGTGGCAATGCAGATGGTCGTGGCCAGAGCCTACATGGCAATTTAATAGAAATCACCAGGGCCCAATCTGTGAAGGAAGCTGAGCAATGACCTACCTGAAAGGTGGGCGCTAGAACAGGTAAGTAATTAATCCCCCCCCCCCCCATCTACCATCATTAAGAATGAACCTGTCATGACAGGCTCTGTCAGTTTTAATTTAGGTACTCATTAACCTCCTTGGCGGTAACCCCATGTGTGACACGGGGTAAGCCGCCGGAGGGTGCCGCTCAGGCCCTGCCTGGCCGATTTACATAATTTTTTTTTTCAAACACGCAGCTAGCACTTTGCTAGCTGCGTGTTTGGTCTCATCGCCGCCACCGATGCGCCGCATCCCCCCGCATACCCCTTGCGCAGCCTGGCCAATCGCCGCCAGGCTGCGCTATGGGGTGGATCAGGATTCCCTGTGACGTCACGACGTCGGCGACGTCGATGACATCACTCCGTTCGTCGCCATGGCGACGGGGGAAGCCCTCAAGGAAATCCCGTTCAGAACGGGATTTCCTTATGGGCAAGCGGCGCCGGCGGCGATCGGCGAGTACGGGGGACGCCGCAGGGAGGGGGGAAGCATGTAGCTAGCGCTAGGCTAGCTACATGATAAAAAAAAAATAGAAAAAAACCCTCCCGCGGCCACGCAGCCGCAAATATCATACCGCCACGGAGGTTAAAGAGAAACTGTAGTGGGAAAATAATATAATGAATAAAATTGCTTATATTTTACAGTATCAGTTATAAATAATTTGCTCATTGTTTGCCCATTGTAAAAACTTACCTCAATCCGATTTACATTCTGAAATTTATTACAGGTGGCCACATGTTTAGTGCTGACAGTTGATCTTTGTGTAATGTTCGTTTGCTGAGAGTTCTATGGACAGAGGGAGATACTGTTTGCTTGGCAGTTGGAAACAGTCATTATTTCCCGTTATTATTATTTTATATTTAAACATCTACAAAGTAGATTGAATGTTTTATTGTCTCTGATGTCAGTCTAGTAAATGTTCCAGAGTTAAAATACAAAAGCTATTAACCTTTTTCTATCTCTCCCTTGCCCGCCCCTTAGAAATTGTATTCTTCTAGGAAGCCTTTTATGGCTGTAATTTGCTTATCAGTGAGGTTTACTATACTCCCCAAAAGGTACCAACAAAAAAGAAGCTGTCACTTGCAGGTCTGAAAATAAACTGTTTCAGGCAGCAAAATATGTCACATGTCGCCTCAGGTACACTTTAATGTGTGTGAACATCAAAACGAAGTTTCAGGCAAATAGTAAAGCCAGTGAGGGAGCCAAATATGCAGGCCACAGAGCAGGGTATCAGAATTATCAAGGCGCTAAATGCGCTGTCTGTCAGGTGGTCTCTGGTGCAATGCCAATGGGTAGTTTAGAGGAAGCACATCTTAGCACTTACAGTCACATTCAGACATGCCATGTGGCCAGTGACATAACAATGGGGGCTGCAGCCCCTGCACACATGGGGGGCTGGGGACCCTCAGGGACACGCCAGGGCCTTTTGGGGGGCAGAAGGGATTGCAGCATGAGGGGAGAGCATGGCCACTTACATCGGCGGGGAGGGGGGCCACTCCTCCCCCTCACCTCAGGCTCTCCTCTCAGTGCTCCCCCTCCAGCATAAATCATTGGCAGCCGCAGCGAGCAGGAACACATACCTCCATGCGTACAATGCGGTGAAGGTTCCACTCTCTAAGTGTCTGACGCTACTTCCTGTTTATTAGGAAGTAGCGTTAGGCACTTAGAAATCGGACCTCCGCAGTGGGACACATGGAGGTATGCCTGTGTTCCTGCCCACCGCTGCTGCCAATAATTTATGCTGGAGGGGGAGCACTGAGGGGAGAGCCCGAGGTGAGGGGGAGGAGTGGCCCTCCTCCCCGCCGATGTAGGTGGCCATGCTCACCCCTCATGCTGCGACCCCTTCTTCCCCCAAAAACAGACCTGAGTGGGTTCAGGGGGTTGGGGGCCCATCCAAATTTTTGCAGGGGGCCCCGTGATTTCTTGTAACACCCCTGCATGAGGCAGTTATTTGCTGCACGGTAACCTCACTGTGCCAAATGCTGACATGCATAGGGTTACAAAACTTGAAAAGACAGGAAATGTCCGGCACTATGGTTCATGGTTTATTCATGCAGCAAAACAAAGGAGACGTGCTGTGGCAGTGACAACATAAAGTGCGGTAACATGTGAGATGCTTGACATCACAAGGCATGAACGTCACTAAACCGTCTATGCTGTACCTGGATGTGTTGGAGGTGGCTGGTGTGGGCGCCAGAGGGTGCACGGTCCCTACGACCGTTTCGCAAGGCGGTTGCCGAGCTTCTTCTGAGGTGTGCACTAAGTGTGTGGAACAAAGGCGGAACTAGATATACGTCTGTGCAGGACGTACTTCCGTGCCGCTAAAAGGATCCGCCCTCTCTCATTTGATTGGTCCAATGCTCCAGCTCCAATAGAGATGGAGCTGAGATGCAGCCAGCTGTAAGGGGCTGGCCATGCGCGCACGTCAGAGTGACGCCGCGGGCAGCGGCCAATAGCCGTTCAGCATGGCACTAGGGCCTTACATGTTGGCCACAGTTGCCTAGTAACAAGATCGGCTGCTACGGCGAATCAAGCCAACCCGCCCATGTAAACAAAAAGGCAGGGTAAGCGTGGCGAACCGCAGCTGAACCATATCAAGTGTAGGACAACAGATGGTCAAACCAGCGGCCACAGCCGAGAACGAATGGGCAGCTTTGATGGCCGTAGAGAGTGGGAGTAATTCTCACACTCTGAGGCTTATTAGCTTATTAACAGCGGTATGGCGAAAAGTGAGCATGGAGCAAAAACTGGGGAGGGGGTAGATAGGATGGGGGTGAGGTGTACCAAGAGGGTGGTGAGGGGCAAAGTGGGTGAAAGGAGGATGCCAGTGAAAGAGAGGAAAGAGGGAGAAAAGAGGAGGTGCTTGGTACACTAGAAGGTTGGTAAAAGAGAGGGGTAGGATAATAAGTCCCAGACAGACATGGCACCGATATCGGAGGGGGCAGATTACATCATGGCGTCATGACATTATGTTGAAAAACAAGGGACGCCATGATGCAAACGCTAGGGCAACAAAAGGGTGGCCATGGGGGCCTATATGTACAGGTGGAGGAGAAGAGGAACCTAACGACCCAGGGACCTAAGGATCCAAGAAGCATGCAAGGTCCACATAATCATTTAGACCAAGCGCACCCATTGCATCTGTGCGCAGGATCCAGTGTGCTTCTTGCCTAAGCAGTAATTTCTTTTTGTCGCCACCTCTGCGAGGGGTGTTGCAGACATCAATGCATGCAAACGACAAAAGGTTTGGATTATTTTGGTGAACAGCCGACATGTGTTCGACTATCCTTGGGCAACCTTTGCCCTTCGGTAGTAAACGCACATGCTCCAAGATTCGTTCCTTCACCATCCTGGTTGTCTTGCCGATGTAAAAACGTTGGCATGGACACCAAAGCGCATAGACCACATATTTGGTCCTGCAGGTGGCAAAAAATGGAACATTACAACAGACGGGACCTAGCTGATAAGATCTGCCCGTTTTCATAAAGTGGCAAGCTTTACAGAAGCCACAACGATGGTTACCTGTGGATGTAAAATCATTCAGCCAGGTGCGCTGTGGCTTCTTGTGAAAGTCACTGTGGACCAGAACATCACCGATAGTGGGTGCTCTTTTGAAAGCTAACAGTGGTTGAGGAGGTAAGCTGTTTTTTAGGACCGGGTCCTCAAGTAACAGTGACCAGTTTTTGCTGAATGCCCACTTGATTTGTTTGGCCATAGGGGAAAATTCAAAAGAGAATACTCCAGAATTATTGGCAGGTCTGTTCTGTTTCTTCCTCTTAATGAGCTCTGATCTATCTCTCATGGTGGCTCTTCTGATGGCTCTGTCAAGCCAGTTTCAACATAATGTCATGACGCCATGATGTAATCTGCCCCCTCCGATATCGGTGCCATGTCTGTCTGGGACTTATTATCCTACCCCTCTCTTTTACCAACCTTCTAGTGTACCAAGCACCTCCTCTTTTCTCCCTCTTTCCTCTCTTTCACTGGCATCCTCCTTTCACCCACTTTGCCCCTCACCACCCTCTTGGTACACCTCACCCCCATCCTATCTACCCCCTCCCCAGTTTTTGCTCCATGCTCACTTTTCGCCATACCGCTGTTAATAAGCTAATAAGCCTCAGAGTGTGAGAATTACTCCCACTCTCTACGGCCATCAAAGCTGCCCATTCGTTCTCGGCTGTGGCCGCTGGTTTGACCATCTGTTGTCCTACACTTGATATGGTTCAGCTGCGGTTCGCCACGCTTACCCTGCCTTTTTGTTTACATGGGCGGGTTGGCTTGATTCGCCGTAGCAGCCGATCTTGTTACTAGGCAACTGTGGCCAACATGTAAGGCCCTAGTGCCATGCTGAACGGCTATTGGCCGCTGCCCGCGGCGTCACTCTGACGTGCGCGCATGGCCAGCCCCTTACAGCTGGCTGCATCTCAGCTCCATCTCTATTGGAGCTGGAGCATTGGACCAATCAAATGAGAGAGGGCGGATCCTTTTAGCGGCACGGAAGTACGTCCTGCACAGACGTATATCTAGTTCCGCCTTTGTTCCACACACTTAGTGCACACCTCAGAAGAAGCTCGGCAACCGCCTTGCGAAACGGTCGTAGGGACCGTGCACCCTCTGGCGCCCACACCAGCCACCTCCAACACATCCAGGTACAGCATAGACGGTTTAGTGACGTTCATGCCTTGTGATGTCAAGCATCTCACATGTTACCGCACTTTATGTTGTCACTGCCACAGCACGTCTCCTTTGTTTTGCTGCATGAATAAACCATGAACCATAGTGCCGGACATTTCCTGTCTTTTCAAGTTTTGTATATCTTATACCTGCTGTCCTGAGCACATAGTTCCACTGGATGTATATTTTTTGTCTGTCAGTAATTCGCAGCTGTCCCCGAGTGCCTGCCTACTCTCCCACAAATTTTGTACCAGTTTTTTGCTTCTTTGGCATTGAGCACCGGATATGTCTATTTCCGAAGAGGACAATCCTATTGAGGACCTAGACATCGCTGATCAACTGGCTAATGTACATGGTGACCACGTCACCGCAGGGAGGTCCGATCTAACCAGTTTCTTCACTATAACTGGTGGATCCAGCAGCTCTAATATCTCTGTGGGCGCCAAGGTGTTGGAACAGAACCTGGGGAGGTTGTGTGAGAGAGAAGTGGGAGTGTTCTGGACAGTCACTGCTCTGGAGAGGTACAAGGGAGAGCAATTGGTGGCCAGGGGATTTAGGAGATATCAGGAACCGTCTGAGTACAGACAAGACCCAAAGTTTGTGGAAACCTGGAAGCAGGAATTCCTGGAGCATTCAGCCCGTCTACAAGATATTGTACTTAACAGAAGCAAAATAGAACTGGACCTTCTAACAACTGCCATTTCTGAAAGCAAAGCCGAATATAGAAAACTGGTCAGTGAAGAACATTTCAAGAAGAGCATTGACAAAATCGATAAAAAACTAGCATCAGTTCAAGACAACATTAAGGCTCGTAAACTACATAAATTCCTCCGGGATAGAGAAGACTACAAGTTTGGAAGAATCTTTTCCTGGGTACAAGTCCCTGGCTCTAAACCTAGAGGAACACCCCACACCCCTATTAAACCAAGGGGATATTGGACCACGGACTCTGAATCTAGTGGGGAGGATACCCCAAAACCCCATCCGAAACAAAAACCTAAAAAACCAGCCCCTAACCCCACAGACGTCCCTTTAGGAGGCGCATCAGGCGGGGAAGAGGGAGCAGGAAGAAACAGAAAAGTCACCTGGGAAGACAAACCGAGAGGGAGAGGCAAGAAGAGGAAAACAATCCAGTAACTAGGATGCCATCCAACGCTAAAACGAGTTTAGTGAACCTAACCACCGTGGAACTACCAGAAGGGGTAGAAAGCCTCCTTAATAAGGGACTGAACTTCTCTTTGACCCAGCAATTTGATTATGCACAATTCAAAGTGGACCTTTATAAGGGAGTCAGGAAACTTAACATCCAGCATCACTTTGGGAAAATGAAAATGGAGGAAACTTCTTCCTTGATGGGCCCCCAAAAAATTGAACAGACAATCGTTGGTCCCTTAGGGTTTAGCCCGCAGGGATCATGGAATAATAAAGAACTTGGGGAAATCTCAGCTTTGAATGAACTTCTGGTTGACTCAGCTCTGGTTGAAGTACCACCGTCTGATATCACTAGCTTCAAGCCATGTAGATCAACAATGCCCTTTCCCACACAAGCTGGTTCCTGCATTGACCTTTTTGAAAAACAAGTCGATAGCGAGATCAAAGCATTAGTTTATCCCACTACAACACGGAACTTGACCCCTGTTGAAAGCAGAGCTCTTTGCTGGCTAAGAAGCCGCCCCGATCTTACCATCCGTAAGGCAGATAAGGGGGGAGCAGTTGTTCTTCTTTCCACAGAGAGCTATGAGGCGGAAGCCCTAAGACAACTCTCCGATGCCTCAACCTACAGACCCCTCAAAGGAGACCCCACGGTGAGCTATCAGTCTGCCCTGAGGTCACTCCTTCGCAGAGGGGTAGAGAATGGTTTCCTCACCCCTGTTTTGGCTAACAACCTTCTGCCTTCCTTCCCGGTTAAACCTGTGTGGTACTGCTTACCGAAGATCCACAAATCCATGACCGATCCCCCGGGACGACCCATTGTGTCGGGCCTGGGATCGGTCACGGAAAGACTCTCCAGATATCTGGACCACATCCTCCGACCACTCCTGTTGCATCTCCCCTCACACCTTGGTGACACCATTGATGTCCTTGGTGGCATTGGGTCCTCATCGTGGTGCACGGGGGATCTGCTGGTGACCATTGATGTCACCAGTCTTTATAGCAGGATCCCACACCTCGACGGTGTCAGTGCTGTCAGGATGTATCTGGATAGAGACAAAAAGGATGCTTCCTTTAATGCGTTTGTGTGCGAATGCTTGCAGTTTGTTCTCACACATAACGCCTTCATGTTTGGTGAGTCATGGTACCAGCAGATCTCGGGCACTGCGATGGGGACCCCTGTCGCATGTACTTACGCCAACCTATTCTTGGGTGCTTGGGAGGAAATTTACATCCACTCCGCCAACAATCCTTTTAGACCCAATCTGAGGATGTGGTCCAGGTATGTGGACGATGTCCTGACCTTCTGGTCAGGAGATGTACCTCTCCTGAAACAGTTTCTGGAGTACTTAAATCAGAATGACATTAATATGCACTTCACCATGGAATGGTCAGATGAAAACATTTGCTTTCTCGATTTGGAACTGACCATTACACCTGAAGGCGTCCTAACTAGAGGCTACCGGAAACCTACGGCCTCTAATACCATCCTACATGCTAGTAGCTATCACCCACGGCATGTTACAGAGAGTCTCCCCTTTGGCCAATTCCTGCGTTTACGCAGGAATAACACCAATTTGGAGGACTTTCTGGACCAGGCTGAGGACCTGAAACAAAGGCTCTTGGTCAGAGGGTACAATGAGGTAGCCCTTGACAGAGCCATCAGAAGAGCCACCATGAGAGATAGATCAGAGCTCATTAAGAGGAAGAAACAGAACAGACCTGCCAATAATTCTGGAGTATTCTCTTTTGAATTTTCCCCTATGGCCAAACAAATCAAGTGGGCATTCAGCAAAAACTGGTCACTGTTACTTGAGGACCCGGTCCTAAAAAACAGCTTACCTCCTCAACCACTGTTAGCTTTCAAAAGAGCACCCACTATCGGTGATGTTCTGGTCCACAGTGACTTTCACAAGAAGCCACAGCGCACCTGGCTGAATGATTTTACATCCACAGGTAACCATCGTTGTGGCTTCTGTAAAGCTTGCCACTTTATGAAAACGGGCAGATCTTATCAGCTAGGTCCCGTCTGTTGTAATGTTCCATTTTTTGCCACCTGCAGGACCAAATATGTGGTCTATGCGCTTTGGTGTCCATGCCAACGTTTTTACATCGGCAAGACAACCAGGATGGTGAAGGAACGAATCTTGGAGCATGTGCGTTTACTACCGAAGGGCAAAGGTTGCCCAAGGATAGTCGAACACATGTCGGCTGTTCACCAAAATAATCCAAACCTTTTGTCGTTTGCATGCATTGATGTCTGCAACACCCCTCGCAGAGGTGGCGACAAAAAGAAATTACTGCTTAGGCAAGAAGCACACTGGATCCTGCGCACAGATGCAATGGGTGCGCTTGGTCTAAATGATTATGTGGACCTTGCATGCTTCTTGGATCCTTAGGTCCCTGGGTCGTTAGGTTCCTCTTCTCCTCCACCTGTACATATAGGCCCCCATGGCCACCCTTTTGTTGCCCTAGCGTTTGCATCATGGCGTCCCTTGTTTTTCAACATAATGTCATGACGCCATGATGTAATCTGCCCCCTCCGATATCGGTGCCATGTCTGTCTGGGACTTATTATCCTACCCCTCTCTTTTACCAACCTTCTAGTGTACCAAGCACCTCCTCTTTTCTCCCTCTTTCCTCTCTTTCACTGGCATCCTCCTTTCACCCACTTTGCCCCTCACCACCCTCTTGGTACACCTCACCCCCATCCTATCTACCCCCTCCCCAGTTTTTGCTCCATGCTCACTTTTCGCCATACCGCTGTTAATAAGCTAATAAGCCTCAGAGTGTGAGAATTACTCCCACTCTCTACGGCCATCAAAGCTGCCCATTCGTTCTCGGCTGTGGCCGCTGGTTTGACCATCTGTTGTCCTACACTTGATATGGTTCAGCTGCGGTTCGCCACGCTTACCCTGCCTTTTTGTTTACATGGGCGGGTTGGCTTGATTCGCCGTAGCAGCCGATCTTGTTACTAGGCAACTGTGGCCAACATGTAAGGCCCTAGTGCCATGCTGAACGGCTATTGGCCGCTGCCCGCGGCGTCACTCTGACGTGCGCGCATGGCCAGCCCCTTACAGCTGGCTGCATCTCAGCTCCATCTCTATTGGAGCTGGAGCATTGGACCAATCAAATGAGAGAGGGCGGATCCTTTTAGCGGCACGGAAGTACGTCCTGCACAGACGTATATCTAGTTCCGCCTTTGTTCCACACACTTAGTGCACACCTCAGAAGAAGCTCGGCAACCGCCTTGCGAAACGGTCGTAGGGACCGTGCACCCTCTGGCGCCCACACCAGCCACCTCCAACACATCCAGGTACAGCATAGACGGTTTAGTGACGTTCATGCCTTGTGATGTCAAGCATCTCACATGTTACCGCACTTTATGTTGTCACTGCCACAGCACGTCTCCTTTGTTTTGCTGCATGAATAAACCATGAACCATAGTGCCGGACATTTCCTGTCTTTTCAAGTTTTGTATATCTTATACCTGCTGTCCTGAGCACATAGTTCCACTGGATGTATATTTTTTGTCTGTCAGTAATTCGCAGCTGTCCCCGAGTGCCTGCCTACTCTCCCACAAATTTTGTACCAGTTTTTTGCTTCTTTGGCATTGAGCACCGGATATGTCTATTTCCGAAGAGGACAATCCTATTGAGGACCTAGACATCGCTGATCAACTGGCTAATGTACATGGTGACCACGTCACCGCAGGGAGGTCCGATCTAACCAGTTTCTTCACTATAACTGGTGGATCCAGCAGCTCTAATATCTCTGTGGGCGCCAAGGTGTTGGAACAGAACCTGGGGAGGTTGTGTGAGAGAGAAGTGGGAGTGTTCTGGACAGTCACTGCTCTGGAGAGGTACAAGGGAGAGCAATTGGTGGCCAGGGGATTTAGGAGATATCAGGAACCGTCTGAGTACAGACAAGACCCAAAGTTTGTGGAAACCTGGAAGCAGGAATTCCTGGAGCATTCAGCCCGTCTACAAGATATTGTACTTAACAGAAGCAAAATAGAACTGGACCTTCTAACAACTGCCATTTCTGAAAGCAAAGCCGAATATAGAAAACTGGTCAGTGAAGAACATTTCAAGAAGAGCATTGACAAAATCGATAAAAAACTAGCATCAGTTCAAGACAACATTAAGGCTCGTAAACTACATAAATTCCTCCGGGATAGAGAAGACTACAAGTTTGGAAGAATCTTTTCCTGGGTACAAGTCCCTGGCTCTAAACCTAGAGGAACACCCCACACCCCTATTAAACCAAGGGGATATTGGACCACGGACTCTGAATCTAGTGGGGAGGATACCCCAAAACCCCATCCGAAACAAAAACCTAAAAAACCAGCCCCTAACCCCACAGACGTCCCTTTAGGAGGCGCATCAGGCGGGGAAGAGGGAGCAGGAAGAAACAGAAAAGTCACCTGGGAAGACAAACCGAGAGGGAGAGGCAAGAAGAGGAAAACAATCCAGTAACTAGGATGCCATCCAACGCTAAAACGAGTTTAGTGAACCTAACCACCGTGGAACTACCAGAAGGGGTAGAAAGCCTCCTTAATAAGGGACTGAACTTCTCTTTGACCCAGCAATTTGATTATGCACAATTCAAAGTGGACCTTTATAAGGGAGTCAGGAAACTTAACATCCAGCATCACTTTGGGAAAATGAAAATGGAGGAAACTTCTTCCTTGATGGGCCCCCAAAAAATTGAACAGACAATCGTTGGTCCCTTAGGGTTTAGCCCGCAGGGATCATGGAATAATAAAGAACTTGGGGAAATCTCAGCTTTGAATGAACTTCTGGTTGACTCAGCTCTGGTTGAAGTACCACCGTCTGATATCACTAGCTTCAAGCCATGTAGATCAACAATGCCCTTTCCCACACAAGCTGGTTCCTGCATTGACCTTTTTGAAAAACAAGTCGATAGCGAGATCAAAGCATTAGTTTATCCCACTACAACACGGAACTTGACCCCTGTTGAAAGCAGAGCTCTTTGCTGGCTAAGAAGCCGCCCCGATCTTACCATCCGTAAGGCAGATAAGGGGGGAGCAGTTGTTCTTCTTTCCACAGAGAGCTATGAGGCGGAAGCCCTAAGACAACTCTCCGATGCCTCAACCTACAGACCCCTCAAAGGAGACCCCACGGCGAGCTATCAGTCTGCCCTGAGGTCACTCCTTCGCAGAGGGGTAGAGAATGGTTTCCTCACCCCTGTTTTGGCTAACAACCTTCTGCCTTCCTTCCCGGTTAAACCTGTGTGGTACTGCTTACCGAAGATCCACAAATCCATGACCGATCCCCCGGGACGACCCATTGTGTCGGGCCTGGGATCGGTCACGGAAAGACTCTCCAGATATCTGGACCACATCCTCCGACCACTCCTGTTGCATCTCCCCTCACACCTTGGTGACACCATTGATGTCCTTGGTGGCATTGGGTCCTCATCGTGGTGCACGGGGGATCTGCTGGTGACCATTGATGTCACCAGTCTTTATAGCAGGATCCCACACCTCGACGGTGTCAGTGCTGTCAGGATGTATCTGGATAGAGACAAAAAGGATGCTTCCTTTAATGCGTTTGTGTGCGAATGCTTGCAGTTTGTTCTCACACATAACGCCTTCATGTTTGGTGAGTCATGGTACCAGCAGATCTCGGGCACTGCGATGGGGACCCCTGTCGCATGTACTTACGCCAACCTATTCTTGGGTGCTTGGGAGGAAATTTACATCCACTCCGCCAACAATCCTTTTAGACCCAATCTGAGGATGTGGTCCAGGTATGTGGACGATGTCCTGACCTTCTGGTCAGGAGATGTACCTCTCCTGAAACAGTTTCTGGAGTACTTAAATCAGAATGACATTAATATGCACTTCACCATGGAATGGTCAGATGAAAACATTTGCTTTCTCGATTTGGAACTGACCATTACACCTGAAGGCGTCCTAACTAGAGGCTACCGGAAACCTACGGCCTCTAATACCATCCTACATGCTAGTAGCTATCACCCACGGCATGTTACAGAGAGTCTCCCCTTTGGCCAATTCCTGCGTTTACGCAGGAATAACACCAATTTGGAGGACTTTCTGGACCAGGCTGAGGACCTGAAACAAAGGCTCTTGGTCAGAGGGTACAATGAGGTAGCCCTTGACAGAGCCATCAGAAGAGCCACCATGAGAGATAGATCAGAGCTCATTAAGAGGAAGAAACAGAACAGACCTGCCAATAATTCTGGAGTATTCTCTTTTGAATTTTCCCCTATGGCCAAACAAATCAAGTGGGCATTCAGCAAAAACTGGTCACTGTTACTTGAGGACCCGGTCCTAAAAAACAGCTTACCTCCTCAACCACTGTTAGCTTTCAAAAGAGCACCCACTATCGGTGATGTTCTGGTCCACAGTGACTTTCACAAGAAGCCACAGCGCACCTGGCTGAATGATTTTACATCCACAGGTAACCATCGTTGTGGCTTCTGTAAAGCTTGCCACTTTATGAAAACGGGCAGATCTTATCAGCTAGGTCCCGTCTGTTGTAATGTTCCATTTTTTGCCACCTGCAGGACCAAATATGTGGTCTATGCGCTTTGGTGTCCATGCCAACGTTTTTACATCGGCAAGACAACCAGGATGGTGAAGGAACGAATCTTGGAGCATGTGCGTTTACTACCGAAGGGCAAAGGTTGCCCAAGGATAGTCGAACACATGTCGGCTGTTCACCAAAATAATCCAAACCTTTTGTCGTTTGCATGCATTGATGTCTGCAACACCCCTCGCAGAGGTGGCGACAAAAAGAAATTACTGCTTAGGCAAGAAGCACACTGGATCCTGCGCACAGATGCAATGGGTGCGCTTGGTCTAAATGATTATGTGGACCTTGCATGCTTCTTGGATCCTTAGGTCCCTGGGTCGTTAGGTTCCTCTTCTCCTCCACCTGTACATATAGGCCCCCATGGCCACCCTTTTGTTGCCCTAGCGTTTGCATCATGGCGTCCCTTGTTTTTCAACATAATGTCATGACGCCATGATGTAATCTGCCCCCTCCGATATCGGTGCCATGTCTGTCTGGGACTTATTATCCTACCCCTCTCTTTTACCAACCTTCTAGTGTACCAAGCACCTCCTCTTTTCTCCCTCTTTCCTCTCTTTCACTGGCATCCTCCTTTCACCCACTTTGCCCCTCACCACCCTCTTGGTACACCTCACCCCCATCCTATCTACCCCCTCCCCAGTTTTTGCTCCATGCTCACTTTTCGCCATACCGCTGTTAATAAGCTAATAAGCCTCAGAGTGTGAGAATTACTCCCACTCTCTACGGCCATCAAAGCTGCCCATTCGTTCTCGGCTGTGGCCGCTGGTTTGACCATCTGTTGTCCTACACTTGATATGGTTCAGCTGCGGTTCGCCACGCTTACCCTGCCTTTTTGTTTACATGGGCGGGTTGGCTTGATTCGCCGTAGCAGCCGATCTTGTTACTAGGCAACTGTGGCCAACATGTAAGGCCCTAGTGCCATGCTGAACGGCTATTGGCCGCTGCCCGCGGCGTCACTCTGACGTGCGCGCATGGCCAGCCCCTTACAGCTGGCTGCATCTCAGCTCCATCTCTATTGGAGCTGGAGCATTGGACCAATCAAATGAGAGAGGGCGGATCCTTTTAGCGGCACGGAAGTACGTCCTGCACAGACGTATATCTAGTTCCGCCTTTGTTCCACACACTTAGTGCACACCTCAGAAGAAGCTCGGCAACCGCCTTGCGAAACGGTCGTAGGGACCGTGCACCCTCTGGCGCCCACACCAGCCACCTCCAACACATCCAGGTACAGCATAGACGGTTTAGTGACGTTCATGCCTTGTGATGTCAAGCATCTCACATGTTACCGCACTTTATGTTGTCACTGCCACAGCACGTCTCCTTTGTTTTGCTGCATGAATAAACCATGAACCATAGTGCCGGACATTTCCTGTCTTTTCAAGTTTTGTATATCTTATACCTGCTGTCCTGAGCACATAGTTCCACTGGATGTATATTTTTTGTCTGTCAGTAATTCGCAGCTGTCCCCGAGTGCCTGCCTACTCTCCCACAAATTATGCATAGGGTTACACAGGCTGGTGGGTGGGGTAAGTAGAAGAACCATGCCCTCATGGCCGGATTTCAGGAAAGGCCACAAAGGCCATGGCCTAGGGCACCCTGAAAGCAAAGGGCGTGTTGTAGGCAGCAGGATGGCAGTAGCAGTTAACCTGCCGAACATTCCTCCTGCTACATGGAATTTGCACATAACGTTGAGTGGCTACCAACAGCCAGATCTGGCACTCGGGGTATGAAGGGGTAATGAACAGGCCCTTACAGTAATCTCTGAGCTGCCTGTCACTCACCAAATGTGCTGCTCGCCAAGGTGCATACACTCTAATCCCTGCACTCATGCCACTAAATTTACTCAGAGGAGTCTACAATCTAATCCCCTGCCGTGTTGGGGGGATGTTTAGGATGCTGTCGGTCCAGGGGCACCTGGGGATAGTTGGCCTTGTAAGGCAAAAGTAACAAATCTGGCATTCTTTCATCTTTGGAGAGTAGCTCTACACATGCTAGATTTTTGGCCCAGACAGGGCTGAACAACCACAATGACCAAAGTTTGTCTATTTAAATTATGAGGTATTACATATCCCACACCCAAAGCCTGATATTTTAAACTTTTACTTGTCTTTTGTCTATTACAGAGGCCACCCATATACAGCAGGTAGTCATCTCCATGCTGTTCCTTTATGAAAAGTGTCACTTCATGTAAAATAATCTATAACATTTAAAGTGCATTTTCCAACAGGATGAACAGTAACTTGATTTCATTCCAATAATCTATTATGAATAAAGTACCACAGGGATGTTCATAAGACCCGGCACCAAAAAGCAATTTTCTTAGAATAGCTTCTGTTCTTATATCCTTATTCTTATATGTGAAACCGTCACATATATGATTTTAGACTTTTAACAGTGTACGTAACTATAAAGTTACATTTTTCTGCTGCCTCCAGACACCAGCAAATGTCAGATGAGAAAGCAGTCTAGTAATAGGTGGCCTGTAGGGCATGATTCACCAGTGAAAATAAATATACATGTTCCGATTGCTGATAATAGTAGCAAACTGTGGTAATAACTATGTGTGTAGGAAAGAATATTCAGCCATTTCAGAAGCTGAGCTTTTCTGTATTACCGCTCTGTTATTTTCTGATATATTACACCTTGACCTTCAAATGACCACCATGGCAGAGCATCTGCAAGTTAAAGGAATATCTACGGGCTGTGAGAGCTACATACAGCTGTGTAAATTACTAGCCAAAATAATATGCAAAGATGGACAGGCTGGTAACTGACATAGACTTTGTTGTCATTTGCATCTCCTGGTTTTAAAGGGTACCTGTATCCAGCTTAGAAAGAGAGATATTTACCTCAATAGTGGGAAACCACTGGATAGTCCAGAATATTTCCCAATGTTCCTATGCCCCTCGTGTATTGCACTGGGGCCCTCTAAATAATCTTTGAGTCAATTACAGTAAAGTTAAGGATTGCTTGTTGCCGTGCTCCCCTCTATGTACGAAGATGGCTGCATTGTGCAGGCACGAAATACAGTCCATGCCTGCACAGTAGCATAGAGCTGCTCTATACATGGAGATCAGAAATTGGCTTTCCGCAGCAGTAATTGAAAATCGCCTTTTGGAAAAAGAAAATTCATCAGAATGCCGCATTGTGGCAATTCGGTAATGTTAGACCAATCATAGAACTTAGAAGCATTGGGCCAATCAGAGAATGCAGAAATTGGATTACGGTGGTAATTTTAGACTCAGGATCACAGGACTCAGATACTACCAAGTTTTCTTGAGTCTTGGGATTGGCTCAAAGGGATACTTAAAGGGAACCTAAACTGAGAGGGACATGGATGTTTCTTTTTAAACAATACCGGTTGCCTGGCAGTCCTGCTGATCTCTTTGGCTGCAGTAGTGGCTGAATCACACACCCGAAACAAGCATGCAGCTAATCCACACTGACTTCAGTCAGTGCATCTGATCTGTATGCTTGTTCAGGGGCTGTGGCTAAAAGTATTATAGACACAGGATAAGCAGGAGAGTCAGGCAACTGGTATTATTCAAAAAGGAAAAATCCATATCCTTCTCAGTTTAGGTTCCCTTTAAGTGTACCCCCCCCCCCCCAAAAAAAAAAAACAGTTTTACTTATCTGTGGCTTCTACTGGCCCCCTGTAGTCGACCTGTGCCTGCCCCAGTACTCTACGATCCTCTGTGAACTGCCGCAGCTCAGTTTTGGTTTTGTCGACTGAGCCTGTCTGGCCCTGGCGACGCACGTCCTCGTTTGCGCTTGCGGCACCGGGAGTGTCCTGTGCAGGGGCAGTAGATATTTTTCTGTACTGCGCCTGCGCAGGATGCAAACAAGTACGTGCATGGCCAGTGCCACGTAGGCGCTGTGGCCGGCGACAGACTCGCCAAAACTGAACCACTGCGGGAGACCAGAGGATCGTAGAGTATTGGTGCGGGCACAGAGCGTCTGCAGGAAGCTGGTAGAAGCCCCAGGTAAGTAAAACAGGCCTTTTTTTGGTACACTTAAAGGGAACCTTAACTGTGGGGAAAACAAAAACTCACTTACCTGGGGCTTTGCCAAGCCTCCTGCAGCCGTCCTGTGCCCGTGCCGGTCCTTCGGTGCCCCCCGGTCTCCCTCCGCGGCTAAGTTTCGTTTTCGGCCGACTGCCAGTCGTCCTCCGGGAAAGCGTCCTCTTCTTCCGCATTCCCTGACGTAAAGCGCCGTAAAGCCATGGACGCGCTTTACGGCGCTTTACGTCAGGGAATGCGGAAGAAGAGGACGCTTTGCCAGAGGACGACTGCCAGTCAGCCGAAAACTAAACTTAGCCGCGGAGGGAGACCGGAGGGCACCGAAGGACCGGCGCGGGAACAGGACGGCTGAAGGAGGCTTGGCAAAGCCCCAGGTAAGTGAGTTTCTTTTTTCCCCCACAGTTAAGGTCCCCTTTAAGTATCCCTTTAAAATTGGTTCACCCTGTTTTTGTGTGGGTTTCCTCTGGGCACTCTGGATTTCTCCCACACCCCAAAAACGTACAGATTTAAGTTAGTTGTCTTCCCCTTAAAAAATTGTTCCTAGAGTCTGATGGACATGGAAGGGATAAGATTGTGAGCTGCTCTGAGGAACAGTTTAGTGACATGACTTTATACTCTGTACTGTGCTGCAGAAGATGTCAGTGCTATATAATTACTGAATAATAATACATTTAACACATGCAATAGGCTTTTTAAGATCAGTTGACTCAACATAGTTGGCCTTATATATACACTGATGCCTGGGAAATGCTGTTTAATGACAATTCCATCTATAAAAGTGAGCTAAATTAAAAAGGAGGCAGCATTTTCAAAGAAACCAGATATGTAATGTAACATATTCAATTTAATATTACCCTGGAAACGTGTTAGTTTCTAAGGAAATGCTATGCTGCTGTTGTATAAAACTGTAATTAAGGTCTTCTGTAGTGTTGATCAAAATTGGCCCATTTTCCTTAAACAGCAATGTCTTTATGTAAATGCAATGATTTCTTGTGAAATTAAAGCAAAATGCTTTATTTTTGAAGTGGATGAGAACATTGTAAAATAGTAATGGAGTTAATGTATTAAAACTGTAAAGGATGAAATATCAGGAGGATTAATTATCACACAGTATCATAACTACACATACGATAGATACCACAGGAACCAGGTTTTCTGTGTGATGCTTAAAGTGAACCCGAGGTGAAAATTAACTGATGAGATAAGCAATTGTATTTATGCTCCTACTCCTAAAAATTACATTTTTTTTTAGATATCTCGTGGTTTTATTTTATATTTAAACAGTTATGAAGTAGATTGAACGTTTTGTTGTCTCTGCTCAGTGGCAGCCTATTAAGTGTCCCTACATGAAAATGTTGAACTATTAACCTTTTCCTATCTCCCTCTGCACTCAGAAGTTTCATTCTGCCAGGAAAAAACATGTTTTATTGTCTCTGATGAATAGCAGTCTAGTAAGTGTCCCAGAGTTAAAATACATAAGCTATTGACCTTTTTCTATCTCTCCTTTGCCTGCTCCTCGGAAATTGTATTCTTCCAGGAAAGCCTTTATGGCTATAATTTACTTATCAGTGATGTTTACTATGTTCCCGACAAGGTATCGACAAGACATAAGCTGTCACTTCCAGTCTAGAAATGAACTAATTCAGGTAGCAAAACAAAACAAGTAAAACAGCCTGGTTATTAATATGTTTTGTACTGTACATACACGTTTATCTCATCATGTCACATGTCGCTTTGTGTACACTTTAATGACTGCTGTATCTTTTTTATTTATCTTTAATGGTTTATCTTCATCTTGAAAGTAATTATTTAGTTTACAGGTTTAAAGAGTCTTAACATCTGGATTCACAGGTATACATCTTGAACATTTTGACAAAATATTATTATGTTGGCATCAAGCATATTAATACTATGTACTGGGGCTCCAAAAGCAACTTCATTGATCATTCTTGGTCATGAGCAGTTGGTCAGGAGATGCAGTTCTTTGATATTCCCCAAAGCCTTTCTCCTGCCGGACTCAAAGAGCTCAAGAGCTGCAGCCACTGGGACCCGCTCAAGAGGCCATTCTGCAGTGTTAGGGAGTCTTGCCTTGAACTCCTTACTGAATAAGTACTGATCCTAGCCAGGATTTAAACCCTGGCCTCCCTTGTCATCCCTCAAGATCTTGTAATCAAAAAAAAAAAACAAAAAACAGAATATTTCCAAGAACAGAAATGACTTTTCCAAAACTTTCTTCTCCAGCAAACACACACACACACGCACGCGTAAAAGAGTGGTCTAATGTCACTTGAACACCAAGAGAAGAGACCCAGCACCGTCTTCAAGTGTATTATATAATACACTTGAAGACCATGCTGGGTCTCTTCTCTTGGAGTTCCTGCTTGCTGTTCCTGGAGACAGAGGGACAACGACCAATAGCACGTCACATCTAGATGGTTGGGTGCTTCCTGTAACCACTTGTCCACTAATGTCACTTGAAGGCATATTTAAACTTTACTGAAGATTACTGGTGACAAATGAATGTATAGCAGTTTTCTGCATTCTCACTTTAATGCTGGCTCAGCCGCTCAGAGAACCACTATCCCAAACTCTATCAACACAAGCCACATAGGAATGTTTAGGCTCTTTCACATGGATAGCTGAACTGCGTCGTTGCTTGCGGCACACTTCAGCCTTTGATCTGTCAGCCACCAAACACCATCTAGCTGCAAACCAATAAAGCTGAATTACAGTGTTCATAGCCAGTAGCCACACATATTTGGTTGTTATGCAGCAACGAAGCCTCAAGTCCTGTTTGAATGCGTCATTCTGAAATGTAGCTCCATGGGATGGATACCTTTCCACCACCCGTGTTGAATAGTTGCAAGTGTTTGGAGGGTGCAGCAAAGAAGCTGACAGGCAGTGGGTGCACCACTTGCAGTTAACCATGAAAAAAAAGAGGTCTTAATTGAATTTCTTCCACTTCTCAGTCAGATATCATTATGTTTCTCCTCACTTCTGCTACTGGTCTATCTTGGAGAGGGAGATCAGATAATGATGGATGTTGTAAATGAGAGCACTGGGAGCACCTCATGATGTTTCCCAGCTCATCAAAGTATAAATAAAGCCTGTGCTGAGAGAAGTGTAGAGGTTGCAGTTGCCTTCTAAAAGATGTTGGTTGCCAACTACTCATCAGTCTGATCCAGAGGGACCAGCTGCTGACCCAGTACATTCAAAATGTACATAAAAGTCTCTCTCTATATATAAAACCAATATTTACAGTCTAAATCAGCAAATCTGAAGGCAGGTATACTGCATCCCTGCATGGGGGCATATAAAATAATATGATAATTGTTTTGCCTTGTAGATGACCTTTATAAAGAAAATATACCATCTCTGTAGGTGTTGCCTCCTATTGTAACTTAGCCTGATTGCCTGGAAGGCATCCACTGAAAACTGCAATATCTTGCAGATTGCTGGCTATTAGGCCTGCACTATAGAGAATAAAAGGAGGAATCTGGAGCACAGGTCTCTAGCATGAAAACTTTGTTTAACCTCAACTTCATATGGAGAAAGTTATCCTTCTGCCAAATGACTGAGTCGTCGGGTTGCCTCTTGTTCTGGATGATCTTAGAGCAGGCAGGCCTCTTCTGTTAATTGGAAGCTTTTGATGTGCAGCTTCTATATCTGAACTCAACAATACTCTTCCCTTTAATGTTTCAATATATCAAAACTATTATCTTTTTATATGTGAGCCAGTGCAGAGAGATCTTTCATAAGTCCCTCCTAATGGCTAAATTCCTTGCATTACGCGGCTTTCAGAGAGCCTGCAAATGGTCAACACCTTACAAAATGAAAGGGTTAAATAGTTTCCGCCAAATGAAAAACCGTGGAAGATAATAACAGAAATGATAAAAGGAGAAAATTCTTTGATAAGACCTCGGCGTGAAGGGTTCCAACTTTTACACATCAATAAAAGCAAAGCAAGAATTAGGTAGATGGCCAGTGCAAGATATAAGGGACAGTGCTGGGTCATGGGAAATAATTTGAGAACTGCTGACCTGTAATTAATAATTGCTGTCATGCTGGGATAACAGCATCATCAGTGTTATTTAACAACATGATTGCTCCTAGTTTAAAACAGTATTGACTATTTGAATTCATGCACCTGTTAAATGAATATGTAATTGCAGCATTTTTCATTTGGGCGGTCAGGGCTTTTATCAGCTGGTGTGGGCTATTTTGACACTGAGGAGTTATTTAGATGCTGTTCAGCTATTTTATAGCCAAAGCAACAGCTGTGAATATTTCAGCTTTTACGGGTTAGATTGGGTACTGATGCATAGCTATTGTAAAGCCAAATCGCTAAAGCACTTGATGTCAATATTTCAATCAGGGTGCATCTATACTTTGACCAAACAGGCGCACTATGGAGTTCAACAGCACAGCTTTTTTGGAACAGTTTTGACCTGAGGAAGGTAGTGTTTGACTCACGAAATGTGTTAAATTGAGAAATAAAGTAGTTTTTCAACTATAAGTCTAGACAACTTATTGAGGTAATAAACCGCCTTATATTTATACTTGTGACATTCACACAGTTGTTATACCATTTTGGGTGCTTCTCATCAAGTCTCTTTACACACTGTACAACCCTCCTTGAGAGGGACAGGCTACTGGTCCGGACCTACTTTTTAGAGGGAGTGACGGGTGGTTCCCACACACAAAGAAGGTGGTTGCAATCACCAACCCTGGTTTGTGAGTACCACATTTTTTTCTGTGAAATCCTTTGAGCATTGAACATACTACACTATATTGGTCTCCTGTCCTTTTTTGGTTGTTTTTTTCTCACAAAGGCCCATATGCAATTAACTTTTTCTCTTGAGTTTTTTCTCAGGTGATATTTTCCCAACTTGTCATAAAATGCATTTTAACCAGTTCGGCCTATCTGGACGAGCTTCCTTGTCCAGATAGGCACTGCTGCTGCCGCCGCCTCCCCCGCGCGCGTTCCCGCTGCCCGCCGCTAGCCCCCCGATCAGTGAATGGGAATATAATTTGGCTTGCATGCGAGTATATACGGTAGTCATAGGTCATAATGTCCACCCTTTGGCTGCAGCCACTGGATGGAGCACATGACATCACTTGTTAAAGAATGCTGCAGCCGATGCAGATGAAGTCTCACTACTGCCTTTATACTGATGCTTTTAAAGGGCTGTTTTTGTTATGTTCTGTAATCACTGATGCAAAATAAACTGGAACTTTATTTACAAGTTACAACAGCTGTATATCAAGCCATGCTTTGCTTTGTATCCAGTACACAGAGACTGACAGGCTGGAACAACATAGATAGAACCCATGCAATCATGCAGCATAACAGCAGTACATCACAGTTCCATCTACAGGTCAGTAGTATGGATACTACAGTTTTGCCCTAAAGAAGGGACCTGTCCAAAAACATTGACTGACGATTTGCATCAATAAAAACTGGGAAAATTAAAATGAACCTGAAATGAACTACATCTTAAGTTTTATACTTACCTTGGGCTTCCTCCAGCCTCCTCCAGCGGCCCTCTCGCGGGACCCCTCCTGTCTCCCACAAAAGCGGCCCAGGGAGACAGCAAGGGACCCAGGGGCCTCAAGGAGGCTGACAGAAGCCCAAGGTAAGTATAAAACCTAAGAAGTAGTTCATCTCAGGTGCCCTTTAACCACTTAAGGACTGCAGTCTTAAAACCCCTTAAGGACCAGACACTTTTTTTCCATTCAGACCACTGCAGCTTTAACGGTTTATTGCTCGGTCATACAACCTACTATCTAAATGAATTTTACCTCCTTTTCTTGTCACTAATAACGCTTTCTTTTGGTGCCATTTGATTGCTGCTGCAATTTTTAGTTTTTATTATATTTATCAAAAAAGACATGCATTTTGTCCAAAAAATGTTTTTTTTTTAACTTTCTGTTGTGACATTTTTGAAATATAGTAACATTTCTATATACATTTTTGTCCACATTTATTGTGCTACATGTCTTTGAAAATCCAATACGTGTATATTTATTGGTTTGGGTAAAAGTTATAGCATTTACAAACTATGGTGCAAAAAGTGAATTTTCCCATTTTGAAGCATCTCTGACTTTTCTGAGCACCTGTCATGTTTCATGAGGTGCTAGAATTCCAGGATAGTATAAATACCCCCCAAATGACCCCATTTTGAAAAAAATATGACATTCCAAAGTATTCACTAAGAGGCATGGTGAGTTCATAGAAGATTTTATTTTTTGTCACAAGTTAGTGGAAAATGACACTTTGTGACAAAAAAAAAATAAGAATAAAAAAAGTTTCCATTTATGCTAACTTGTGACAAAAAAAAATTAAATCTGCCACGGACTCACCATGCCCCTCTCTGAATACTTTGGGGTGTCTACTTTCCAAAATGGGGTCATTGTGGGGTGTGTTTACTGTCCTGGCATTTTGGGGGGGTGCTAAATTGTAAGCACTCCGTAAAGCCTAAAGGTGCTCATAGGACTTTGGGCCCCTTATCGCACCTAGGCTGCAAAAAAGTGTCACACATGTGGTATTGCCGTACTCAGGAGAAATAGTATAATGTGTTTTGGGGTGTATAAAATCTTCTATGAACTCATCATACACCTAATGGAATACCTTGGGGTGTCTTCTTTCTAAAATGGGGTCACTTGTGGAGTTCCTATACTGCCCTGGCATTTTAGGGGCCCAAAACTGTGAGGAGTAGTCTAGAAACCAAATGCCTCAGAATGACTGTTCAGGGGTCTAAACATCTGGAAATTTTGATGACAGGTGGTCTGAGGGGCTGAATTTTGTGGAACCAGTCATAAGCAGGGTGGCCTCTTAGATGACAGGTTGTATTGGCACTGAAGTGAAGGAAGCGCAAGATGTTCTCAAATCGTTACCTGGACATGGCAGCAGAGAACATGGGCATGTGATGTATTGGGTGCGTAGACCAATAAGACCGCAATACATTCTTTTTGACTAGACCCATGTTAAGGAGACAGCCCCAAAAAACTGTTACGTTCAGAAACTTGGAGTGGCTTCCACTGAAAAGGCTGGGCATGGTAGCTTCTTGGATTGGCGGTTGCATATTGTGTGGCATAAAGGTTGGTCTCAGCCACAATTAAGTTTTAGAGACCAGCAGTGATCAGAAAAAAAAATTCTGTCATTGTGGTGGGGCAGGTGAGGGTTTGGCCGGGTGATCAGAAGCCCGCAGGGGGGCAGATTAGGGCCTGATCTGATGGGTAGGTGTGCTAGGGGGTGACAGGTGGTGACAGGTGGTGACAGAAGGGGATTGATGGGTGTCTCAGGGTGTAATTAGAGGGGGAATAAATGCAAGCAATGCACTGGGGAGGTGATCAGGGGGGGGGGGGTCTGAGGGGGATCTCAGGGTGTGGGTAGGAAGTTGGGTGCCCGCAATGGGCACATTAGGATCTGATCTGATGGGTAGCAGTGACAGGTGGTGACAGGGGGTGATTGATGGGTGATTGATGGGTGATCAGTGGGTGATTAGAGGGGAGAACAGATGCAAATAATGCACTGGGGAGGTGATCAGGGGGGGTCTGAGGGCGATCTGAGGGTGTGGGCGGGTGTTTGGGTGCCTGCAAGGGGCAGATTAGGGTCTGATCTGATGGGTAGCAGTGACAGGGGGTGACGGGGTGATTGATAGGTGATCAGGGTGTGATTAGAGGGGAAAATAGATGCAAGCAATGCACTGGCGAGGTGATCAGGGGGGTGTGAGGGTGATCTGAGGGTGTGGGTGGGTGATTGGGTGCCCGCAAGGGACAGATGAGGGTCTGATCTGATGGGTATGATGTAGCAGTGACAGGTGGTGACAGGGGGTGATTGATGGGTGATTGATGGGTGGTCACTGGGTGATTAGAGGTGAGAACAGATGTACATAATGCACTGGGGAGGTGATCAGGGGGGTCTGAGGACAATCTGAGGGTGTGGGCGGGTGTTTGGGTGCCCGCAAGGGGCAGATTAGGGTATGATCTGATGGGTAGCAGTGACAGGTGGTGACAGGGGGTGACGGGGTGATTGATAGGTGATCAGGGTGTGATTAGAGGGGAGAATAGATGCAAGCAATGGGCAGATGGGCAGCACGGTGGCGTAGTGGTTAGCTCTCTCACCTTGCAGCGCTGGGTCCCTGGTTCGAATCCCAGCCAGGGCACTATCTGCAAAGAGTTTGTATGTTCTCTCCGTGTCTGCGTGGGTTTCCTCCGGGCATTCCGGTTTCCTCCCACATTCCAAAAACATACGGATAAGTTAATTGGCTCCCCCTAAAAATTGGCCCTAGACTACAGTACTTACACTTCATAATATAGACATATGGCAATGGTAGGGATTAGATTGTGAGCTCCTTTGAGGGACAGTTAGTGACTATATATATATATATATATATATATATATATATATATATATATATATATATATATATATATATACACTGTACAGCACTGCGTAATATGTCGGCGCTATATAAATACTAAATAATAATAATAAGCAATGCACTGGCCAGGTGATCAGGGGGGTCTGAGGGAGATCTGAGGGTGTGGGCGGGTAATTGGGTGCCCGGAAGGGGCAGATTAGGGTCTGATCTGATGGGTAGCAGTGACGGTGACGAGGTGATTGATGGGTGATCAGTGAGTGATTAGAGGGGAGAACAGATGTAAACAATGCACTTGGGAGGTGATCTGAGGGCGGGTCTGCACGCTATCTGAGAGTGTGGGCAGGTGATCAGGTGCCAACAAGGGGCAGGTTAGGGGCTAATCTGATGGGTGGCAGTGACAGGTGGTGACAGGGGGTGATTGATGGGTGATTGACAGGTGATCAGTGGGTGATTACAGGGGAGAATAGATGTATACAGTACACAGGGGACCCATGTTAAGGAGACAGCCCCAAAAAACTGTTACGTTCAGAAACTTGGAGTGGCTTCCACTGAAAAGGCTGGGCATGGTAGCTTCTTGGATTGGCGGTTGCATATTGTGTGGCATAACGGTTGGTCTCAGCCACAATTAAGTTTTAGAGACCAGCAGTGATCAGAAAAAAAATTCTGTCATTGTGGTGGGGCAGGTGAGGGTTTGGCCGGGTGATCAGAAGCCCGCAGGGGGGCAGATTAGGGCCTGATCTGATGGGTAGGTGTGCTAGGGGGTGACAGGTGGTGACAGGTGGTGACAGGAGGGGATTGATGGGTGTCTCAGGGTGTAATTAGAGGGGGAATAAATGCAAGCAATGCACTGGGGAGGTGATCGGGGGGGGGGGGGGGGGGGTCTGAGGGCGATCTCAGGGTGTGGGTGGGAAATTGGGTGCCCGCAATGGGCACATTAGGATCTGATCTGATGGGTAGCAGTGACAGGTGGTGACAGGGGGTGATTGATGGGTGATTGATGGGTGATCAGTGGGTGATTAGAGGGGAGAACAGATGCAAATAATGCACTGGGGAGGTGATCAGGGGGGTCTGAGGGCGATCTGAGGGTGTGGGCGGGTGTTTAGGTGCCTGCAAGGGGCAGATTAGGGTCTGATCTGATGGGTAGCAGTGACAGGGGGTGACGGGGTGATTGAGGGAGATCTGAGGGTGTGGGCGGGTAATTGGGTGCCCGGAAGGGGCAGATTAGGGTCTGATCTGATGGGTAGCAGTGACGGTGACGAGGTGATTGATGGGTGATCAGTGAGTGATTAGAGGGGAGAACAGATGTAAACAATGCACTTGGGAGGTGATCTGAGGGCGGGTCTGCGCGCTATCTGAGAGTGTGGGCAGGTGATCAGGTGCCCACAAGGGGCAGGTTAGGGGCTAATCTGATGGGTGGCAGTGACAGGTGGTGACAGGGGGTGATTGATGGGTGATTGACAGGTGATCAGTGGGTGATTACAGGGGAGAATAGATGTATACAGTACACAGGGTGGGTCTGGGGGGGGGTCTGGGGAGGATCTGAGGGGTGGAGGGGTGATCAGGAGCCCCCAGGGGGCAGTTTAGGACCTGATCTAAAATATGGCATTGACAGATAGTAACAGGGGGTGATTGATGTGTGATTAGGAGGGTGATTGGGTGCGAACAGTGGTCTGATGAGGTGATCAGGAGGGTCTGAGGGGTGCTGTGGGTGATCAGGGGGCAGGGGGGGTAGGATCGATGTGCTTGGGTGCATACATACACAGCTGCCTCCTACCCTGGTGATCCCTCGATCACTGGGACCACCAAGGTAGGAGGCAGCCTGTATAATACACTTTGTATACATTACAAAGTGTATTATACACTTTGTAGTGGCAGATCGAGGGTTAACAACCCGCCGGCGCTGCTAATTTGCCAGCGGGTTGACGTCGCGGGTGGGCAGAGCCTAATGCCAGCAGATGCACACGCATCTATGCACGCAATCCCCGGCTATTTAGTCCCCCTGGTGCCACCGCCGATCGGCGTTAGGCGGTCCTGGGGGTGCCACTTTGCCGACGCCCATAGGTAGTGGGCGGTCGGCAAGTGGTTAAGGAAGTGCCCGTCTTGCTGTATTGTCTATGGATATTAACCATTTATGCCGCCAGGACGTGATCCTCACGTCCAGGTGGCTGCTTTTGTTCTGATGTCCGCTTCGGTGCTCTCCCGCACGCTCATGTGTCGCCCCCCGGTAGCCCGGAGAGCATTGAATGGGAACATTCATTGATCTAAGTCTCCGGCAGAAAAAAAGACGGCTTCTCATCAGAGGCGGCGGTCTTTCTGACATGAAAAAAAAAATTCCCGTCCTTTATGCTTCCTGGAAGCGATCAGTACACTTCCAGGGGAGAAGAGGGAATAATGCCTGCACTAGTTTTATGATACGGTAAAGGAAGAATTGAAGGGTTATCAAAGTTTTATTGGAGAGTTTGTCATTACACCACCTGTTGGCGCTGAATCATGGCTCTACTTGACTGTTTCTTTGCAGTTTCTCTGCACTTAAACCATAAGCTAACTCTCGCTGATAACTAACTACAGCTGATAAAACTCTCAGGCCTCTTGCACACTGCAAGTGATTCCGATTCAGATTCCGCTTTTTAATCAGTTTTTACGTCCGATTAAGATTCAGATTTGCAGTGTGCAGGGAGCAAACTGCAAATCGGAATCTGAATCGGATGTAAAAACTGATTAAAAAGCGGAATCTGAATCGGAATCACTTGCAGTGTGCAAGAGGCCTCAGAGTTGCTCACACACAGAGGAAAAAGCTTTCCATGAGCGGCTCCAAACTACTGTGCCGGCACGGGCCATACTTTTCACCTGCATGGTGTAGTAGTGCCAGGGCCGGTTTAAGCAACAATAGGGCCCCAGGGCAAAATAAACCTGGGGGACCCCCTAACAGGTACCCCGGAACAAAAATCGGCATTAAGGGACCTTTTTTGCAGCTGGTATTGTCAGGGTGTGAAGCCCCAATCGATCGGAGCTCCACATTCTGGCTACCCCAGCCTGCATGGGGGACAAGGGGTTAAAAAGTTTCAGGAGGGGGGACCCCACATAATTTTTTTTAAAAAAATTCCCACACTCTTTACATAAAAAAAAAATTGGGAAAATAGGAAAAAATGCCAGGGATCTTCATGCAGCCATATTGCGGCTGTATAGCAATCCCTGGCCAAAGCGCTGCTGCTGCGTATGGACTCCCAGGAAACCCCGTCAGGAAATGTATTGCTCTTTCTTTTGATGTATGTAAAATTACACTACCGTTAGGTTTGCTACTAAAAGTGACATTTATCGCATTTAAAAGTATACTTTTTTCCTTCGAAACTTTAAAATCGATTTTCTCAAAAACTATAAGGTCTTTTTGAAAAAAAATGTTTTCCTCTTATTCCCAATGATCTCCTTACTGATCTCACTTCTACATCTAGACCCATTGAGTTATACTCCTGTTTGCCTGATGAAGCAGGACCACACCTGCGAAACGCGTTGCACTAAGTGGAGTTCAATAAAATATTTTTGTATTGATATATTGTGACTCAATTGAGTTTTATATTTTTGAGGGAGGTAAGTACACCTGAACATCCCCCTCTTTTAGACGGTTTTTAAACATTTTTATTCTACTCTGGCGCCTCTGTACACCAAGCCTTGCTGAAATCTTGAGTCCACCCTCGGTGGAGGGGTGCTACCCCGTTTCCTATCTACAGAGAGCGACATCTTAAAAACCTGAGTGGGGTCAGGTTCTAATACTCCCCACCTGCACTTGAAGTGGTTGCCTATGGGTAACCCATGTTTGTGAGTATATCTAAATATTTTGCTTTTAACCACAACCAACTTAACAATACTACACCATGTCGGGCTCTCGATTTCTCTTTGTTCTTCCAAGCATCTAACTTTTTCTATGTTTAGGCTTCTTGTACCCTTGAACATTAGGTCTATAGGTACAACCGATTATTTCACCAGTATATTTTACAATTCATGTTTGGTTTAATAAACATATTTTGGAGCAGTGATGAGCGAAAATGAAGATATTCTTCCCGCATTAATTTTCATGAAAATAATATATTTACACTAAAATAAATGATTTTTCAAGTTTTTCGTGAGTTTTCGCATCAGACAAAAAAATTCATTTTATTTGCTAATATTTTCTAGAAATGAAAATAGCATTTTAGATGCAAAAATGACTTTGGCAAAAATTTGCAAGCAACACTGTTTTGGAGGATAGGCAGGCTTTTGACAGAAATGTGAAGCTGATACTTTCACTGCAAAATTATGAAATACACTTTCACTTGTATTGCTAAGGGGTCCTAAAAGAGCACTTCAGCAGTTCAAAACCTGAGTTTAATTTCGTCAGTCAAAATAACTTTTATTGGGTATTTCACTAGAGAATTGCCTGATGTGCCAGCAGAAACAGCAGTACACACTATGAAAAGGTGAAGATCGTCTAGCTTTAGCAACAACATGAGAATAGCTTTGTATTACCTTTCAAAGTTCTCATCACTGTGCTAGTCTCTCTCATTAGGCCAATGATGTTTGGATAGAGCTATACTCACTGAAGATGTCTGGAGGTATCTCTGCCACCACAATGGCAATTATCAACAATCTAAGCTGTAGAGGGAATACACTTCCCTCGGAGAGGGGGAGTCCAGCATTGTCTGCGCAAACAAGCATCTCCCAGAATTTGCTTTCAATTATAAAATATTTTTCACGGCGGAGATATGGGAAAAGAGTAGCAGAACAATGGCTTGTTGACTGATCCAGCAGGGAAGGTGCTAATACTAAGCAAATAAAATGCTCCTAAAGTGGAATGGTTGATACCAATTAACACATAGAACACATACTTGTCCACACGTTAGGAAAGCTTATGATTCATTTTTAAGACCTGCTGCTAGCTTTCTCAGACAAACTAACAAGCAATTAAAGCCTTTTCCAAAATTCCACAAACTCTAATGGGTTTCCCTTGGGTTATGCCATTGTTAAAAGCACAGTGTGTTCTTTGATTATAGAAAATTATGGAATGTTTTTATGGCTAACCATGCCACATGCCTGTTCACTGCATCTGCAAGTGCTATAGGAGGACCTGATAAGCTGACAAAGCTAAAAGCAACTCGGAATGTGCTGTGGACAGAACTGCAGAGTCACTAGGAGTTGCACAGTATAATATGTCTCTATATATGTATTTTATAAACAACTGTCACATCTATAGTATGGTATTGCAATAACTACGCTTCAGATGAAGCCTTACACACAAATGCTTGAACACACAAAATCAGGAGTGGGTGGGTGTACATTCAGGTGCCAATAACAACATACCTTCCCTTAGCACATATAAAAAGACAGAGATCATTATTGACTATTTGCATGCATTGTTCTGCAAGGAGAAAACACATTGGAGCGAACAACCCAAGAAAATCATTGAGTTCTCTCAAATTTTATGTGATTTTCTGTTCACTTGAAGAAAAAAAAAAAAAAGCAACATTTAGTTTCCACACATTCAGGTTGATTCACAAAGTAGCAGTAAAGCTACCGTGCAGGTGTGCACAAGCAGTGCAGAATAATATTTGCACGTGCATACTACACGTGGACCTGTTGCATACCGTGTGCTCTTTAGCTACGCGCGCGTCTTGTAATTGCTGCGCGATGTGATGTAGCGCGACCGTGATACTTCACTAGCTCAGCCACTACTACGCCATGCTAGTGAAATATCATGGTTGTGCTACATCACATCGCATGACAATTGCAAGGAGCGCATGTAACTAAAGAGTGCACTCTATGCAACAGAACCACAGGTAGCATGCACTCATACCTCCCAACTTTTTGAGATGAGGAAGAGGGCACTTAAGCCACACCACTGCCACACCCCTGGCCACACCCTCACCATGCCTCTAGTCACACATACCATAAAGAATTCATAAGAACAATATGTTGTTTTATAATTCCAACCACATTGGTCCGGTCTATCCTGTTTTTTTCTCCTTCATATTAACATTTTAAAATTAGTTATATATCAATTCAAAGCATGAGAATAAAGTTGAGAGTCAAGCAAACATATTTTTGAGTAGAGAAATATATATATATTTACATAGAAAGAGGGACAAAGTCCTGAAAAAGGGACAAATGAGGAGGATAGAGGGACAGAGGGACAGGGCTCCCAAAGAGGGACTGTCCCTCCGAAAGAGGGACAGTTGGGAGCTATGTGCACGTGCTTATATTTATCCCACGCTGATTGTGCACGGTAGCTTTACTGCAACTTAGTGAATCAACTTGATTGGTGCAGTATTTGTAAAAAAAATTATTGTTTTGCAGCTGGGAATATACTTTTTATTTTATAAACAAATGCATATTGTGATTATCAAAAAAAGCACATATGAAAATGCAATTACGAATGTGGTTTTAAGTGGTATTCCTCCCTTACTGATATAACAACTTCACCCATTCACAACATCAGTGCAGTAACCACTTAAAGAGGTACTACAACGACATATGGTAGAATGTAATACATTATTTAGGATACCCAATTTTATGTTATTTTTTTTAGCATCAGAAATACTACTTATATGTACATTTTGCTGTATATTGTTATGTAACCCCACCCTCCCAGTGATGTTTAGCTACTGAGTTATGCAGCCTTCTGCCCCAAAGCACATTGGGAGTCCAAATGTTGTTTCTTCCCACTTTGAAACATACAACAAACACAAAGCAAACAAACATTCCTCAGTGATGCACCTTGCCAGCAGTAAAGATATTGCCACTTGTGATAAATTTAAGAATGTAAAAAGGAGAGGAGAAATTTCACAATGGGAAAACGCGAAGTCATTTTAATTAATTAAATTACACTCAGTAAAGTTCCTGTTTAAAACAATATATGATTAGCACCTTTACAGGTGAATGTTTTACCAACGTAAAAGACCATATGATTTCTGCCAGCCACTACTACAAAAACTCCCTGCCTGACCAGGGCCGGATTTGTACTCTTTACCGCCCAAGGCCATTGTCACCAGCGGCCCGCCTTCAGTATAGGTAGCGAGATTACCCCTCCCCCCTTCCCTCTAGTATAGGTAGCCTGATTATCCCCCCTCCTTCCCTCTAGAATAGGTATCCTCCTGATGACCCTTCCAGCATCAGTAGCCAGTTAACCCTTCCTCCCTTCCCCTGCATTATAGGTAGCCAGATGACTCAATTAATCCCCCCCCCCTTTCAGTATAGGTAGCCAGCTCTCCTTCACACCGCAGCAGCCATCTGTGTCACTTTTTTCTCCTCTCATCTCCAGTGCAAAAGCTTCTTCTTCATTTCCATCTCCAATGTTGCCCAAGTCCATAGCCGGCCACAATGCAAAAGGCACAGAGTGCAAGGTGGCCGGCGGCCGCTGCACAGGCGGTTGGCAGCAGAGTACTGCGGTCAGGCGCTCTCCTGATCTCCCCGCATTGCAGCATTTGCAAGCTGCACCAAATGCTGCACCAGTTTAGCCTGCTGCCTTGGTGCCCTTGCTCCTGTGGTAACCTAGGCCATGGCTTGGCCTAATCCGGCCCTGTGCCAGACATAGGGAGATGGGCTCCAAATCCTGAATAGTGAGCTCCTCCAGTGAGCTTTAGTGACAGGCAGAACGCAATGCTATTGGTTGCTGCAAAACCTGCTAGAAGGGACTCCTAAAACTGTAGAAATTCTGACGGCATGTTTTTGTTTTTTTGTTTTGTTTTTAGAGCTGCTGCACAGCAGAGATGGTCAATGAGATGCAAATAATTCCAACTTGCATGCAAATTTCATGCAAACCATGTGCAGCAAGGAAATGGGCCAATCAAAATTGGCAGGACTCATCTCATAACACCATTACTAATATGAACAAAAAAATCAAGATTTTAGCCCACAGTACAACAGGGTCCCAGAAATTACATTTTTTTCAGTTGGAAATGGAATCATTTTTACAGACACACTAAAAGACAGTCTGATTTATTAATTAATGCTGGAAAATGGCAATATGTGCCTAAACTGCTTGAAATTAGGCCAAAATGTAATATTTGGAACCCTAGACTAGACTTGATTAAACCAAAATATAGCAGGGACTGCTGAAAAGTTAAATGTTATCTCTCATGCTGCTGCAGCCTTAATGCATAATAAGCATCCTGTGTACAACAGCTTTCAGCACCTTCAGCAGAAGCCAGCTTCCTTTTTGATTCTGTTTCGTATGACAAATTCCATGCCATGCTACAAGTGCTCCTACAAAATAAAGATTTTGCCATGCCTCGGCTCTATCCATGCTACCAGAAGCTGACAAACACAGAATAATGAAATACATGGAATGTGGTTACAAGGGGACCAACAGGCAGGTAAAGTAGATGGGAAACCAACAATACAGCAAACCAAGGACAGAGCTGCCAGGGAAAATCCTTTATTGATAACTTTAATTAAAGGAATACTATCGATTCACACATTTTTTTTAATTGACACAGGAATTGTTTGGGAAGTGCTGCTAAGTACTGGTGTATATATTTTAGTAGCAACTTCTTTGTTTACTGTTAGCAAAATACATTCAAAGTTTACTGACGCCCAAACTGGCGGCTGACTGAGCCATGAGGAGAGGGGAAATTCCCCTCACACCTGATCAGTTAACTCTATGTGTAACTCTGTGTGTGACAGAGAAGAGAGCTCCCAACAGCTGCAGCTCCTGTGTCCTGTGTTTCTGACTGAAGTGTCTGAAGAGAGCAGAGGAAATGTAACTAATTGTCACAGCTTTTTCATACTGTTTTTGCTTTCAGAGTTTGATATGTTTGATATTTGCTTTCTGTAGTCTGATATGCAACTCTGGCTGTGCATTGAAGCAGACACCATTTCTGCAATTGATTTGTCCCAATATAGCTAAATCCTACCCTCAATAAATTACAGTTTTTGCCTCTGATATTTAACATGAAAAGTAGGAAAATGTTTACACGGCTACTTAGACATTATTTGTACATTGTCATTTTAGAACACTTGGGTATCGATAGTATTCCTTTAACTTCTAACCCTAGCTAATACAGTTTGACTACTCCATCCCCTAACTCCTACCCTTTTAACCTTTATGTTTCTTTATGAGTACTCACCTTTCCTTGTCTTCATCAGTTTGCTTTCCGCCAGTGCCCGAGTCATTGTTTCTATGCTGAAATCTTCTCGGCTATCAGTCCATTTGAAGTAGCTTCAGCATCACTACTGAGTGTTAAAACCACCACACAGTTAAAATATTCTTTCCAGCCACATAGCCAAGACTATTTCAGCACTAGTGGAGTGTGCCAAAACCACTAATGCAAAGCCAAAATCCTCTCAGGTGCCCAACTGCTCAGCTGAAGTAGTTTCAGTGTCCACACTGGACACCCAAACCACAGCTGAAAATGCAGGCACAAAGCCAGAGCAGGTGGTTTAGCCAGCTACCAAACCACCTATTTTAGTTTGGAGAATGTTAGAGCTTCACTGTAAAGTGGCCCTGATGACCTCTGTACCAAAAAGACAATCTGAAAGTGAGACGTTATGCACAATAACTCAGTCAGGCTCTGCTGTACTGCTGGACAGTACAGTAAATTATCTACACTACAGTGCAAAGGAACCAACAGGAACAATTTCTAAAGTAGTAATAGAAACGAGTGCAGCTCCGATACTGTGGGTCAGTGATGGGGATCTAAGAAGGAGAACAAACTGTCATGTATTAACCTTTTTTATTTTCAAATCATTAAACCATGTTGCATTTTCTAGCATGTAAAAGTTGCAGGGATATTATAAAATGAAGGATTTCCCTACAGTGGTGCTTAGTCTTGTTCTTCATCCTCGAGCCGTGGCCAGCAGCCTGGGTGTAAGTTGGAGTACTCAAATCTCAAATCCAGGAGAGGAGTGAGCTGAGTGGTGGATCCAGTGTCCACGTGCTGTCATAGTCACAAAACACAGCTGTAATGAATAGCGGAGATGCCGCCGCGCGGTCTAGCGGCGGGACAGCAGTCTCCGCGTTCAGACCGGCGGTTTCCGCACATCAACATGTGTCTGGTTTGCCTGGGCCTTCTAGTGCACATAGATTGTGAGCTACGCGCGTGCGCGCCAGAAGACAGGACCTTAATGCCAGCAGGAGAGGTATCAGCTGATCAGGACGATCAGCTGATCCCAGCAGAACTCCTGATTGGCTGAGTGGTTGGGGGCGGCTCTGCGGAGCGCTGTAGTATATATAGATCTTCCTTGTCAGTTGCTGGTTGTCTGCCGTTGCGAATACTTACGTGTGAGCACTCAGACCACAGTCAGATCCTACAGTGTGTTAGAACCAGTTGGAACTGGGAATTCACACTTAGCCAGATTCCGCTCTTGATGTTTACTTTGTCATCACTGTGTTATACTTTAGATCAGTTCCAGGTTGTTGAGACCAAGGACCTCACACCCAAGCATAGGATTGCTGTGTTATTACTGTGTTATACTTTAGACCAGTTCCAGGGTGTTGAGACCAAGGACCTCACACCCAAGCATAGGATTACTGTGTCATTACTGTGTTATACTTTAGACCAGTTCCAGGGTGTTGAGACCAAGGACCTCACACCCAAGCATAGGAGACTGTGTTGTTCTTTAGACTAGTTCCGGGGTGTCGAGACCAAAGACCTCACACCTCAGACTAGGATTGTGCTTGATATCTGTTATGACCTCTGGCTCTGTTGACCTCTCTCTTGCTTTCTGATTCGGTACCTCTGCCTATCTGTCTACCAGTTGCCTACCTTGCCTGTACCCGGTTACTGAATCAGCCTTCTGTCTCTGTACCTTATCTGCTTGTGTGTTGCCGACCTGGCCTGTCTGACCCTTCTGACTGTCACTCATTCCTCGAGTGATCAGTTTGCCTGTACTACCCGTGACACCAGTCCACCAGGTGTCAGTTGGCTGCAAGGACCTCCTGCTCCTCAGAGAGTCCTTCCTGCAGCCCAGCCAGTGGCCTCTACCCCATAGGAGTCCACCGGCTGCAGTACAGTCTGATTTACAGTCCATCAGGGAATCACTGGCTGCAAGATTATCTCTATCTCCTCCGTTTAAAGAGATAGTCCCTGCACAGTCAGAGGCCACCTGCCCCTCAGGTGGTCACTGGCTGCAGTAGTATCTGTGTCTCTCGCTCCACGGGAGATAGCCTTACAGTTGCACCAAGCACTTACACTCATTAGGTGTCCAGAGGTTAGTCATACTTGTATTATTGGTGATTCTGCAGATCACCCATAATCAGGTATACATCTGTATTGTTGGTGATACTGCAGATCACCAATAATCAGATACTCTCTGTGTGCTGACACCAATCGTTACAACAGCATGCTGAAAGGTTGTGCTGTTTTGGGCTGTGATACCACCACCAATTAAATAAAGCTAAAATTGAAAATCCAAGGCAAGTGGAGATCCAACTCCTTTTATTCTTGGAGGAAACAGATAGTGTACAGAAAGAGATTGGAAAGGGACAGTTCCATAAGTATCATAAATGCAAACATTCACTTATTGCAATCCTACTGAAACAGATCGCCCATTTATAAATACAATATCTGAAAGAGTTAATCCAAAACTGAAACCCGAAGTGACAATTTTATAAATAGGCCCCAGTCCTTGTCATAGTCTGGAAGAAATCAAATTGGCCTTTCAGTATAATTATTAGTGATCTTACTCATTTATTGTTCAGTGACACAGAAAGCTGTGAGGCTAAAAAAGGAAACTGGGGTGACCCCAGACATCACTTGACTACATCAAGAGTCTAGGTCAGTTGTCCTCAAACTAAGGCCCGCAGGCCGAATGCGGCCCCCTGAGGCTTTTTCACTGACCCCACTCACAAATATATTACTTATAGATGCGGTCCACTGTATCTTTAAATATTGGTGTCTCGCAGATAGAATAGCAGTGCTGGTACCATCAATCCACAGGGAAGCCAGTGAGCAGTCATTTGCTAGCTTCCAATCCAATTCTGCATCAGGTGACACTGCTCTCCAATTGCGCGACAGGTTTCTCCCTGAGTATGCTTCACTGTCTGGTGAAAAGAGTTTTTTTACTATCTGCACATGCTGTTGTACTGGGGGCATAATATCTGTTTTGGTTAAATGGGAGACAAAAGGGCTGCACATGTAAACATGTAATAGTTTAAACTACCTAGGTTCAATGTAATGTCTTCTACATCCTATGTACACTCCGGCCCCCCATTCGTTTGAAGTATGTTGACCCGGCCCTTGACGGAAAAAGTTTGGGGACCCCTGATCTAAGTTATCCAGCACTGATGGGGATCAGCTGATGCCAGATTCGTGTGCTTTCTGGTTGCATGAGACTCATTGTTAAAAATAGGCCTTACTAATACAGTAATATCGTACTATACCGCACTCTATACACATATCATGAACTCTGTATTAGATATTAAAACACAGTAATTGAAAGTATATTAACCTTGGGGCAGTCATGGAACCCAGTCTTTAATCATAGCAGAGCCCCGCAGATATCCTAAGAAGTTGGCCTTCACAACTGTGAGTACTGTCTGCGATTTGTGTTGGTTGGTTAAGACTGCTTGTTAGTTGAGTTTTGGATAACCAGGACTCTACTGTATATAGTGCTGCAGAGTGTCTCAATCACAAGAGTCAAGGGACACAATAACAATTCTTTCTTAGGCAAAACATACACGTTTTTTAACTCAGAATATAGTTGCTTGTCTGGATCTTCCCTTGAAGTGACAACATAATATACTTTTTCAAGAGCTAGCAATATTAACTGCTACATGTCATATAAAAAGTCGCTAAAATAGCAAACCTATTTAGCAAGCTGTCAGAAACATCCATAAGGTGTTTATGGATGCACTGCAGAGAGTGTTACCATATGGTGACAGTTCCACTTCATTCAACCTGCACAGGCAACATAAGTAATAGAGGAACATAACATTGTTCCATCATATTTCTGCTGGAATAATCACATTACACTATGTATGCAGGGAATCTTCTATCTAGGAGATGCAGTTAAAACGCCAACAATTTATGGTACTCAATTGCATTTCAAAGATTTCATTCCATAAATATTATTGATTTGGCTGTGACTGGCATAGAAATGCAATAAGAGTTTCTAAAATTATGCAGTTTCCGTTCCAGTTTCACCTTTAAAGCAAATCTGAAGTGAAAATAAACGTATGAGATAATGAATGGTATGTGTAGTACGCAGTGGCGACTCCACCTTCAGATTTTTGAGGGGGCTCAAAGGGGGCACAAGGGATAACCGGTGGGGCCCACAAGGGGAAATGTAAGTGAAAAGGTTTGCTAGGTGGATGACAGGAGAGCGAGGGCATAGGGAGCGCTAGGTGGATGGTGGAAGAGTGAGGGCACAGAGATAGCTAAGTGTATAGCAAGAGAGTGAGGGCACAGAGAGTGCTAGGTGGATGATGGAAGAGTGAGGGCACAGAGATTGCTAAGTGTATAGCAAGAGAGTGAGGGCACAGAGAGCGCTAGGTGGATAATGGAAGAGTGGGGGCACAGAGATCACTAAGTGTATTAAGTGTATAGAAGAGAGTGAGGGCACAGAGAGCGCTAGGTAGATGGTGGAAGAAGGAGGGCACAGAGATCGCTAAGTGTATAGCAAGAGAGTGAGGGCACAGAGAGCGCTAGGTGGATGGCGGAAGAGTGAGGGTGCAGAGATTGCTAAGTGTATAGCAAGAGAGTGAGGGCACAGAGGGCTTTAGGTGAATGGTGGGAGTGTGAGGGCTCAGAGACTGCTTGGTGGATAGTGGGGACTAAGGGAACTGAGCGCACTGAGTGGATGATGGGAGAGTGAGGGTGCAGAGAGTGCTGAATAGGTTAAAAATGAGTCCAGCCTCAGACTGATAGATAATGAAGAGAAGAAGGGA
This sequence comes from Hyperolius riggenbachi, assembly GCF_040937935.1. NCBI lineage: Eukaryota > Metazoa > Chordata > Amphibia > Anura > Hyperoliidae > Hyperolius > Hyperolius riggenbachi. Next base: position 136,745,524 of record NC_090649.1, read on the forward strand.
ACACTATACTATTTTAAATTAACATGGTATGGGGTCACTTTAATTAGAGGTCTTCAAGAATGAATAATATACTGTATATATACACATTCACATACAATCCAGCAGAAACCTATACACATACATAATGACCATAGTGTTGCTGATGTCTGAGATTTTAAACTCAACGTCCAACAATTTTTGTTCCTGGTAACATAATAAGTCTCATAAAACTAATTGAACATTCAGTGAGTATCTCATTCCACTCAATTACAAATCTATGAGAGAAGACTGTGGTGGAAATCTTCTTAAACCGCAGGCCCCTTGGAACCCTACCATCATTGACATATTGCTTCAGACTAGACAGTTCCACCAAAGCCTTGTCTCATCCTGCATTACAGTCTCCAATTGTTTAAACACAAGTTTAAGATCGACATCGCCTGAAGCCTGCTTGGCCTCATTAGTGTTAGAAAATACAGAGGCAAATTTATTGAGACGCTCTTGAGTCCCCTCCAGGGGATACTCCATACTTCCCTCCCCATCATCATCGCTCCTATTCTCCACATCCGCAAAGTTGGAAAAATCTGCAGACACAGTCCCCAAATCTCCACGGTTGGCCCCACATTCAGATGCCATTCTATCAGCTAATTGAGCTAACACAATCACAAATGATTACTAATAATTATAATAAGGACATATGGTAAATTAAATGACAAATTGCGTATAAATCAGTCCCCAAATTGGTCAGTACCTTACCATAAATTAATCCAAAATTCTGCCTGGTAGCATCTTAGCATAAATATATGTGCTGCATTACCACGGTCTCAACAGTACTGCTGATCTTGCCTAACCTATACACAAATACATATACAGGTCCTTCTCAAAAAGTTAGCATATTGTGATAAAGTTCATTATTTTCTGTAATGTACTGATAAACATTAGACTTTCATATATTTTAGATTCATTACACACAACTGAAGTAGTTCAAGCTTTTTATTGTTTTAATATTGATGATTTTGGCATACAGATCATGAAAACCCAAAATTCCTATCTCAAAAATTAGCATATCATGAAAAGGTTCTCTAAACGAGCTATTAACCTAATCATCTGAATCAACTAATTAACTCTAAACACCTGCAAAAGATTCCTGAGGCTTTTAAAAACTCCCAGCCTGGTTCATTACTCAAAACCGCAATCATGGGTAAGACTGCCGACCTGACTGCTGTCCAGAAGGCCATCATTGACACCCTCAAGCAAGAGGGTAAGACACAGATAGAAATTTCTGAACGAATAGGCTGTTTCCAGAGTGCTGTATCAAGGCACCTCAGTGGGAAGTCTGTGGGAAGGAAAAAGTGTGGCAAAAACGCTGCACAATGAGAAGAGGTGAGCGGACCCTGAGGAAGATTGTGGAGAAGGACCGATTCCAGACCTTGGGGGACCTGCGGAAGCAGTGGACTGAGTCTGGAGTAGAAACATCCAGAGCCACCGTGTACAGGCATGTGCAGGAAATGGGCTACAGGTGCTGCATTCCCCAGGTCAAGCCACTTTTGAACCAGAAACAGCGGCAGAAGCGCCTGACCTGGGCTACAGAGAAGCAGCACTGGACTGTTGCTCAGTGGTCCAAAGTACTTTTTTCGGATGAAAGCAACTTTTGCATGTCATTCGGAAATCAAGTTGCCAGAGTCTGGAGGAAGACTGGGGAGAGGGAAATGCCAAAATGCCTGAAGTCCAGTGTCAAGTACCCACAGTCAGTGATGGTCTGGGGTACCATGTCAGCTGCTGGTGTTGGTCCACTGTGTTTTATCAAGGGCAGGGTCAATGCAGCTAGCTATCAGGAGATTTTGGAGCACTTCATGCTTCCACCTGCTGAAAAGTTTTATGGAGATGAAGATTTCATTTTTCAGCATGACCTGGCACCTGCTCACAGTGCCAAAACCACTGGTAAATGGTTTACTGACCATGTTGGCCTGCCAACTCTCCTGACCTGAACCCCATAGAGAATCTGTGGGATATTGTGAAGAGAAAGTTTAGAGATGCAAGACCCAACACTCTGGATGAGCTTAAAGCGGATCCGAGATGAAAAACTATCTATAACAAGTAACTTGTCTATATATCTTATGTACAGTTTAGATGGTTTAAACAGCAAATCTGTCTGCATACTGCTTTAATAGAATATGATTATTTCTTCCTGTGATACAATGACAGCAGACATGTTGTTTGTAAACATTACACAGAGGCAGGCTTATCTGCATCTTGAGCAAAGAAAAGTAATCCCCCCTCCTCCTACCTCCTCCCCTCTGCCTCTGAAATCTCTGGCTAGTAATACCACCCCCTCCTCCTGCCCAGACTGAGCTCCCATGAGCCCTTGTACTGCCTTGGCTCTCTGAAAACTGTGGGTGGGGCTTATTTAGTTTATAGGGAATTAGAGTATTAAAACAAAAACAAAAAAGTATTTGGCTTGAGGAATGCCCTATAAACTATAGGAAAGGGACACAATTATGCAATGAGTAAAAGTTCATCTCGGATCCACTTTAAGGCCGCTATGGAAGCATCCTGGGCCTCCATAACACCTGAGCAGTGCCACAGGCTGATTGCCTACGCCACATTGAAGCAGTCATTTCTGCAAAAGGATTCCCGACCAAATATTGAGTGCATAACTGAACATAATTATTTGAAGGTTGACTTTTTTTGTTTTAAAAACACTTTTCTTTTATTGGTCGGATGAAATATGCTAATTTTTTGAGATAGGAATTTTGGGTTTTCATGAGCTGTATGCCAAAATCATCAATATTAAAACAATAAAAGGCTTGAACTACTTCAGTTGTGTGTAATGAAGCTAAAATATATGAAAGTCTAATGTTTATCAGTACATTACAGAAAATAACGAACTTTATCACAATATGCTATTGACAAACGATCCCCAGCAAACAGTTCCCAGCAGGTCAGCAGAGAAAGCAGCTATGATGAGATGGACTTCTTGCAAATTCGGTTGCGTAGGGACAGTAAGACTTGATGACAGCCCCCAACGTTGCAGCAGTTAACAGCCTCCACGTTCTTCTCAATCGGGCATAGCCATATCAATCCTTTGTGTCTGCCCCTAGGAGACCAGCTCAGGAGGTGTTAATGTAATCGGCAAGTTCAGCAAAACACATGGCAAGGATAGACCAACATGGCACTGATTAGGGTACATTAATGTAAGGCAAATATAAGGCACTGTGGGTATGAGGGAGCTCAGTCACAAGTAGCTGACACATATGTGTCAAAAAACACCTGCTGCTGTGATATTAATTTGTGAGCAAGTGGCGACCATTGCCATGGTAATGGCGCCACGTGCCAGCACAGCTCTTTCCAGCCCAGCCTGTGCAGTCAATTGGAGACTGAGGTCAGCAGCGTCAGCAACGTTGAGCATGCTGACGTGAGGCATGCTGACTGACACGTGGCTCCTTCACCATGGCAATGGGCACCATTTGCTCACAAATTCATACTGCAGCAGCAGAGAATCAGGGCTGGATTACTTGCTGATGCAGGTGACCCGAGACAACAGAGAGGAGTCGCTGGGAGTTGCGGCATTGGAGGGACTGACATCTGCGGTGGAGAGATGCGATGTGGCCTGTCTCACGGCCATGCAGCTCCCGGTTTGGCAATAGAGTTGGGCCGAACCTCCGATTTTAGGTTCGCGAACCGGGTTCGCGAACTTTCGCGGAAGGTTCGGTTCGCGTTAAAGTTCGCGAACCGCAATAGACTTCAATGGGGATGCGAACTTTGAAAAAAAAAAAAATTATGCTGGCCACAAAAGTGATGGAAAAGATGTTTCAAGGGGTCTAACACCTGGAGGGGGGCATGGCGGAGTGGGATAGATGCCAAAAGTCCTTGGGAAAAATCTGGATTTGACGCAAAGCAGCGTTTTAAGGGCAGAAATCACATTGAATGCTAAATGACAGGCCTAAAGTGCTTTAAAACATCTTGCATGTGTATACATCAATCAGGTAGTGTAATTAAGGTACTGCTTTACACTGACACACCAAACTGTTCACTGAACAGAACAGGTATGCAGTGGCGGGTTCACTGAACAGGTATGCAGTGGCAGGATCAATGAACAGGTATGCAGTGGCAGGATCACTGAACAGGTACGCAGTGGCAGGATCACTGAACAGGTACGCAGTGGCAGGATCACTGAACAGGTACGCAGTGGCAGGATCACTGAACAGGTATGCAGTGGCAGGATCAATGAACAGGTATGCAGTGGCAGGATCACTGAACAGGTATGCAGTGGCAGGATCACTGAACAGGTATGCAGTGGCAGGATCAATGAACAGGTATGCAGTGGCAGGATCACTGAACAGGTATGCAGTGGCAGGATCACTGAACAGGTATGCAGTGGCAGGATCACTGAACAGGTATGCAGTGGCAGGATCAATGAACAGGTATGCAGTGGCAGGATCACTGAACAGGTATGCAGTGGGCTGAGGGCTCACTGAACAGAACAGGTATGCAGCCAGGAAGAAGTTAAGCCTAACTAATCTTTCCCTATGAGAGACTGCAGCAGCTCGCCCTACTCTCACTAATGCAGGCACACGAGTGGCCATAACGGCCGCCGCTGCCTGCCTTATATAAGGGGGGGTGGGGCTCCAGGGGCTAGTGTAGCCTAATTGGCTACACTGGGCCTGCTGACTGTGATGTAGAGGGTCAAAGTTGACCCTCAGGTGCATTATGGGGCGAACCGATTTTATGCGAACTTTTGCCGCAAAACGTTCGCGTGCGACACCCGCACGCGAACCACCTAAGTTCGCGCGAACCACGTTCGCCGGCGAACCGTTCGGCCCAACTCTATTTGGCAAGGGGGGGTGGGGCAAATCCATTACTTTGCTTAGGGCCCCATTTGGTCATAATCCGACTCCGCACCAGGCTAGTGGTTTGTAAATGTTAGCTCAACATCGGCTCATCTTAGCATGTCCACTTTGGACAGAAAGTAAGCAGAGATCTTCCAAAATATGACACAGACAATAATAAAACCTCTGAAGATATCTGCAGAACTTTTTCAGTTATCAGTCCAAAACTTATACATGCTTTCATAAACGAGCAGATTGATTTGTACTAGATAAGTTGCTGATTCTATTGGAACTTTGCTGGATAAATTCTCCCTCTGAAGCGACCAGCTTCAGCTAATAAGTATATAAACATTTATATTAGTGCTCCATAAGAGCCGAATCCAAATTCTAACAACGTTTTAATCGATACATCTCTGCTGCTTTGTGAAATAGAAAAATGAAATGTTTTCGGCTTGGTATACAGCTGTGATTGTTTGATATGGCTGCAATTGACCTTTTCGTAACTGGGAAAAGAAATACCTCATCAGGACGGTAATTAAATTGTTCCAGGAATTGATGTATTTATTGTGATATTTTCTGCTCCAGTAAACAAGGTGAACACTTGTGCTCGAACAGCTATCTTAAAGAATATACAGTATTTGAAATAAAAAAAAACAAAAACATTTTGATGAAGAACAGGTGCAGTTTTGTAAATGTTATTTAACACAAAAAAAAATAAATTATATTTTTAAAGTTTTCATTTACAGCAGTTTTTACCACAGCTTGAGAAGTTATGTACAGGCCGACACTACCGTATGGCCAGTCTTGGCAATTGCCCCAGGGCCATGAGCTGACTGCCAGCCCTCCCAGGTCACCCTTCAACTTAACTGTGCTCCCTTGAGCCCCTGCAGAATCTAGCATCTCACCTGTACCTGCAGGCATACTGCTCCTCTGTCAGCCTGTCTTCATCCACTGCTGCCCGGGGACAAAGACAGTTATGGCCAAAATGTGCATGGCCACACATCAGAATGTGGACGTGGTCATGGGTGAAGTCAAATGTACAAATGCTGTTTGGAAAAATGTCCCCCCTTCTCCTGTTCAGATAGCCAGATGTGCCACCCTTTAAATAGCCAAACGTGCCCTGCTTTAGATAGCCAGATGTGCCCGCCTTAAGATAGCTATATCTGCACTCCTTCCCCCATTTAGATAGTGAGGTGCCACCCAAAAATAGCCAGATTTGCCCCCCTTTAGATGCTGCTGTTAACGCTTCTGCACTCCTCTGCAGAGGCAAGGAGAGAAGCAGGGGCACTTCGGGCAGTCAGCGAGCCACCTCTCATGCATGTGGAGGTGCAGTGACGGTGCTAAGCCCCCTTACAGTGCTGCGCCCGGGGACCTGTGTCTCCCCTTGTCCACCCATAGCTACTCCTCTGCATCTTGTCTGTGACTAGCCATCAGCATGTTAGAACGCAGGGCTGTTTCTTGGACAGTGTGGGCAGGGTCGCCCTGGGTGCATACCGGCAAGTAGAAGAAGGGGGGCACAGGCAGAAGGACATAACAGCTAGGGAGCTGGTGACGCGGGATGCAGCCGAAGGGAAGAAGAAAGAGGATTAACAGCGCAATCACCTTCCTTGACTCCCCATGTGTGCCCTGCGGCTGTCTACGTCCGATGTCAAGTCATCATCAGGTCACCACCACATGATGACATCTGAAGTCCTGTAGCAGTAGTGCAGGCTGTCAGTGCATGGCTCCATGGATGAGTAGGCTTTCCAGGCTCTCTTTGCCTGTGTGTTTTCCTGGTACCTGTTTCCTCCTGCTCTGTTATAACTATCGGGGGGGGGGGGGGGGGGGGGCGGCATTATAATAATAAAAAAAAGTCCTCTCAGCTACGGGCCCCCTGTGACATAGGGCTGCCGCGGGCCCCATAGCAACCGCTATGGTTGCTATAGTGATTGCTACGCCGCTGGCCAGTGGGACTTAGCAACTGTCGATCAGGAAATGCTTTTGAAAACAAAGAAAACCCTGAGAATCCCCCATGAGTAGATGGACTAGTCCAAAACCTGTCGGTTCTGTCAGATTTTAACTGCTTACTTTTTTTGCTGACACTACGCTTCCTACTCTCACTGGCCGTACGTGACCCGGTGCAAGTGGGAACCAAGCCGAAATATCCTGGATGACAATATAGAGGTCTGCACACTTTGTGAACAGATACAGTGACCCATTAAGCATTTCTGTTGTAAGTTTTTGTTGTTGTAGCCCCCTCTGTTGAATGGCTGTGGCAAGGGATAAGCGGTTGTGTGTCTTAAACAGTTATCTGTCAAGCCAGCAGTAATTGCGTATTGTTCTTTTGCTTGTTTGTGAAATTAACATTCTGGTCACAAGCATGGGATTCTGCCTACGCTGAGTCCCAGTTTGTGTACACAAGAAAAATGACATTTTAAAAAGTTTCTCTGATTGCAGCTTATGAGGATAAAAGGAGTTGGCAGCTAGAGAATATAAAAGTGGTTTTTCAGCATAAAATTAAAGTTCTTTAGCCAGGAGTTACTTGGAAAGCTGATGCTTCAGGACTATGGCACAAAGAATAGAAATGCGAGATCACGCCAACTTGACCCTGGCAGCCCAAGGTTTCTTCAGCTTTTTTTGTCCACTTTTCCTAGAAAAGCCTCTCTAATGTGTTAAGTGGTCTTTCTTTCTTTTCACCATCTATCACCTGTCAACACATTTTCAGAAACAGATAAACAGGTAACAAAATCAACATAAATGTGCCGGGGTACCTCTAAGGTACATTTATTTGTGTAGATTGTGCGGTTTTAGACTTGGTTCACACATAAAAAGGTGTCCGGTTGGCATCAATTTTGCATGTGTTACTATGGCTGTGCTCACACATAAAAGGTGAACATTTCCAGTCCATTCAGGTAAAACTAGTAGAAAACGAATGCAAAACTGTCAGGACTGAACCAGAAATGTACAGATTTATGTGTGAACTAAGCCTTACACTGTACTGCTGTAGGAATTGACAATAGTTGCCTCATTGTATGTTATGACAGTACAGTGTTTTGCCCCACTTGTGACTTAACTTGTAAACTGCACCCAAGATGATGTGACATGATGATCCGAAATCTGAACATTTGTATGTGAGATAGACAGGTATGTACAGTGGCAAGAACATAGACACCTATGCTGTGCTCATTTTCTTTTTGCTCTGCCTGAAAGAGTAAACATTTAGCTAAGGAACTGACCGTTTTTCTCCAGCCGGTGCCCAGTCAGCTCACTGACAACAAATTACAGCTATAAAACACTTTCCTAATCAGATAACTGCGCTTCTGACTGAGAAGAAGAAAAGATAAAAGGTCAATAGTTCATGTATTTTCACTCTGGGACACTTGAGACACTGCAATTGAGCAGATACTTTAAAACATTAAATCTGCTTTGTAAATGTTCATATATAAACTAAAACCTTGAGATATCTAAAAAAGGACAGATCCAATTGTTTATCTCTTTAGTTTATTTTCATCTCAGGTTCACTTTAACCTTTCCCTGCCTTTTTTTTATTTGGTACATGCGCTGCAGCGGCACATTTTTTTGTGCCTGCCATTTGGTTATTATTATTTAATATTTTTATTTAGTATTTAGATAGCACCAACATCTTCCACAGAGTATATTGTCTTGTCGCTTAACTGACCCTCAAAGGAGCTCACAATCTAATCCCTACCATTGTCATATGTCTATGTATGTATCATGTAGTGTATGTATTCAAGTCTAGGGCCAATTTAGGGGTAACTTATCTATATGTTTTTGGGATGTGAGAGGAAACTGGAGTGCCTTGAGGAAACCCACACAGACACAGGGAGAACATACAAACTCCTTGCAGATGTTGACCTGGCTGGGATTCAAACCGGGGACCCAGCGCTACAAGGCGAGAGCGCTAACCACTACGCCACCGTGCTGCCTGTAGTTTCATGTAATTGCAGCTGAATGGTGCTTATGGCCGCTAGGCTGAACTTCTCAACAAACGAGCAGTTTAGATGTGATAAAAGGATAAAGGATACCGGGCACCAGCTGCTTTGCAAGGCTAATTTATTTCATCCCACCAAGACAGACACCAAAATTCAGGCAGTAGGTCTAACAGCCGTTTCGCAAGCTGACAATGCTTGCTTCCTCAGAGACCATCTGCTACCACCATAATACACAAATATATATACACAAATAAACGCATACAGATGAAAATGAAGAGGGAGGGACTCACCCACGCCGTTTCCGGCCTGTTTCCGAGCAGTTGCCAAGTCGGCATCACCGCTCCGAGCCCCCAGCGCGCACCGCAAGTTAGGCCCGCCCCTTCCGGGATCCGAGCATACAGGAGATCTCCTCTCATCACGTCAGGGTATTCAACTCCCGTGACGTCACCAAATCTCGCGTGCTTTCCACCGGGGGTATCAACAAGCCGGATGCTGGTTTGTTGCCATAGTAGCGTAACGCAGCCGGCTGGGTCTCGTCGTCCCCCTGTGTTACACAAACAGAGACAAAGAGAGAAGAAGAAAACAGTGTTAAAAATCTGAATTATAATACATAAATAGTATACCAAAAGATTCTTAAAAACAAAGTAGGCAATCAAAGTACCATCAGCACAGCAGTTGGAGATCCCAAGTATTGCACCTATCCCATCGTACCTTTCCTTATTACAGATCCTGACCTATATATGATGATGATGTCACTCCAAAAAAGGCCACTACGGAAGCAGGAGGAGGGACATCTACGGATTCTAAAGGGGCACCCCATTCAATCAAAAAGGAGAAGAGTCTGGATCAGGGTATTAATTAAAAGCACGGACTTAAGAGATCCTCCAGCATCATCCCCAGGTCTTTCAAAAAACACCTCCAGGCATTCTTAGTGGCGGTCCAGGAAACAATGAAGCTCATTGCGTTCATTGAATCCCATACCCCCACAAGCCTCTGTGATGGAGATTAATTTCGCTTCTTCTCTTCGCAGAAGTTTTTCTCTGTCTCCCCCTCTATGTGGGACATCCACCCATTTTAGACCAAAGAAACGTAAACAGTTGGCATTCCCCAGATGTTCCTCCCTAACATGGGAGATCAATCTCGTGGCCCCTTTTCCTGTCTCTACAGAGTGGAAATGTTCCTGGAAACGAGTACACATTTGTCTCGTTGTCTCCCCGATATAAAATCGGCCGCAGGGGCAGACCACTGCATACACTACAAATTTTGTTTTGCAGTGCATGAATTCCTTAATCTTCAGATTCACCCCCCCCCCAGAAGGACCGACTTTCCCGAAATAAATTGACTGCAATGTGTACAATTGTGGCACTTGAAGTTGCCCACTGGGTGCATTTTTTCCAGCCAGTTTAGTTCACGAGGCACCGCAAATTCGCTGTGCATCAAAACATCCCCTATCGTCCGTGCCCTACGGAAGGATACCAGTGGTCTGTCACCTACCGCCGACCTCAAGTCGGGGCTTTCTCTTAAGTTGGACCAATTTTTAAAGATACTAGTCTTGATTTTATCCGCCATGGGAGAATAGTTAAATACAAAGGGGACTGGTTGATTCTGATTTCCTTTTGGAATCACTTCATTTTTCCTTTTTTCCTTTTTTCTTTTTAACAGGTCCTCCCGACTCCAGCCATTTGCTCTATTGTAGGCTTGTATCAGGAGAGGGGCAGGATAGCCTCTTGCCAGCAATCTAATACCCAATTCCCTGCTCTGCTCCTCAAAATCGGTTTGTTTACTATTGTTCCTCTTAAGCCGGAGGAACTGGCTGTAGGGGATCGAGTTTAGGACATGCCGTGGGTGATAACTGGAATATAACAATATGGAGTTGGTGGCTGTACTTTTTCTAAAACCTTTGCTCAAAAGCCTGCCATTCTCAGGGTAAATCACTAAATCCAAAAATTCCAGTCTGTCATCCCCCCATACACCAGTAAATCTCATATTGAGATCGTTGATGCAAAGCCAATCAATAAACTCACGGAATCGAGCTTCACTTCCCCTCCAGACCAATAGGACGTCGTCCATATACCTGGACCAGGAGACAATGGCCCGGCGATAGGGGTTCCGGGAGCTATAGACAAACTTGTCCTCCCAGAAGGCCAAAAAGATATTTGCAAAGGTCGGGGCCACCGATGTCCCCATCGCCACGCCTGAGGCCTGCCTGTACCAGGTATTGTTAAACAAGAAGGCATTATGGGCAAGCACAAAGGAGAGACATTCCCCAATGTAGCTGGCCCAACTCTGGTCCTTACCTTGGTCTACAAGGAAGCTCTCGATTACCTTAACCCCACATTCCTGTGGGATCCGTGTATAAAGGCTTTCTACATCAATCGATGTCAAATGGTAGTCCTCCTTCCACTCGATCCCCGGTAGCCATCTCAGAACCGCCAGCGTATCTGCCAGATAAGAGGGGATTTTGGTTACATGTGGTCTCAAAAGGTGGTCTAAGTACTTAGATAAGGGTTCTGTTAGAGACCCCCGGGCCGACACAATGGGACGGCCCGGGGGCTCTGTCACAGATTTGTGTACCTTTGGTAAAAAGTACCAAACCGGTTTCCTAGGATAATCCGGTAACAGACCCTCTCCCAATTTCCGGGACAGCCACCCAAGCTCCACCCCTCTCCTCAACAAACTCTGCAACAACCTCTAATATTGGTATGTGGGGTCTGATTTTAATTTTACATAAAAACCATCGACTCCCTCCAACTGACGTAAGGCCTCCTTCTGGTATCCCTCCCTGGACATGAGTACAAGGTTACCCCCCTTGTCCGCCTTTTTAAGGATTATTTGGGGGTTCTTTTTTAACCAATTGAGTGCTCTCTGTTCTACAGGGGTCAGATTCTGGTTGGCCTGGGGGTAAATGATTGCTTTAAGGTCATGCTGTACTTTAACATCGAACTGATCGATCTTTGACCCCGGGGTTGATGGAAAGTCCCTAGTGGATCTACATGGAACAAAGGGGTTCTTTGTTGTAATTGAGGGATCTATGGATTCATCCATCACTTCCTCATTTGACTCTCTCCACAGTGAGTTAAGATCCTCCAGGGCCTGCAGATCCGCTGGGCCCAAACCTGCACAAAAACCTAAATCACCAATAGGGCCCGAGGTTTCCTGTATACTAGGTGGCTGAACTCTTCCATCACTAGTCATAATATTTGCAATATTCAGTTTCCGGATTGCTTTATACCAGTCCACCTCAAAGCTAAATTTATCAAATTCTGAGCTAATTGCAAAGACCTACTGCCTGAATTTTGGTGTCTGTCTTGGTGGGATGAAATAAATTAGCCTTGCAAAGCAGCTGGTGCCCGGTATCCTTTATCCTTTTATCACATCACAATTGGTGTCTTTCAACCGGAGGCACAGGGAGCAAGTGTTGAGGACCCCCCAGAAGGCTGCCTGTTGTTACATTTGGTGCCGATCTTCCTTTCATTCCTCTATCATTGAGAAACGAGCAGTTTAGCTGTCTGTGGAAAAGAGGCCTAAATGCAGAGCGGCACAGGGAGCGCTTGGTATTTATCCTGTTTTGAGCACAGGATCGGCACACCTCTTGCACCACCAATGTGATTGGGACTCTTTCAGGTGGGGTTTGAGCATGGCAGCTGTGCTCAGATGCAACTACATGGGAGGGCTGTCTTTCTAGTGCCTGTGCCAAGCGCTAGTGAGTCTGAAGTGTGGATGGGAGCAGCTGACAGGCGGTGAATTAATCGCCTTAAGCTCCTCATGGAAAAAAGGTCTTACTGTGTGGGAGCAGCCCGAGTATAGCCAGCTGCAGCAATCCTGACCCAAGTTTTCTTACACGGGATAACTCTGGTGGAGCTGCTTAAAGGTTAAGGTTAAGGGATGAGGACTTTATCGAGCAATGAAACAAGGCTTTCTGACCTGCTACATCAACGGACTAAGCAAATGACACTGGAGAAGTGGAATCTACCAAGGAGCATTGCTTTTATATTACAGCTGAGAAGCTTCATAAGAGAATAAGCATAGACAAGGACAGAGGTGTAGACATGTAACGGAACAAAGCTTCCTACTTGTCTACACTTTATATGGGACCCTCTGTAGTGAATCTGTGCCTGGTATGGTCTGACACTTTGCTATGTCTGTTCTAGTGCGTCATAGTAAAAAAAGGTTATATGTAAAAAACAGACCCTCGTGGTTATCATTTAAGTGTTTCAGACAGGGTTTTATTTGGCACATTTTCTTTTCATTTAAAGGCCACTGAGTAGCGATGCTGAAACGGAAAGTTTCTTAAGAATTGTAGATCCGTACAAAACATGATCAGTGAGGAACTACTATGTTTCCAGTGGTTAATACAGATGAATTCAAAGGCAAAGTAGAGAAATTGATCCCTCCAGGGTGAGCGTTGGCTTTCAAGCCCAATATACGAGCTGAGCTGCTCTCTTGCTGAGTGTGTTGACATAATCTCTCACTATGACCGCACATCATCTTTCATCGGCTTTTACAATCCCATTCAATCCATCGTCTGGCTGAAGCACAATTAAATGAAGGTTTTATTTGCAAAACTGATCTTTTGCATAGACCAAGCCAAGACTAGCAGCTTTGAATAGCTGGGTAGACAAAGTAAAAAAAAAAAAAGTCACATACCGTTTTATTCATTTCACCGTTAACAATTTGTGAGCTAACAGCTGATAAATCTGTCGCGCAGTATTGTGTATTATAACTTACTTATGATAAATATTCTGTGCTGCTGATTAATTGCTTCACGGCAAGACTTAGTGATGACATTTGGTGAATTGCCCAGAACACAAAGTCTAAAAATGATAGGATTCTCTTACTGTTAACAACAACAGTGTCACTTCACCAAAACCCTGGCAGCTAAAGTCTAACACCCTTTCAAACTATAGTGGATGATCGCAACGCAACGGGCTACGTAAGTCGCAACGCACTTATATCACATCGCATTACACCCCGGGTACCGCGGTCTGTCTTGTAGACATTAATGGCCACTGCTAAAAGCTGTAGCAGGGAGCAGCGGGGGAAAGTACCACAACACAACGTGATGGGGTAAGTATGAAAAGGGCATAAAAGATAACAGACGACGGGGCTAGTGATAACTACTACAGTACTGCTTTGCACGTTTTACCTACTAGACCTGGAATGTTTGGTAGTATAGAGATGCATGACTAGCTCTCCTTCCAAAGGCTCCTCTAACTTATGAGTTCTGACCACAGCAACTATTTCTGACCACAGCTATTTCTTGCCAGCCAGAGCATCTATCCTTTTTTTCACAATGCCATTCTTTTAGTGGCCTATTATTGACAGAAACTGGAATAATGCTATGCAAACATTGTCCTCTATGTAAAGTGTCTCCTGAGTTTTCTCTCAGGAGATAATGTTTCATTTTACCTTTAACCACTTATTCCAGTGACACAGCATATCTGTGTCATCTGTGGCATCCTTCAAGCCACGACCACGTAGATATACGTTTTAGCTTGCAGCCCTGCTGTGCACGATCAGGTGCCCTTCAGAGCGCGTACCTCGGCACTGTCAGCTGCATTACTAATTGGTGAAAGGGAACATGTTCCCTTGTAGCCAATTAGTGTCCACCCCCCCCCCCCCCCCCCCCACAGGTGAACGATCACCGCTGTAGCCAACAGCGGTGATTCTTCATCTCTCCCCTTCTGTGGACAGATAAAAAAAAATTTCCCTGCAAGGAGAATATCTCACCTTACCTGGTTCCTGCGATCATCCTGCAGCTCCAGCCACTGTTCACCGCTCTTCACTCAGTCCTGTGATGCCAAATATCTGGGTCCCGGCTTGATGACATCATCAAGCCGGGACCCAAATGTTCTGTATCACATGGTGCGTGCACCGCGGTGAATGGTAGCTGGAGCTGAATGATGATCACAGGAACCAGGTAAGGTGAGATATTCTCCTTGCAGGGGCATTTTTTTATTGATCTGGCCACGGAGGGGGCAGAGTGGTGGGGGGGGGCACATCTGGCTACCCATGACGCAGGGTGGGGGTTCAGACATATGAAAGGGGGGTTGAAATGTATTTTGGGGCACATCTGCGTAACTGGGGGTGGGGGAATTAATAATGGGGGGCACATCTGATGGTCCTGGGGGCCATAACCTAATACAGGGGGCACATTTGGCTATAATGCGGAGGAGGAGCTAATCCTGGGGGTACATCTGGCTACAATGGGGAACATTGATCCCGGGGACACATCTTGTTATAATGGTGGGCCCTATTCCGGAGGGCACATCTGTCTATCTAAATGGGGGGCTAGCAAATAAGGGGGACAGATTTGGCTATACTGGGGTGCTGATATTTGGGGACACATCTGGCTATACTGGGGGGGCTGATACTGGGGGCACACCTGGCTATCTATCCTTGAGGGACGTAATACTGGTTGCATGTTTGTTATCTACTGTAGCACTTTTTATTTTTTTACTAGAATTGGTGAAACCTGAGGATTAATGCAATTTTTCATTTTTCTTTCTTTTTTCCATTAAAATGCATAGAATTCTTTTTCTTGGGTCAAAATACCCCCCATGAAAGTCTAGTATGTCCTGAAAAAAACGATATCTAGATCATTTAGGTGTCGTGAGTAGGGATAAAGTTATGGCTGTTTAAATAGGGACATGGCTAAAGCGTCAAAACTGCTCTGGTCCATAAGGGGAAAACAAGGTCTAGATGCAAAGTGGTTAAAATAACTTTTCTGTACCTAGCAATTAAAAAAAGGGTACAAGTAAAGTGCAAAAAGTGAAAACCTCTTTAAAGGGATTCCGAGCAGTAACAAAAATCAAAAACTGAACTTAGCTGGGGCTTTCTCCAACCCACCGTAGGTCGGGAGGTCCCTCGGCATCCATCTGGCTCTTCTCCGAGGCTCTGGTCAGAAATGGCTCTCCGGCGGCTCCCGGCGACACTGGGCCAAAGTCTCGGGCTCCTTCTTCCTGGAAGGTGACGTCAGTCGTCACCACGCCGGCCGCCTCGTGTCATCACGGCGGCCGGCGTGACAGTACTGCGCATGCACGATTAAACCGCACATGCGCAGTACTGTCACGCCGGCCACTGTGATGACGCGAGGTGGCCGGCGTGGTGACGACTGACGTCACCTTTCAGGAAGAAGGAGCCCGACACTCGGGCCCAGTGTCGCCGGGAGCCGCCGGGGAGCCATTTCTGACCAGGGCCTTGGAGAAAAGCCAGATGGACACCGAGGGACCTCCCGACCTACGGTGGGCTGGAGAAAGCCCCAGGTAAGTTCAGATTTTGATTTTTGTTACTGCTCGGAGTCCCTTTAATGCCATCAGCATGTTTCAGAAAATTTGTCATGTCAACAAAGACTGGAAAAGTCTAATAAAGACACCTAGTGGAACAGCTCACAACTATCTAGTCTAACTAGCAACAGGTCACTGATATGAGGAGTTATGAAAAGTGCACATTGAAGAGGCTGAGTCTCTCTAAAGTAACTATGGGAAGGGCTGGACTTTTGTGTGACAATTTATTAGTAATAGTAATACTGTAATCCTCAACATGCACATAAAAGGAGTTTGGATATTGATCAAGGATATCAAGAAAAGATTATCTTAATTATAATAAAAGATTATCTTAATAAGAATAAATGCCTTTATAGGGCCATATAAGGGTCAAGGAGGAAAAGCAGTAGTATATAGCCTTGACTTTCAGGCCCTCAGATTGCACTGCATTCACAATTCTGTGATACTAGAAGGGCCTTAAAACCATATAGTTCATCTCTACACCCACATATTCAAATTAAAACTGTAGCACACAGAGAAGGAGCCATATATAATCATGATTCAGAAGCACAGCCTGAGTTCATTTAACATAAGGGGAAAACTATTCTGGGATTTAGCAAATTAAAATTTGAAACTAGAAATTATGAATGCCATGCTCTCCAAGTTAAAGCAAACCCAAGTCCAAGATTGGGTTTGCTATTGAATATAATACCTATAAAAGAGGGAAGCCTCAGGATCCTTTTGAGGCTTTTATCGGTCAGCAGCAGCCCCCAATGCTGAGCTGAACACGGCCCCCCGATGCTCTCCACATCGGGGCCACACAGCTCTTCTCCTTGGAGTCATGGCCGTGCAAGAGACAGACGAGCACGGTCTTGCATGCGCAGTAGGGCAGAGCCCATGGATCCGTGCTACCGTGCATGCGCGGGCAGGCTCAAGCGTCTACAGCGCGGCCAAGAATGCAGAGGAGGAGCCATGTGGCCCCGATAGGAATTGACAAAAATTGCTATGCCACCAGCAATGTCACCATTCTCTGAGGGGCTGCGTTCAGCTACGGGGATAGAAGAACAGAGAGGGAGCCTCAAAAGGATCCTGAGGCTTCCCTCTCTTTAGGTAAGTATCTACTTTTGTACTCAAGCTTCGGCACAGATACACTTTAATGAGGAAAAGAACCTCTGAGTTGTTATCAGTGAACAGTTAAAAAAGCCAGCATCCGTGAGTGTGTGGAGGTGTACTAGTACACATGGCATGAGTAGCTTGCATATCTGGGAATAACCCATCAATGCTGCACAAAATAAACAGGTCATCTACCCATGTCATTTACCCATGTTACTTCCTCCCACTACTATGTTCAGGATTTCTCACGTGCCTCTCCTCTCCTCTGGAACTCCATCTTAAAATCAGTTTCACACTCTCCATCTCTAGCTATCTCCTCTCTTCACAAAGCAATATTTGATGTTCAGAAGGTAGAAGTCCTGATTTGAATGAAAGTTAGGTAGATCTGTGCTGCACTTTGGCTATACCTTCTTTCTACTGTACAGAGCATGTAGGAGGGTTATTATTGTTATTATTAGTTAGTATTTATATAGCACCAACATCTTCCGCAGCGATGTACAGAGTATATATTGACTTGTCACTAACTGTCCCTCAGAGGGGCTCACAATCTAATCCTTACCATAGTCGTATGTTTATGTATGCATCGTGTAGTGTATGTAGCATAGTCTAGGGCCAATTTAGGGGGGAGCCAATTAACTTATCTGTATGTTTTGGGGATGTGTGAGGAAACCAGAGTGCTGGAGGAAACCCACGTAGACACAGGGTTTACCGTCTAAGTGTCTATAAATTTTTTCAATGCTCTGGACAAAAACAAAACAAAAACACCTACTTGTATTACCTCTTTAATGTTAAGTGTCAAAGCTTACAGTCTTAAAGGGAAGGTCTGGGATCATTAAAAATCAAAAACGACTTTTCTGGGGCTTCCTCCAGCCCCTGGCAGCCCTCCTGTACCCTCGCTGCAGCTCTGGTAGCACCCGGTCTCTTTTGGTGCAGATGCCGACCTCGCTAGGTAGGTAGGTACTTGTGCTTCAGCTTGCGGCTCACTGAGTAGCACTGATGTCATCTGGACTATACTGTGCAGTACAGTCTGGATGACGTCAGTGTGACTACGTGAGCCACACGCTGCAGCCGAAATAGGACTTTTGTACCAGAGGGGACCCTGGGGTACCGGCGGGGTGAGGAGCTGCGGTGAGGGCACAGTATGGTTGCCAGAGCCTAAAGGAAGCCCGAGGTAAGTAGATTTTTGTTTTTTAACCACCTCAGACATTTCTTTTAAATAAATATTTCTCAGACTTTGAACATGATCAATCTTTTATTCCATTTGCAAATTCCTTCTTTTATGTGTAACAACCTCAAATCTCCCATAGGCATAATTCCTCTTAGGCCAGGACTTTTGTAGCATTTGCCATATCACACTCTGGAGATCCGGATGAAGAGATACTACCGCATTGTATGTTTCTCCCTGTAGTGTCCTTTTGTGAACTGCAGATAAGTGCAAACTAGTTTCAAAATGTTACTTAACCCTCAGGGGCATCTTCAAACCCTTGCATCCCACAAAATATCAACATATTTGTGTCCTTATTATTAACTTCATTATATTTCACTTTTTTATGAAGATATGACATTTTCATGAAAACTCTGGTGAAGGAAAATTGGCAATTTTGTCTCATTTTGAAGCATTTATACTATACTTTTAGTATGTTCCCTCTTAGCTATAATTTGTCAGTGGAATTGCACATTTTATAAAACATTCATCAAACAATATAACTTATTATTGTTTCTCTGTCTCATAATTTCTTTGAAACCACTACAGAACCATTCATTTGCAAAAATGTAATAATACTGTGGAGCTTTTGGTTATGAAGCCATAAATCATTGTGATTAATAAGCAAACCAAATTAATTGTTATAATTATTTTTTCGTCTTAATTTTGATGTATATAAAACCTGGTTCCACAGACTACCTAATAATAGGCATTAATAGCAGTACAATAAGTAGAGGTCTAACTGCCTCCACACATTACAGTGTCAGTCATTATTGGTGTTATTTCGTCTATATTTTGCATTGTGACAGGCACAACAGGGGCTGTGAGCTAAATGATGGTGGAAGTGGGAATCATGAAACTATAATTAAGTGTAAACCATAATTGATACCCACAAATCATTTCCATGACCTCATTTTCAGTTGTGTCTGGCAACAATCATAATTCAGTCCCCCCCACCCCCTTCATATCCTGCTTGAATAATAAAATGGAAGAATGTGTGATAATCGTTGTGCAGTAAAGACAGATTCAGTAAAGAGCTGGTATGTCAGAATGAATTATAAAGCAGAAGTTAACGTAGAAGGTTATATGAAATCATTTATGTTTGACAGAGGCAGGTAAATATTGAAATGAAACACTGTTAAAAAAAATTCAATATATATTGTAAACAAACTAATTTTTATAAGCGAACACATGTAAGTAAATTTTATTAAACGCACACATGTAAGTAAATTTTATTAAACGCAGTGCGTGTTCAAGCTTATGTATTTCTGGACCCTGAGTGGTTTATAACAATGTGATCAAAGTCATTCTGCCCAACAGGCTCCATTTGAAGTATGTTATGAAGAATTATGAAGAAACAGTGTAGCAGTCTGTTGCTTGATAGCTGCGTTAAAACAAGTACAGTTTTCAACTTTTCCATTGTCACTGTCTCACCGCCAACATCCTCTTCACATACATCTTTACAGTGACGTAGCAATAGGGGTTGCAGAATTTGCAACCACATTGGGGCCCTTGGACCAGAGGGGCCCCGTAGGGCCCTCCCTCAACTGCAGTATCAGTTCCAATCTGACTTCCGGCCAAACCACTCCACAGAAACAGCCCTCACCAAAGTAGCTAATGATCTCCTCACAGCTAAATCCAAAGGCTATTATTCCATACTCATCCTTCTAGATCTGTCATCAGCATTCGACACTGTCAACCACACTCTACTCCTACAGATCCTTTCATCTATAGGAATAAAGGACCTCTCTCTCCTGGATATCTTCCTACCTCTCTGGAAGGTATTTTACTGTTTCTTATTAAGATCAGGCCTCCCCTTTACATCCTCTGTCTGTAGGGGTACCTCAAGGCTCTGTCCTCGGTCCCCTCCTCTTCTCCATCTACATGCACGGTCTTTGTAACTTAATCAGCTCATTTGGTTTCCAATACCACCTATATGCAGACGATACACAACTGTACCTCTCGGCCCCAGACCTTAACTCCCTCCTCACACGGGTTCCCGACTGCCTGTCCGCTATTTCCTCTTTCATGTCCTCTCGCTTCTTAAAACTTAATATGAATAAAACTGAACTAATAGTCTTTCCACCATCCCTGTCCACCCCTTTGCCTGATATTACAATAAATGTTAACACCACGTCTATAACATCAGTTCCCAAAGCACGGTGCTTGGGGGTAATATTTGATTCTTATCTCTCATTTACTCCTCACATTAACTCCCTGACCAGCTCCTGCCATTTCCAACTGAAAAACATTGCACGTATCCAACCTTTTCTTGCCCATGACACAGCCAAAATGTTAGTACATGCTCTTATTATATCTCGATTGGACTATTGCAATATATTGCTTGGTGGACTTCCAACTAACCGACTAACACCGCTCAATTCTGTACTGAACTCTGCTTCTCGACTCATTCATCTCTCCTCTCGCTCTTCCTCTGCTGACCCTCTCTGTCAAGCTCTTCACTGGCTACCAATTAATGAGAGGATTCAGTTCAGACTCTTAACCCTAACCTACAAAGCTCTCCACAATCTCTCTCCCCTGTACATCTCCTCACTAGTCTCCAGATACCAACCCAACCGCAATCTCAGATCTGCACACGAGCTTCTTCTATCCTCTTCTACAATTACCTCCTCACATTCACGTGTACAAGCCTTCTCACATGCCTCACCCCTCCTCTGGAATGCCCTTCCACAACACATCCGCCACTCTCCCGCCTTTGAAATCTTTAAACGCTCCCTCAAAACCCACCTTTTCCGACAAGCATATTCTCTAGCTTAGGCCATGCACCCACTAAATAACCTAATTGCGCACTGCCTGTACATATACTGTATACATCCCCACCTCTTGTTTTCACCCCATTCCTTTAGATTGTTAGCTCGCAAGGGCAGGGCTCTCACCCTTTTGTGTCATGGACTGTTATTAATTTCATTGCTTGCACTCTATTAGACATTTATACATTTTAGTCATCATGTTAAATCAAATTGTAATCAGCAGTGCTGTATCTTGTATCAGTGTTCATATTTGATGTATATCATTGTCTGTATCATTATGTATCCCCTGTTTGTTTTCTTACATTGTACAGCGCCACGGAATATGTTGGCGCTTTATAAATAAATAATAATAATAATAATTATCTTATTGATCTCTCTTTCTTAAACAACCTGCGATAAAACAGCATATCTAGCAGGAGGTGGTTGCTTTTGCACCCTGCTATGTCAAGATACCGATGGGTTAGACAGACTAGCCACCATCTGTGATTTGAAGGCCTGAAACACAGAGGAACATCTGACCCACTGTGGAAGAGCAATCAGAGCAATTGATTCCTAATCTCCCTTCAAAATATTACTGCATATAGGTTGGTGCTGCTATGGAGATTTGCCTCACCTGCATGGTTCATTGGATAACACAACTCATGTATAATTGCTTTTACTTTCTGACTGCCTCCTATTTTCCTTTGATTTGTTTGGTTCTACTTCTAGATTGAGCAATTAACATTTTGATAACTGTCCTTTACTGTCCTGTACCAGAGTACAAACTCTTAACAACTAACCTAATATTGAGCCAGTGAACTTATATTGGTAAACTGTTGAAGTAGCTTTATGGTAGACTACTATGTTGATGCAAAAAAAACAAAAATAAAAAAACAACTGTATTGGTTGATAGCGTTTCTATGTTGAAAGATTGTCCTTTAATATCTGCTAAACTTACTGTCTGTCACCTCAATCATTTTTTCTAATCACACTGGTTAGAATGTAACTATGTAATAATATGATTGTAATGTCAGTGCAGTCACCTGGAACATGTACAATTTTTTTTATAGTGCTATTCCGTTCCCTTTAGGTTCCTGCTCAGAGACGAGCTATCATTTTGATCTTTCTTGAATTCTTAAAGTACCCCGACCCAAGACCTAAATGACTGAATAATGCCTATGGTGGCCTAGATTACCACCTCCTGAGTGTGCTGATGCTGCTCATTGTCCTTGGGTCCCTTCCCCCCCCCCCATTCCATGTATCCTCTTCATATTCGACTGGCTCCTCCAGTCATATGCCTGTTTCCCCAAGCTACACCGCGTGATTGGGAATTGGGGGAGGGACCATGAGGACAACGTACAGTGACAGCACACTCAAGGGCAAGTAATCTAGCCCACCATGGGTTTTAATCAATAGGTTTTCCCCGATTCTGGGGTACTTGAAGCTGTGCATAATATTGTAGGTAGTCTACTCCAAGTAAACAAATTGGATTTGCAGCCCTCATAGTGAATACGTAGGTAGACTAAAACTATTGCTGGACGACGCTCTGCAGGCATCCCTGAAGCATACTAAACTGGAAACAGACAAGGCATAACCCTTTATCAACTCCTTGAAAATGATACCAACACATAACGGATATATTTTTTTCTATTACTGTTTATGGAGTTAATGATTATAGTGCACCAAGAGAGACCTCTCCTCTATATAAAATGATAAAGGTATAGCAGGTATAAAGATGCTTGTAATCTAATAACTGTCCGATTCATCTGGAAGGAGGAAGGTCAAGGAAGGTGAACTATGAAATAAGCTTTTGAAGTCGAGCTTTGAGCACACACAAACAGGCACCACCATTTCTCTTATATCCAGCGAAAAAACCCTTCTATTCACAGCGCTTTTATAACTCAGGAATCCCACTGGTCCTTGTTTTTCAAGCCGTAATACTAATAACACCATTACTTTATGAAATGCTTTATACTAGATGTATGATTTATTTTTCAATAACACCCTGCGTTACTTCTGCAGCTTGGTTATACCCCATTGGAGGTTAATCGGCATGGAGGACTATACTTATAGGAGGAGGGAGGAAGTGTAATGTAGAAAACATGTGCTGTCTGTGTTTGCTCCTTCTTAACCTTCAGAGTGCATGTCTCTAAGGAAAATAACAGTGCTTTTTGGTTTTCGGAAGCCTAACAGGTTTTCTCTTTATGCTGTGTTGGGCTACTACATTGTCCTCCCCAGATTTTATCCAAAAATGTTAAAACTGCTTTGTGAAATATGCTAGACTTAACCATTTTGATGTGTACTGTGCCATGTCTGTGTCACTAAACACATTGTTAAAAACAGGAACAGAGGCAATGGTATAATTTCTCCCTGTGCATGCATTCTATACATACATTTAAAATACAGCTGTGATAACTCTGCCCAAACTATTCAGCTACAAGACAGCCAAAGCATACCCATGTACTCCTTATGCCTGCTTTGTATAAAATCCTAAAAATCTATGCTATATGTAGCTTTTGCAGCTGGTGATCTATTGCAATCACAGTCCATAGCACTACAACAACATTCTTAAAGCAACCTTTTTTCTCTCTGATACTAAAACTTGTCAGTTTCTGTGTAAGGAGGCATACATATTTTTTCAGACCATAAGACATACTTTTTCTCTGAGCAGAGAAGAACTTATTTGGACTACTGACCTTTTACTGGCGTTGTTCCTTTGCTGCTTAAAGAACAATGCCCACTGATACCTGATAGGTCACTGCTACTCAGTGAGTGCAGGTATTGGCCCCAATGATGGAGCCGTGGTTTACTTCCTGAGACCATCGGCACCAGTAAAAGGACAATAGGTCAAGTTGCCATAGTTCTTCCATATAGCACTCTGAAGCTGCACTGCGGAACACATCACAGTTCCATGGCTGGGAGACAGACGAGGGTGAAGGGGTACAGAGAGGGGGACAGAGGGAGACCATGAGGACACACGGGGCGATACAAAGGGGACAAAGAAGGACACAAGAGGGCCACAAGGGGGACACAAGGCATCAGAGGAAAAATGTGGAAGAGGAGGACACAGGGACAGAAAAGGACAAAGGGAAACAAGGGGAGCAAAAAAGGACACATGGGGACACAAGAGGGATTCAATGGGTACAGAGGAGGACACAGGGGGACACAAGGGGACAGTAAATGTACAAGGAGAACACAAATGTACAGGGTGGGTGCAGGGACACACAAGAGGGACACAAGAGGTACAAGGGGGACATGAGGTACAATAGGCACATAATAATTGGGGGGAGGGGGGGGAGGAGAAGATCCACAAGATGCCTGTGTAATGTGGGCACACCAGGTTTAGTATATATTTTTCCCTGTTTTTGTCCTCCAAACCTGGGTTCAGCTTATGATCAGGAGCATCTTATGGACTGATAAATATGGTACCTGCTTTTGTCATGTCAAACAACACTAAAGATCAACTGTAAGGAGAGGTATATGAAGGTTGCCATATTTATTTCCTTTTAAGCAATACTGGTTGCCTTGGCTGTCATGCAGAGATTTGCCTCTAGTACTTTTAGCCATGCACCCTGAACAAGCATGCAGTAGATCAAGTGTTTCTGACAATTATAGTCAGATCTGACAAGCATGCTTGTTTCTGGTGTGATTCAGACACTACTGCAGCCAAACAGAGCTGCCAGGCAACTGGTATTGTTAAAAGGAAATAAATATGGCAGCCTCCATATTCTTATCATTACAGATGTCCTTAAAGAGTAACTGTTAGCCCCCCAAATTGAAATTTAAAACACTATTGCAATGTTTTATTTATTATATAAGTGAGCCAAAAAGCCAATGTACAAGTTAAAAATCAATCTAATTTTGTTACTATCTAACCTTTTCCCCCAGCTCCGGACGCAAGCCGCATATCAGATACTGTAGCATGCAGAGCATGCCTATGTCTGGCCGATCCCCCTCTCCCCCCCAGGACCAGGTGCCAATATATTCTCCCCACCGCAGCTGACCGCTCTGACACGGAGAGAGCGGCAGCACTTCCAGAGCAGCACCGCAGAGCAGCCAGCGCCCTGCATCTCTCTCACATGTGATTCTCTCACATGTGACTCGGCGGCGGCTGCTCTGCGGTGCTGCTCTGGAAGTGCTGCCGCTCTCTCTCCGTGTCAGAGCGGTCAGCTGCGGTGGGGAGAATATATTGGCACCTGGTCCTGGGGGGGAGAGGGGGATCGGCCAGACATAGGCATGCTCTGCATGCTACAGTATCTGATATGCGGCTTGCGTCCGGAGCTGGGGGAAAAGGTTAGATAGTAACAAAATTAGATTGATTTTTAACTTGTACATTGGCTTTTTGGCTCACTTATATAATAAATAAAACATTGCAATAGTGTTTTAAATTTCAATTGGGGGGCTAACAGTTACTCTTTAAGTACAGGTAGCAAAAGATATATAGTGAGACTATTGTACTGAACTATTTATTTTATTTTTATTGGAACGAACAAGCATTAGTGTTTTATCATATCAGACACAAGAGTGAGGCAAATAACTGTGTTTACATACATGAGCATACTGTATGTGTGGAGAACACAGTTTATTAATAAAGCCCGATATTTCAGCAATGGCACATTGCTTTGAGATGAGAATTACAATCAAAATAAGCTTGCATGTCCTACACAAATATAAGCATTTTATGACCACACTGACATTGCATCATCCAGGAAAAAGGCTTAAAATAATTCCTGCAGAGGAAAATACTGTGCTCCAAATGGTTCAATTGAATTTCAGAACTACAACAAGGGAAACTGTTGAAGGGGACTGAGCAGAGCCGAGACAAGGTCCTCCAGCACCCAAGGCTGAGACCCCGAAGTGCGCCCCTCCATCCCTCCTACCCCAGCTGTCACACACTGATTGCTATTAGACTAAGAGGCTCTCCAGGACCCCCGACACCTTAATCTCTAGTTATCTTGCTTGCAGTCACTACCATGTATCCACTTTTCTTATTTCTCAATGGGGGAGTGATAGCTGAGTGAGTTGTGCAGCCCCTCCTAAACTGCGCCTTGAGGCTGGAGCCTCTCTCGCCTCTTTCTCGGCCCGGCCCTGGGACTGAGGCATTACTACCAAAGTATCATCCATCACCAGAAATGTTCTTGTGGCCTAAACAGTGCCGTATTTACCTATGGGATTGGGAATAGTTGGCATGTGACTAGAGGTGGCTGATGCTAAATAATCATCTAGCAGCCCCAGGGTCGGTTCTAGAGTTTTTAGCTGCCTGAGGCAAGCTTGTGAAAATGCGCCCCCTGATACCTCCCCCCCCCCCCCAATTTTGAATGCTTGAACAGCACCCGACAATTCAACACAGCTCAACACAATAGCAATACCATCTGGTTGTGAGTCTGTGACAAACAAACTGCTCACCCTCAGCCCCTCCATTCCTCCTTAGTCAGGACAGCAGTGCCACCTCCTCCCTTCTGCTGTGCAAGTCAAATGAAACACTGCTGCTCTCAACCTTAAACTTCCCCCCGCCCCCCGCAAATTCACTGTCAGACTCCTCACACAGCACAACAAACTGCTTTTCCCCAATGATGACCCCTTCACCTCACTCCTCTCAATTCTCCTCATTCTCTGACTGCATGCTGTAAGTGTAAACACAGTACAAATATGCTGCCTCTGTAATCTCTGCCGCCTGATGCAAATGTTTCATCTTGCTTCATGAGAGAACTGGCCCTGAGTAGTCCCAACCACCTTCCACTGTCTATTGTTTCCTATCTGCTCTCTCACTTCCTCATTCAGAGTTTTCACATGGAAGTATACTGAATTATATATATTTACTTGCTACTATTGCTGCACATGTAATATACAGGATGGGCACATGAACAGCTTTTGTATGGTATTGCTACCTCTTAGTCTTTAAAATGTATATATTTTGCCATACGTTTTGCTCTATGCTACTAGCATAAAAGGGTCCTGGTCTAGAATGTGTCATCTGTTAAGGGGTGGCATTGAAGGCATTGGGTCCTTGTGCCTATAAGCTCTTGTAATGTCAATCTAGAGTAGAGTGTAAATTAGGATCCCTAGCTCATAGTTCAGCATAAAAAGCCATGCTGTAATTTGCAGATGATCACAATGGCAAAGAGCTAGCTTGTTGTAGCAGATTCTCCAGTCAGCTGAAACAGTACAGAACTATTTAGCAAAAATGATATGTATAGAATAAGAATAAGAGAAGAACCTGAAGATCAAAGAAAAAGGAAGAGGTTTACATATGAAAATGACCAGATGTGATAGAAGCCTGCAGAAGCAGAATCCAGAAGTATACAGAAGATGAAAAGAAAATACGGAACAGAAGAAGGAATGGTACAGACCAGTGGTGCTCACAGGTAACCCGTTATTACGGGCCAATTTGAGCAATTACGGGCTTGACATTGGAATCTGTGATCAGGCGCGAGCACAGATGGCGATTTCGAATGCACCCATAATTTAACCCTTTGGGGACCAGCTGCCTAACCCCCTCTTAAGGACCAGGCCATTTTACATGGGGGGGTGCATTTGGGGGGTCAGGCAGCCGGATCCGCAGTATAGCATGGTGGGCATGGTGTCCCCTGTGTAGCCCGGTGTCCACCGAAATTCCAGCAGCCTTTACTCACCTACCAGGCTCCAGCGATGAGCAGCTCTAGCCCCCTCTGCTCTGTCAGGCATCCTTGTTTGCACTGCTGTTAAGTTCCGGGTCGCGGCTTGATGATGCCTTTGACCCGGGACCTGACACTTATATCAGAGCTGAGGGAAGTGACAAGGAATGTCAGGAAGGTGAGTGAATCCTCTTCTTCCCCTCCTACTGCTGCTGCCTTAATAGTGATCACTACGATCCGCCGGCGATTGTAGTGATCACGTGATCAGGAGCCAAATCGGAAGCGGGTGGAGCCATGATCACAACCAGTCAAATCCAGAATCGGGTGCATCCGAGCAACACTGGTACAGACAAATGATGGATGAGAAGAAAAAGAAGGAAGCAATTTTTCGTGAATAGTGAGATAGTCGGTGCAAACCAAGTGGGAACCCCCCTTTTAACTACCAATCATTTCCTAATGGGCGTTCCATTCATCTTTAATGCTGGAACTCTGATCAGGAATTTGCAATTCCAGTCAAATTAGAATTTAGCAATCCCAATCATCTCTAGTGATGCATTGTACAAATAAAATTATTTGAATAAATATCGTGATATGCAGCAAAGTACAGTATGTTCTGCCAATGTACGGTGTTACAAGGAAGAATCCCAGACATTTTCCTTGGTGATTCTGTAACAACATTAAAAGAAAATGCCATAAACATAAACCAGAGAAACACTTTTGGCCACAAGTACACAAGGTAGTAGTGAAATATTGTTAATTACTGCTGTTACACTATTTAAAAAAAA
The DNA here is from genome assembly GCF_040937935.1 of Hyperolius riggenbachi. Lineage (NCBI taxonomy): Eukaryota > Metazoa > Chordata > Amphibia > Anura > Hyperoliidae > Hyperolius > Hyperolius riggenbachi. The sequence goes on from NC_090649.1 coordinate 136,773,992, forward strand.
TATAAAAACTTCAAACATAAAATGGAACCACAAACCCCAGCAAAGCCGCCACTACAAACTAACTGGCTAATTGACTAAATAAGCACCCGAATCAGTGGCGTAGCTAAGGAGCTGTGGGCCCCGATGCAAGTTTTACAATGAGGCCCCCAAAGCACTCTATACATAACAATTGATACGGTGCACCAAATCCTGCCGATGGCAACTGCAGTGTCAGAGGTGCAAGAAGGGGATGGGGAACAGCTTGTTAATGATTACCACTATTCAAAGTATCTATAGAAGTGATTATTATGAGCACAGGACCAATAGAGAGCTAATACTGTGGTTGAGGGATGGCACTACCAGGCCCCTCTGGCCCAGGGGCCCCGATGCGGTTGCTACCTCTACACCCCCTATTGCTACGTCCCTGACATGAATATATACAATCAATCAATATTCAATGATCACAGTACAAATTTTCAGTATACAGAGGTGAAGTCAGAAAGCAAGGGTCAGCAACATAATACAAACAAGACAAGAACACGTTTCAGATCTACTCAGAAGTTCAGAGTCTAAAGAGCTAAATATTCTGACACTGGTATGGAGTAATTTGAGACCTTAAATAGGTAGGCCAATCCTGTTAGGTGACCCATTAGAAGTAACACTGGATAACACACGCAGGTGGACTGAGAAACTACAGCAACTGTCCAAAGACCAGGGATGGCCACCTGCTGGTGGGTAGTGGAAGTCCAGGGGAGTTCATACAAATTCTGCTGCTAGTAGGTAAACAATAGAAGAGTCCATGACATTGAAGTTGGTTTTAGCGTAACTGTGCTTACCCATTAACTCATATAATGCACAGTTGTTTGCACCAAGTGGTGCTGAAAGTATTTATATTACTTGCAGATAATGTGAATGGTTCATTCTAATGCTGATCCTACATGTATCAGTCCTTCTGATTGGTTTCTAACCAATTCAATCACTTTGAACACACTTGCCAGTTATTATTGTTCCAACATATCTGATTGATTCAGTTTCAATTGATTTGGGGGATGCTGGAAAATCTCTGTGCAGGGGAGATGGTGTAGTAATGGGGAACTGATAGCCCATAGGGTTGCATTGCATGGAGCAGTAGAATTCTTGTGGTTTAGTTCATGCTCCATAGATTGCTGCTTAAATCAAAACTGAAATTGCCATGTAGGGTAGAAATCAACCACTATCCAACCCATGTATGGCTAGAGGGACATTGTTATACATAGTTTAACCAGCCAAGGCCATACATTTATGGAAATGCTACAAAAGTTCTGTTTAAAATTGCTCCTCAAAAAAATCAAAACACCAGTATATCTTAAGGCAGAAGATACCACAGTGACAACAAAGCATTTTTTCCCTAACCGTGGTAATAGTTTTGAAACGTCTTTAACGCCTTGAGACAGACAAACCTTTCAGAGCGATTTGCAGTCTTTAGACATATCTGTGTATTTGTGGCTACTTAAAAACAGCTACAGCAATATATAATATCATTGAAACTGTCAGTTGGAAGGTCCGTGTTTACAGATTACCTTTCAATGATATCAGCAAAGTCATCTTAGCCGTGTTATGGTTGGATTTCAGAAGACATTAGCTAAACATGACAAGTCCCATAAAGAGAGACTTACGTTGTTTATAGAAAATGCACCCTGTTTCCAGGCACAGTTTATTTTGTAGTAAATGAGCAGTAAAACAGATGTATGTGGTTTATGTTTAAAGAACATTAGAGCTTACATTTATGAATTGCTTCCTGTGTATCTTGATGTCACAACTAGCATAGATCTGACTATGATACACTCGGTGCTCCTTACAGACACACAGAAGCTCATTGGCTTCCCGTCACTGTAAGGAAAAAAAAGAGGGTTGATTGTATTTCTTTTTCTGTACATTTTTTACTCCTCTTATCTTTTCTTTTTTTCTTACAAAGATGACTGGAGCTACACAGTTATAGGCTGAAGACAAGTTATTTTTGGCACTGAACAGCTGAACGAAGAATGATAAGTCCTATTGTTGCAAAACTGATGGTTACGATGTTAGGAATTTAGACTCCTGATGCATAATTCTTTTAATATCAGCAGTTTTGGTGCCAGTGTAACAACAATTAGACATTCAGAAAGGTCATGGGTTGTTAATGGATATCCGAGGTGGGGGTAGGAATAGATTTACTTACCTGTGGATTCTTTCAACCCCAGAAGTCTATCAGGTCCCTCACTGTAGTTCTGCTGCCTTTCAGGGTGCCACTATCCCCTTTGAAATATCCTGTGGTTATGACTACTGAGTGGGCACGTCTGCACTCTTCTCTCGATTGAGATCCCATTACTGGGCACATTCTGCACTTGTACAGTTCACAAAGACTTAAAGTGTACCAGAGACGAACAATGGTCAAAGTTTTATACATACCTGGGGCATCCTCCAGCCCCATCTGCACGTATTGCTCCCACGCCGCTGCCCTCAGCCTTCTCCAGCTCTGGTACCAGGTACCAACTTCGGCCAGTCTCAGCCAGTCTGAGCATGCGCAGTGCACTCCCTCCATTTCTCTCCAGTGGAAAATAGTACTGCCCCTGAGCAGTACTATTTTGCGCTGGAGAGAGATGGCGGGAGCGCGCTGTGTTTGCGCACAGTGGTGCTCGGATACAACTTTTTAAATTCCGAATTGATCCGGATCCGGATACCCAGATATCCGGATCTGGATCGAATATCCGAATACTTCCCAGCAGATATGAGCGTTAGCTTAGACCTGCAAAAAGCAGGTCTAAAGCAGCTAATGCCCGTCGTCGCCACAGCATCTGGGGGTCTCCTTTAATAAGGAGACCCCCAGAGCTCCCCGTCGGGTCGCAACACACACTTTAGAAGCCCCCCACGTAGCTCTGCCCGGCACCCCTGTCATTATACATACCGCCGCCGATCACCCGATGCCTCTCGCCGTAAATTCCGTCGCGTAATTTCAGTGTATCTAACACTGTAATTACTGTCCGCATACTGGGAGCCCGGGCAAAGCATCTTTGAATTTGCAGCCGGGGCTCCCCATTGGTCCGCTGTCTGAGCCATTTTATTGGTGCAGACAGCGGACCAATGGGGAGCCCCGGCTGCAGATTCAAAAATGCTTTGCCGGGGCTCTTATGCGGACAGTAATTACAGTGTTAGATACACTGTAATTACGCAACAGAATTTGCAGCGAGAGGCGTCGGGTGATCAGCGGCAGTATGTATAATGACAGGGGTGTCTGGCAGAGCTATGTGGGGGGCTTCTAAAGTGTGCGGCGACCCGACGGGGAGCTCTGGGGGTCTCCTTATTAAAGGAGACCCCCAGATTCTGCGGCAGAAGATGGCGGTGGATGTTCGGCGGGTTAGTGCGCATGTGTAGGGAGTGAGGCCGTGGTGCTGAAGGACAGCACCACAGCATAAACCTCACTCCCCATCGCCCGGTAATAGGGAGCATCACTCAGGCTTTCGCCTGAGTAATGCTCCCTAACGATCGGCCATCACGCGAAGGATATGGGCAATACGATTTGCCAGTAATCCTCGCGCGATGGCAAGGTGATAAGTAGCTTGCATCTGCACGCTACTTATCACCTTGCATAGGATATGGCCCCTAGTGTGCAATTTTGCTGCATTCTATTGCACACCAGGGATGAGCAGGAGCAGTTTTGTGAAATGTGACACTGTTCTGGCATGCACAGGTGTGTGGTCTGCCACAAAAGGGGTTAACTTACTTATGTTCCTGCCTCCTTCTGCGGTGGTGCATCCTGCGTTACACCTTCCCGTCACTACTACCTTCAAAGTTGAACTTCCAGTTGTGAATGCGAAAGTGTCAGGACAGGAAGATGGAGAGCAACATGCAGCACATCGGCAAAAGGGGGCAACATAGGTAAGTTACCCTCTTCTGCCATGGGCTGCAGCCCTGTACACACCAGGACACTTTCACACTTCACAAAGCTGTCCTCTGTCCATCCCTTCTGGACAATTTGCCATGTGGACTCCTGACATAAAGGCTTCTGGATTGATACCTTGACACGTTGGCTGTACTCTGCCTCCTGATTCCTCCACATTGTAAGCATATGTATTTTATCGTCAGGATTCATCGGACAGTTGTTTTCTGATTTTACCCTTGAGCTTTCCACAGTCTATTTTAGAATCCCTGCTCTTCATCTTCAGGTTATCAAAACAACATTCACTGTTACATTATGTTCTTAATATGGTTTTCATCATATCCTCTCTTCCTCTAAATGTGAACCTTTTAAAGACAATTATAGGAGTTAAGACTCATCAAACAGACTAGCTGATACCACTTTTCACATAACTAAACACAAAGACTTCAGAGATAAACACTTAGACGTTAAACGTAATCCACTTTCCCTGACCCGTTATAAGATAAGAATCTTCCACTAGGATCCAAACTCTAAACAGTTCAGTCAAGATTAAAAGAATGATTTTCACAGCAGAAAAAAAAAATTACAAACAGCTGCACACAGGGCTGCATAGAAAGCTGTTTCCTCCCACCCCACCCCGAGAGTGTGTCAGGATTTGCATCCTAATGTCTTTCAGGCACAGGTTCTTTAATGTGGTAAAGGAGAATTCATCTTTTAGAAGCAAAATAACAAACATTGTGGCTGGATAGAGTACTGGTTAAAGGATACCTGAGGTGACATGTGACATGATGAGATAGACATGTGTATGTACAGTGCCTAGCACACAAATAACTAATTATGCTGTGTTCCTTTTTTTCTTTCTCTGCCTGAAAGAGTTAAATATCAGGTATGTAAGTGGCTGACTCAGTCCTGACTCAGACAGGAAGTGGCTACAGTGTGACCCTCACTGATAAGAAATTCCCCTTTTTATCTCTTTCCTGCTCTCAGAAGCCATTTTCTGCTAGGAAAGTGTTTTATAGTTGGAATTTCTTATCAGTGAGGGTCACACTGTAGTCTCTTCCTGTCTAAATCAGGACTGAGTCAGCCACTTACATACCTGATATATAACTCTTTCAGACAGATGAAAAAAAAACACAGCATAGTTAATTGTGTGCTAGGTGCTGTACATACCCATGCCTATCTCATCATGTCACATGTCACCTCGGGTATCCATTAACCACTTGAGGACCCACCCTTTACCCCCCCTTAAGGACCAGCATTGAATTATGTGATCTGTGCTGGGTGGGCTCTACAGCCCCCAGCACAGATCAGGGTGCAGGCAGAGAGATCAGATCACCCCCCTTTTTTCCCCACTAGGGGGATGATGTGCTGGGGGGGTCCGATCTCTCCTGCCTGCGTGTGGCTGGCGGGGGGGGGCACCTCAAAGCCCCCCTCCGCGGCGACATTCACCCCCCTCCCTCTCCTACCTGTCCCCTCCCCGGTGATCCGGGCTGCACAGGACGCTATCCGTCCTGTCAAATCACGGAGCCCCCCACCGTGATTTGACAGGAAGCAGCCGCTCGCGCGAGCGGCTGCTTCCTGATTAATCAGCCTGCAGCTGGCGACGCAGTACTGCGTCGCTGGTCCTGCAGCTGCCACTTTGCCGACGCACGGTATAAGCGTGCGGTCGGCAAGTGGTTAAGAACTCTGCCTGTTACAAAGAGATACCTGGGTTTTATTCTCGGCTCTTCCTGTTCAGTAAGTCAGCACCTATTCAGGAGGAGACCTTGGGCAAGACCCCCTAACACTGCATATAGAGCATGTCCTAGTGGCTACTGCCTATAGAGCAGTTTTCCCCAACCCTGTCCTCAAGCCCCACCAACAGTGCATGTTTTGTGGAGATCCACAGAGGTAGCTAATCAGCTCTGCTGAGAACTAATTACCCAACCTGCGTATGTTTGTGGTTTTCTGCAAAACATGTACTGTTGGTAGTCCTTGAGGACAGGGTTGGGGAACTTTGCTGTAGAGCACATCCTAGTGGCTGCAGCTCTGGTGCTTTGGTGCTGAGTCCATCAGGAAAAAAGCATTACATAATGGTTCTGTATTGGCTGGATAGTGTAATGGTTAAGGGCTCTGCCTCTGACACAGGAGACTTGGGTTTGAATCTCGACTCTTCCTGTTCAGTAAGCCAGCACCTATTTAGCAAGGAGTACTTGGGCAAGATTCCCTAACACTGCTACTCCCTACTGAGCATGTCCTAGTGGCTGCAGCTCAAGCGCTTTGAGCAAGAGAAAATTGCAGTAACAATAATGTTATTTGTCCTGTCATAGTATGTGGACGTGAAAGAGAATTTATAAAGACTGAAGCAGTTTTTTTTTTCTTTCTTACAAACAATTCTTCCATAGATCTTATCCTGTCAGAGTATAAAACCAGTACTATATTGCAGCTAGTGATGAAAGCAAGGATACACTCAGGTAATGGCTCTGTCCAACATCTTGCTTTCCTATCGACTGCAATGAATGAAGTTGCAATTCATCACTAGACCTGTTTAACATTCGTTCAGTCAGATAGGCTGCCTATCTTTTGTCACTGCTATTGAATGCATTTTATCTTGTGTCAGCAGCAAATCACTCAGCGATAGAACAAATGCCATTTGATTGGGTCTGTTTGTTGCTGATCTACTGTATTGAATTGTACTGAGAGTTCCCCAGTCAGCAGGGGACTTGTGCTTTGCGCAGATTACTGTATTTATTGCACAACGCTGTCTGAAAACTTACAAATGACTGAGAAGAGAACAGCAATAAATACTTTGGTAATAAACACTGCATTTTCTGCACAGCTCCCACGTAAGTTTGATTTCAGCTGGTCAGAACACTTGAGTAGTGATACTGCCATTTATTGCTTTTTTTCAAGATAATCCATAGAGTTTATTTAATACAACAAACTAGAAATACTATGCAGCTATGTGCAAAACCCTGAAAGGGTCATTGATTTTTTTTTCTTCTAAGTCTCTAGGTGGCTGTTAAAATGAATAGTGTAAAGCCTACAAATTGTTGTGCCTTAGCTAAATGTTTATGCTTTTCTACTTCTTGTGCCTTGTTAGATAGAATCATCAGAACAACTGCACTATGCGCTGCAGTAAAAGATAATGCAAATCCTCATCTACATGTATTTATTTAGTATTTATAGATTTCTATAGTATTTATATACCGCTGACATCTTCTGCAGTGCTTAACACAGGATGTAGTCAATAGCTGTCCCTCAGAAGGGCCAAATGTCGTATCCCTACCATAGCCATACATCCCTATTATAATCTATGCCCAAATAACTCTATTTTAGTTTCATAAGTCCACAGCACCTTATTCCAAAATGAAGTTAGCTTGTCCAAATGTGCTTTAGCATACCTCAAGTCGCTCTGTTTGTGCTGTGGGTGTAGAAAAGGCTTCCTCTGCATCACTCTCACATAAAGCATCTACTTGTGTAAAGTGCGTTGAATGGTTGAACACTGCACAGTGACTCCATCTGCAGCAAGATGATGTTGTAGGTCTTTGGTGCTGGTCTGTGTATTTACTCTGATTGTTCTTACCATTTGTCGCTTCTGTGTATCCAAGGTTTTTCTTGGTCTGCCACTTCGAACCTTAACTTGAACTGAGCCTGTGGTCTTCCATTTCCTCAATATGTTCCTAACTGTGGAAACAGACATCTAAAATCTCTGAGACAGCTTTCTGTATCCTTCCCCTAAACCATGATTGTGAACTAACTTTGTCTTCAGGTCATTTGAGAGTTGTTTTGAGACCCCCATGTTGCTACTCTTCAGAGAAAAGTAAAAGTAAAAGAGGAGGGAAACTTACAATTGACCCCCTTAAATACTCTTTCTCCTAAATGGATTCACCTGTGTATATAGGTCAGGGGTCACTAATCTTACCAAGCCAATTTGAGTTCCAATAATTACAATGTATAAGCAAACTGCGCCTGCCTTAAATGAACCTTTGTCTTTGAGTATTCGCTACCACAAGTCCATATAGATAATGTTGAAAAAGTTGTGACAGCGCTCCTCTTCTTAATTATCTACACATCTGAAAAACAAGCTCCACATAGTGCATTACCAATAATACAAATTGAATGCATGCACATCCACCCAGTGAAAAGTAGTGACTTGTGTTCCACTCCTGTGATATCCAAATCCACTCCCTTCAGTACAGCCGCTCACCGAATAGATGCCACCTCAAATTCCAGGTGGGTCTAGCGCTTTGCCACACGGCAAAAAACTTCACAGCTCCAATAATTCAACTCGTATAAAATCTCCAGTTTATTCCACCAAGAACATGTAAAAACAAATGAATAGCACATAGCATAATACTGTTTGCACATAAATTCCCTGGCCTGCGCCCTTCAGTGCACTCACTTGAATCGCAAAAGTTATGCGCATATCGGGCTTCTCAGCCCAGCAATATGGCTCTCTCACCGCGGTGTCGGCGTCCCGTACTCCCGCTGTACCAGCGCTTGATCCCCGTGCATACGTCCCGCTGCTCTGTGACGTCAGACGCACCTGGCTCCGCCCTACGCGTTTCGTCCAATCGGACTCATCAGGGCCTGAGCGGGAGTACGGGACGCCGACACCGCGGTGAGAGAGCCATATTGCTGGGCTGAGAAGCCAGATATGCGCAAAACTTTTGCGATTCAAGTGAGTGCACTGAAGGGCGCAGGCCAGGGAATTTATGTGCAAACAGTATTATGTTATGTGCTATTCATTTGTTTTTACATGTTCTTGGTGGAATAAACTGGAGATTTTATACGAGTTGAATTATTGGAGCTGTGAAGTTTGTTGCCGTGTGGCAAAGCGCTAGACCCACCTGGAATTTGAGGTGGCATCTATTCGGTGAGCAGCTGTACTGAAGGGAGTGGATTTGGATATCACAGGAGTGGAACACAAGTCACTACTTTTCACTGGGTGGATGTGCATGCATTCAATTTGTATTATTGGTAATGCACTATGTGGAGCTTGTTTTTCAGATGTGTAGATAATTAAGAAGAGGAGCGCTGTCACAACTTTTTCAACAGTTCCAATAATAAGTTTTAAAGGTTTTGGAATCAATAAAATGACAACAGTGCCCAAATGTATGCACCTGCCTATTTTTATTTAAACAATTATTGTGCACTTTCTGTAAATCCAATAAACTTCATTTCTCCTCTCAAATATCACTATGTGTGTCTCCTATATGATATATTTAACTGACATTTTTTATTGTAACAACCAACGATTTATACAGGAAAATCATGATGATTAACAAGGTTGCCCAAACTTTCACATCCCACTGTAAATCTAATACATATATATATATATATATATATATATATATATATATATATATATATATACGTAATTGTTTTTTTTTTTTTACTGCTGTGTATGCCAGTACTGCCAAATAAACCTTTATTATGCACTCTACGCTACACTGTTGTGACAGCCCTCTTTTTCTTCTCTTTTATTACCCTATCTTTCACTCTTTGAGTGATTTTTAGGCCTAACTTAACTCTTGAGCGGTCATTAAAGGAAAACTTCAGTCTAAAATAAAAAATTATCTTTACTCACCCGGGGCATCCCTCAGCCCCCTGAAAGTGGATGGTCCCTCGCAGCCCCGCTCCGATCGTCCTGTCCCCGCCGGCGGCTACTTCCGGGTTCGGCGACAGCCGCGGACAGACTGGGAACACGGCTGATTTTCCACGTTCCCAGCCGCTATATCACCCTATATGCTGCTATAGCTTATAACATATACGCTATAGCAGCATAGAGGGTGATATAGCGGCTGGGAACGCGGAAAATCAGCCGCGTTCCCAGCCTGTCGGCGGCTGTCGCCGAACCTGGACGTAGCCGCCGGCGGGGACAGGACGATCGGAGCGGGGCTGCGAGGGCACCATCCAGCTTCGGGGGGCTGAGGGATGCCCTGGGTGAGTAAAGATCATTTTTTATTTTAGACTTAAAGAGAGTCTAAAGTGAGAATAAATCTCGCTTCAGACCTCATAGATAGCAGGGGCATGTGAGCCCCTGCTAAAACGCCGCTATCCCGCGGCTTAACGGGGGTCCCTTTACCCCCAAATCCCCTCCGTGCAGCCGGGGAGCGCTTCCGCATTGGGGCAGGGCTAACCGCCGCAGCCCTGCCTCATGCGCGTCTATCAGACGCGTACCTCCGCCTCTCCCCCGCCCCTCTCAGTCTTCCTTCACTGAGAGGGACGGGGGAGAGGTGGCGATGCGCGTTTGATAGACGCAACTAGAGGCAGGGCTGCAGCTGTTAGCCCTGCCTCCAGGAAGAGATATTTCACGACCAACTTTGCGACCAAGTCTTGCGGGGGTGGGTTTGGGGGTGAAGGGACCCCCGTTTAGCCGCAGGATAGCGGCGTTTTAGCAGGGGCACACATGCCCCTGCTAACTATGAGCTCTGAAGCGAGATTTATTCTCGCTTCAGAGTCTCTTTAAGTATTCCTTTAAAGGGGCACTATAGTGAAACACTGTAAAATTCATAGATACACCTGCATATGAGATGTACATTAGTCCCAGAGTAAATGCACTATATTTCTTTTTAACTTACTGTGTAGCTTTTACACACAGTATTCATTATAATCTACTAATTTTACATTTCTTACTTTGTCCATAAACTCATGGGTGATTCTTAGGATATCTTTTATTTTCAAAAGCAGTGCTACAGTCCATCTGCCAGAATAGAATGCACCTCAGTGGGGAGACTGGCTGGGATTTGTGTTTAGGTTTTTGTAGGGAGTGCTTTCTGAAACAATTAAAATAGACTTTGATAATGCCCATGAAGAGATGGAATAATGCACAACCTTTCGGTAATAGCTTCAGAGCTTTTAGATTTTAATACATAATGTATTTAATGCACTTTATTTGGGACAAGTGTTTGTATGTGAACCTATGTATTTTTTTTTATTTTTTAAGTTTTTTTTGTCGTAGTGCCCCTTTAAAAATAACCTAAATTGATCAGTTACAAATTGAATGCCCCGTTCAATGCAAGGCATTGTTTAATCACCATCCTGTTTCCTATCTGAACTCTACATAACATCAAAGATGACAATTGAAATGTCATGGCTCAATGTAATTATTCTTTCTGTATTAGAACCCATAAACCCATTATGGAAATTCGGAAATACTCTGTGGTAATGGACCAATCAGAAAATGTGGTGATTTACTGCAAAAATTGGAAAGCCACCGAAAATTTTAGACCAATCAGAAGTCTCAAAAAATACTTAGTAGTATCCAAGTCTTGTGATTGGTCTATAATTACCGCAGCAATCAGATATTTGCTGAAAACATCTGCATTTTCTGATTGATCCGGTGCTTCCAAGTTCTGGATTGGGCTAAAATTACTGATTTACGGTGAATCAGATTTCCACGGAAATGGTGTTATGGTGATTACTGGGTTCTGATTTTCCAATCAGAAACCCTATTTCAAATCAGAAAAACTTAAATTTCCAACCATCCCTATTAAATACCTTCTTTTAGCATCCATTGTACCACCTGATAACCCACCAGACATTTGGAGAAAAAAACAAAACAAAAAAAAAAGAGTTGACAACCAATGATATTAATTCATTTGTTCTCGGAAAAAACAGTTGTATACAATGCAGAGACCATACATCAGATATCATAATCATGTCATTTAATTTGCAATTTAATTTTTCTGGTGCCAGGAACCCTGCTAGACAATATGACAAAATGCTTTGTCCAAGGTTGCAAGTAGCTAGAATACAAACCAGAGCCATGTTTTGTCTCTCAGTGTCATTGCTAGTTAATGTATTTACCCTTTGAGCTACTCCATGTTCCATCTAAGAACATTTTCATTACTAACCAGTTCTGTAGAATCTATGGGTGGTCATCAGAAAAAAACTCAACTGCTGAACAAGAGGTCAGCTGTTATTTTACCTGCTCTGTTTGAGGACTGCTCACAGGGAATTGAGGGGCAGTAAATGTTAATTACAAGTCTGGTATACACAAAATGGTTTTAATAGCATTTACAGACAAAAATGTAAATTTCCTGAAACATATTGGAATGCTAGCAGATTGTAATTTTAGGTAGAATTTTAATGAGATGAGAACTCTTCTCATTCAAAACAGCTTATTTATTCCTTCTTCAATTTTTCAACATCAGCAGACTTTAGCTAAACTGTTTCTTTAGAAAATGTAACAAAAATTTGCCAAACCGAAGAAGAATCTCTATTCTAAGTATGTAAACAATCACAACTGACTGATAACAAGGGACAGAGTGTCAAAAGGATTTTACGACTTGATAAAAGTAATTCTCTACAGATGTATGCAATTGAGAAATATTATCAATGCAAATGATCATCTTGAGTGCAGGGAGATTATAGTTTAAGAGATATCTCATGCCATTAAAGGCACAAAAGACTTCAACAGCTGATTATATCTGAAAATTATTCAAATGCCAAAAAATGATCATGCATGTTATTATTATTTGCTCAGTTAGGATCATTCTGATAATGAACCTGTGCTGAATATTTATTGTACCTCTCAAAAAGTCATCTTGTGTCATCTTTTAAAAAACTGCAAATAGTATCTGTGAAAAAAAGTTTTCATCTCTTTTTTCATAATTTGATATCCTCATTGAGGATTTTCAGAATTGTTTGCTCGTTTACATTGCCTTACTCAGTGATGGTACCTGTTGCACTTTGTCTAGATTTGATTTTTTGAAAGTATTATTATATTAACTACACCAGGTGTACCAGGTGTATCGAACAGACTCTAGATTGTAAGCTTGCAAGTGCAGGGACCGCCTCCTTTTGTTTCTTATTTTTCTGTAATTTACCATATGAGTAGGGATGAGCGTAATGACCTAATTACGAATTTCCGAAATTTCGCGAAATTACTACAATTACGATTTCAGCAGTAATCGAAATTTCGTAATTTTCGCAAATTACGCAAATTTTCGTAATTACGAAATTTAGTATTTTAAAGTTTGCAAAGGTTTCTATCCCTGTAGATGCCTAAAATGAATAACCAACCTCCTCCTCCCTCTCTCTCTCTCTCTCTCTCTCTCTCTCTCTCTCTCTCTCTCTCTCTCTCTCTCTCTCTCTCTCTCTCTCTCTCTCTCTCCAGAGATCTGTAGTATTTCAAAACCATACTCACATTCATGACATGTCCAGGGATCAAACCCAGGCCAACCACATGGAAGACAGCTATGCTCACCACCATACCACCAAACACACACTAAATAGACTGCTAACCTAAATCTTACTTGTAGACAGTCATATGAGACACATGCTGGGTGCAGGGCTTTGTGATTGGACCATGCGATAGAGTGAGGTGCAAAAATGAAATCATGCCTAGCAGAGGATGGTTTCACAGTGCTAAATGCTAGGCTGGCTGTGGTGCAATTGGTTAGTGTGTCTGGCTGGTAACAGCAAGGTTACAGGTTCGATTCCATCCAGGCATGTCTTTTCCTTTTGCGTTCAACAGTTGTCCAAACAGAGCCAACAGAGCCCCAGATAGCCATGTAGAGTTAGGTCACAGCTAGCCTGGCTGTGGTGCAATTGGTTAGTGTGTCTGGCTGGTAACAGCAAGGTTACAGGTTTGATTCCATCCAGGCATGTCTTTTCCTTTTGCGTTCAACAGTTGTCCAAACAGAGCCAACAGAGCCCCAGATAGCCATGTAGAGTTAGGTCACAGCTAGCCTGGCTGTGGTGCAATTGGTTAGTGTGTCTGGCTGGTAACAGCAAGGTTACAGGTTCGATTCCATCCAGGCATGTCTTTTCCTTTTGCGTTCAACAGTTGTCCAAACAGAGCCAACAGAGCCCCAGATAGCCATGTAGAGTTAGGTCACAGCTAGCCTGGCTGTGGTGCAATTGGTTAGTGTGTCTGGCTGGTAACAGCAAGGTTACAGGTTTGATTCCATCCAGGCATGTCTTTTCCTTTTGCGTTCAACAGTTGTCCAAACAGAGCCAACAGAGCCCCAGATAGCCATGTAGAGTTAGGTCACAGCTAGCCTGGCTGTGGTGCAATTGGTTAGTGTGTCTGGCTGGTAACAGCAAGGTTACAGGTTTGATTCCATCCAGGCATGTCTTTTCCTTTTGCGTGCGCGCGCTGCGCCATTGAACCCCATGGGGTATTTTGCGTGCGTAAAACTTTACGCATGCAAAACTTTGTGCTCGGTGTTTGGACAACTGTTGAACTCAAAAGGAAAAGACATGCCTGGATGGAATCGAACCTGTAACCTTGCTGTTACCAGCCAGACACACTAACCAATTGCACCACAGCCAGCCTAGCATTTAGCATTGTGAAACCATCCTCTGCTAGGCATGATTTCATTTTTGCACCTCACTCTATCGCATGGTCCATGGTCCAATCACAAAGCCCTGCACCCAGCATGTGTCTCATATGACTGTCTACAAGTAAGATTTAGGTTAGCAGTCTATTTAGTGTGTGTTTGGTGGTATGGTGGTGAGCATAGCTGTCTTCCATGTGGTTGGCCTGGGTTTGATCCCTGGACATGTCATGAATGTGAGTATGGTTTTGAAATACTACAGATCTCTGGAGAGAGAGAGAGAGAGAGAGAGAGAGAGAGAGAGAGAGAGAGAGAGAGAGAGAGAGAGAGAGAGAGAGAGAGAGAGAGAGAGAGAGAGAGAGAGAGAGAGAGAGAGAGAGAGAGAGAGAGAGAGAGGAGGACTGGCTGGCTGTGCTATTCATTTTAGGCATCTAGAGGGATAGAAACCCTTACAAACCTGAAAAAGTAAAATTTCGGTTGGAGACACGAAATTCGTCATTACGGGAGTGAAATTTCGATTACGAAATTGTAAATTACGATTTGAAAATTAATTACGAAATTACGAATTTGGGTCGTAATGTTAAATTTCGCATTCGTAATAAAAGCAGTTCGAAATTTCGAAAATTTCGGCTCATCTCTACATATGAGCATGTACCAATTTTAGTGATATCTCAATCTACACAATAACTATGTATTTGTACTTGTATTATTGGATGTTATGACTGTACAGTGTTATGCACTTCTCATATGGTTCCCCAATATTTGTTTTGTACAATGTACAGCACTACAGAAGATGTTGGCACTATATAAATAAAAAATAATAAGTCAGTCTTCCAGACAATGGAGCAGCCTGACAGGAGCAGCATATCTCACATACCCTGATGCCTGCATGATCGGAAGTGCAGGTTCGAGTAGAAGCATTGAGGACACGATCAAGGGGTAATACCTAGCCAATTATTTTGGTTATATGGCACCTGCACCTATTTTGAACTCTAGGATGGAGGAAAGTGCCATGTATATCTAAACCAACAGCTTACCATTCGCTTCTACTCTTCCAAGGGGGTACCCTGACATTATTGAACACTGGCACAGGTGTATGTTTGTGTGGATGTGCAAACTCTTTGTAGTTATAGTCACGATATAGCTGTTTTGTAGCTTCCTTGGTCACATTTTTAATCTGTATTAAGGAGAGGCTCTTTTCAGGGCCGGTTTAAGCAGCAATGGGGCCCCAGGGCAAAATAAACCTGGGGCCCCCCCCAACAGATACCCCGGGACAAAAATCGACATTAAGGGACCTTTTTTGCAGCTGGTATAGTCAGGGTGTGAAGCCCCAATCGGTTGGAGCTCCACATTCTGGCTACCCCTGCCTGCATGGGGCACAAGGGGTTAAAAAGTTTCAGGAGGGGGGACTTCACATAATTTAAAATAAAAAAATTCCCACACTCTAAACATAAAAAAAAAAAATTGGGAAAATAGGAAAAAATGCCAGGGATCTTCATACAGCCATATTGCGGCTGTATAGTAATCCCTGGCCAAAGCGCTGAGGCTGCGTATGGACCCCCTGGAAACCCCATCAGGAAATGTATTGCTCTTTATTTTGATGCATGTAAAATTACACTACCGTTAGGTTTGCTACTAAAAGTGACAATTACCGCATTTAAAAGTATACTTTTTTCCTTCAAAACTTTAAAATCGATTTTCTCTAAAACTATAAGGTCTTTTTGAAAAATAGTTTTTTCCTCTTATTCCCAATGATCTCCTTAACAAATCCTGCAAATTTAGAGTTTCTAGCATTTAAGGTGCATTTGCTATTAACCATTAAAGTCGGCAGGTTTTTAAATGTGTATTTTTTTTTCCTTTGATATTTAAAATAAATTTTCTCAAAAACTATAAGGTCGTTTTGAAAAAAAATGTTTTCCTCTTGTAGCCACTGGGGGCCCCTACAAGCTCTGGGGCCCTGGGGCAATTGCCCCTTTGCCTCTATGGTAGCGCCGGCCCTGTCTCTTTTTCCAGTGCATTTTAGCATACTGTGGAAAGAATATATTAGCATCTTATGTATTTAATAATTAAGTTTTGTTCTACCTTGGTGGCTGTGTAACCCATCTTTTTGCAATTTTATGACATCTTTTTAGGGCTGGCCCCGCCCTTACTTCTCAGAGGCATGATAAGAAACCAGGCCTAATATATATGCTGCACTCTGATGTTGAATTAATAATATAATAAGTCAGACTAGAGTGAGTTTCTGAAGGGGTATTTGGTCCACTCACGTTGTAGTTTTTAGAGTGAGCGCCAATTTTATGGAGCATCACACGCAATCTTTCCGATCTGCTTCAATGATTTCTCCCAGCAATTATGAAGTCTAAGAACAAATGCCTGTTTAAAAATTTGCTTTCACTTTCCCTGGACCCTCTTGATTTTATTATACAACAGCACCCCTGTTTAATTTGGTCCACTCACGTTGTAGTTTTTAGAGTGAGCGCCAATTTTATGGAGCATCACACGCAATCTTTCCGATCTGCTTCAATGATTTCTCCCAGCAATTATGAAGTCTAAGAACAAATGCCTGTTTAAAAATTTGCTTTCACTTTCCCTGGACCCTCTTGATTTTATTATACAACAGCTTCACATTGATAAATTAGGAAAAAGAGAAAAGTTGCTGTTTGGGCAAATAAACAAATTAGGAAGGTTATTTGAGTGTCTACTTGTGACAGCTGCAATTATTATTGGTACAGGATCTTTTCCCTTACATTTCCAGCTCTATTTAAGCCTGAAGAAGTTGCTAAATAAATAATATAACAATGCACCAATCCTAAATTACCCTATATATGGTGTTGGCAGGAGAGCACATATGGAACTCTCTTATGCTTTATTTGTGTCCATGCTAGTACACAGCATCAGCGAGTTACAATGAGTGGTCCCCTGTCCTCACACTAGAAATGGGATGGTACAGGATGGGTACCCTACCCCACCAAGCTAGGCACCTTAAAGTGAACCTCTGGACTAAAAATCTACTCAGCAGAACTGAAAAAGCTTGGTGTTTCTTTAACAGTTTCACTGCATCACAACTTTTTTTTTTTACCAAAGCATCATTTTTAGCTGCATTTTTAGCTAAGCTCCACCCATCAATGAAAAAATACCCGGGCTTTTTTTCCCTGATGCTGTGCAGAGCATGATGGGATTTCCTATGTTGTTGTTCACATTTCCTAGCAACTGGGAGAGGTGCTCAGGACACAGGGCAGTTGGAACTGTGCCTCATGCTCCCCGGTCACCTCCTTTCAACCAAAAAAGATGGTTGCCCTCATGAAATCAAACATTTGCCTGTTCTTTTAAAACAGGGTGGGTAAGAGACTATATTACCTATCTATTTTAATTAACATAACTAATGTAACTTAATGACAGTATGTTTGTTTAGGCTGGAGTTCCTCTTTAAGTGTACACGTCTAGGATACACATCACATCTCATTGTGGGCACCATGATGGGATGGCACAGCAGTATTTTCTTTTTAAGATTATTTATTTTCAATTTTAAAAATAAGAAATGCAATAACAAGTTACATAATGTAGGTTTACAAAAACATGCCACATTGTATATTAACACAAAGTATTTAGCCATATGATAACAGTCTTAAAATATTCTTAAAACACTTTGCTGTGGAAAAACGCAGAACAAAGTCCTCTCAGCACTGCTGCATTAAATTTCAAAGTTTATTGCAAGCGCGACTTACACAGTCCTCGGCAGATAAACAAGCATCACTTCACATTACCATCTCCAGGAGGCTATGGGGTGGTATCTGGAGGGTGGTATTATGGGCAAACAGGCCCGACAAATGTTTCATGCTCCTGTACATCCTCAAAGGCTCAGTGTACACTGCAGACTTGATTCAGACCCTGATCAGATCCAAAAATGCAGAAACATTTAGAAAGATGCAACTAAGCAGTTCTCTAGGGTGTATAACAAGTCCCAGTAACATATATTTTAAGAGCAAAAATAGTGAAAGTGTTGGCTGGAGAAAAAGGAAAAACATAGACAAGAAAAGGAGAACAGTGAAATGCCGGTGGATAAAACCATCCCTCCAGGTTATATACAGCTCAAAAATACAGATGCAAAAATTGGAGAAATGAGATATAGCGTGTCCCTTTAAGTGTCTAGGTGGAAATTCCAGCATTCCAGAATTTTGATCATTGTAAATTTAGGTTTCACGTATTACTTGAAAACTGTTACATTAGGAGACCAGTTTTTCCCATTTAATACTTATTGCATTTAAAGGTTATTTTTTTTAATTTTTTTTTATACTTGCAAATATTAGATTATATGGACAGTTATCCTTGAATTAAATATGGATGAACTTATAACCTAGCTATTTTCCATTCCCCTTTGTGAAGCCAAAATTGAAATTAAAGAAGAAAAAAAAACACTTTGAGCTTAATTCTGAGAAACTGGAAACTTTAATTGGTCCCAGCAATTAGCGTGATCATACTGAACCTGTAACCTAATTCATTTTCAAAACAGCTTTTTAGAATGTCCCAATTATCACTAGTTATATCAGAACATTCTATGCAGGATTCTTTTTATTGCAACACAAAATACTTCACCCATAGGGAGACAATAATTATGCCATCTTGCCAAACTAAAACCCATCCACTATGATTGTACTGCCTTTTAAAGTACAAATATCTTAGGTCCATAACTTGAGTATGAATGGCTGTTTCCAATATTGTGGCAGTAAAGGTATTTTTTTTTTTTTTGGAGGGGAGGATGTGGGAACACAGAATGCATGCCTAGAATGCACACAAGTGTTTAAGTGGCATGGTAACAGGCAGCACACTATCAGCACAGCACCAGCCAAGGGGTACTGTCACATATATATATATATATATATATATATATATATATATATATATATATATATGTATATATAAGTGTATATATATATATATATATATATATATATATATATATATATATATATATATATATATATATATATATATATATATATATATTGTATATATAGAGAGAGATCACCTAGAATGCACAAATTAAGTACAGTAAAGTCAGTGTCACTGACAGTCCTCAAAAGGACTTTTGTGGTCAGGCAGAGTCATCAAAAGAACTATTGGGGGGTCCCAGCTAGAGAACTGCAAGTAGCAGAGCACCTGGGCAGCAGCTACATAGCCCATAAATCACAGAAGTCACTAAAACAGCCTATCTCTCACTGTCCCCGTTTCTGCAGCAGCAGATCCTCTCCCTAGATTGACTAATGCAGAAAGAAAATGGCTGATGGACTCATGCCTTTTATAGGGGGGCATCATTTGCACTACTCGTGAGCATGTGAATAGTGTACGTTCGCCAGGAACCTTTCGCTATTGAATGTGTTTGCCATCCCTGATTCCCAGATTTATGAGTGTAGGTTTAGTCTCTTACCTGGAAGGAATGTAACCTTTCTGTGGATACTTTACTGCATCATATACCACCTTCATTCGCTTTTACTTTGTGTGATCTTCTTCCTCTGAAGGATGAGCACAGATCAGGCAGACCTTAGAGCCATATAAACTATGTATAACAGAAAGACACAGACATAAAACAGGCTCTGGCGCTTGGCCTTAAAATAAATATTGACAAAAAAGCCTAAAGGCTTTCCAACACTGATCTTATAATGTAAGATTTACATATGAAATGTTAAGCTAGACTACTGTCACACACAACCAGCTGTAATGTTTCAGTCTGCTTAGTAAGACGAAGAACTAGAATGCTTTTCTTTTCCATAATATTTAAAGCCTAATTTCAACAGCAAAGCCCTTTTTCGGCTGGACACTTTGATTTCCTGATTATGTACTAAACATACTGTATTTATAGTTGAAGTCATATGCTTAGGGTGAATTCTTTAAAACTAACTTTATAACCCCTCCACAGAGCAAAAGTGTTGGGGTTATTTTTTATTTTTATTTTTTTTTGCAACAATGTTCCCAGACACATCATTTCAATTTTTATTAACCATATTACCATTCTAGTGAGTAACACATTTACATCCATTTTGTCAACTGTGGTTTTAAACAGCTACAAAAAATTCCAGAATAGGATGTTAAGTCTTTGGGCAATATAACAGTTTGCTTTTCATAGTTAGTAAGGCTAGCTGGAGTCAGCATTTGGGTGTATGTTAAGATCTACTATCAAATTCACTGTATTGTTTCTTGATTAGAGTTGGGCCGAAAGGTTCGCCTGTGAATGGTTCCATGCGAACTTCCGTGGTTCGCGTTCGCGTCCCGCAGGCGAACCTTTGCAGAAGTTCGGTTCGCCCCATAATGCACCATGGAGGGTCAACTTTGACCCTCTACATCACAGTCAGCAGGCCCAGTGTAGCCAATTAGGCTACACTAGCCCCTGGAGCCACTCCCCCCCTACTAAAAGGCAGGCAGCGGCGACCATTACGGTCACTCGTGTGCCTGCATTAGTGAGAGTAGGGCGAGCTGCTGCACACTCTCTCTCATAGGGAAAGATTAGTTAGGCTTAGCTTGTCCCTGGCTGCATACCTGTTTTGTGAACCCACCACTGCATACCTGTTCTGTGAACCCACCACTGCATACCTGTTCTGTGAACCCACCACTGCATACCTGTTCTGTGAACCCACCACTGCATATCTGTTCTGTGAACCCACCACTGCATACCTGTTCTGTGAACCCACCACTGCATACCTGTTCTGTGAACCCACCACTGCATACCTGTACTGTGAACCCACCACTGCATACCTGTTCTGTGAACCCACCACTGCATACCTGTTCTGTGAACCCACCACTGCATACCTGTTCTGTGAACCCACCACTGCATACCTGTTCTGTGAACCCACCACTGCATACCTGTTCTGTGAACCCACCACTGCATACCTGTTCAGTGAACCCACCACTGCATACCTGTTCTGTGAACCCACCACTGCATACCTGTTCTGTGAACCCACCACTACATACCTGTTCTGTGAACCCACCACTGCATACCTGTTCTGTGAACCCACCACTGCATACCTGTTCTGTGAACCCACCACTGCATATCTGTTCTGTGAACCCACCACTGCATACCTGTTCTGTGAACCCACCACTGCATACCTGTTCTGTGAACCCACCACTGCATACCTGTACTGTGAACCCACCACTGCATACCTGTTCTGTGAACCCACCACTGCATACCTGTTCTGTGAACCCACCACTGCATACCTGTTCTGTGAACCCACCACTGCATACCTGTTCTGTGAACCCACCACTGCATACCTGTTCTGTGAACCCACCACTACATACCTGTTCTGTGAACCCACCACTGCATACCTGTTCTGTGAACCCACCACTGCATACCTGTTCTGTTCAGCGAACCCGCCACTGCATACCTGTTCTGTTCAGCGAACCCGCCACTGCATACCTGTTCTGTTCAGTGAACCCGCCACTGCATACCTGTTCTGTTCAGTGAACCCGACACTGTATACCTGTTCTGTTCAGTGAACCCGCCACTGCATACCTGTTCTGTTCAATGAACAGTTTGGTGTGTCAGTGTGAAGCAGTACCTTAATTACACTACCTGATTGATGTATACACATGCAAGATGTTTTAAAGCACTTTAGGCCTTTTAGCATTCAATATGATTTCTGCCCTTAAAACGCTGCTTTGCGTCAAATCCAGATTTTTCCCGGGGACTTTTGGCGTGTATTCCACTCCGCCATGCCCGCCTCCAGGTGTTAGACCCCTTGAAACATCTTTTCCATCACTTTTGTGGCCAGCATAAATTTTTTTTTCAAAGTTCGCATCCCCATTGAAGTCTATTGCGGTTCGCGAACTTTAACGCGAACCGAACCTTCCGCGGAAGTTCGCAAACCCGGTTCGCGAACCTAAAATCGGAGGTTCGGCCCAACTCTATTCTTGATATGATGGAAAAATCAAAAGACATCAGCTAAAGCCTCAAAAATAAAGTTGACCTCCACAAATCTGGTTCATTCTTGGGAACAATGTCTTAATTAATACTTGAAGATGCCACATTCATCTTTATACTCTGTAATTTATTAAGGATTATATATTTCTTTAACCTCCCTGGCATTATGAATTTATGTGGCCCACGGCCGCGGGAGTTTTTTTTTTGCCTATTTTTTTTGTAACATGTAGCTAGCCTAGCGCTAGCTACATGATTCCCCCTCCCTGCAGCGTCAGCCCAGCCCCTCCGATTGCCGCCGGCGCATAATCCCAACAGGAAATCCCGTTCTGAATGGGATTTCCTGTATTGGCTTCCCCATCACCATGGCGACGATCGCGATGACGTCATTGACATCGTGACATTAGAAGGAGTCCCGATCCACCCCATAGCGCAGCCTGGCGGCGATTGGCCAGGCTGCGCAAGGGGTCTGCAGTGCTCTCTTTCACGGTGGATCGGCGGCGATCGGAACAAACATGCAGCTAGCAAAGTGCTAGCTGCGTGTTTGAAAAAAAATAATTATGCAAATCGACCCACCAGGGCCTGAGCAATCCTAGCGCTGGCATAGCCCGAGCTCAGCTCGGGATTACCGCCAAGAAGGTTAAAATACCACAACAATGTTTTGCAATTTGAAAAAGAGTTCAAATCTTTATTTGCACAAAATACAAAAATATTCCTTATTAAGAGCGCTTAAGACAATCCATTCAGTCAGTGTTCATTAAGATCACAGATGTGGTCTAAGCACATTAACAATCATATCTTCATTTGATCAATACTATTACAAGTTCTGGCTTGGAGTGGTAAACATACATTTCTAGGCAACTACAGTACGGTAGTTCATTTTGGGTTTATGCCCTTTGTCAGGCCTTTAGTATTAAAAATATTTTTCTTTCTCCTAGGAGCAAAAAGCCACCCCCAAAAGAGGTTCAATTAATAAGCAAATCTTGCCATCTGTGCCAACCATAGCAGAGAGAGCATGCTGCAAAATATTGTTGTGGTATCTTAAAGTAATATATAATACTTGCCAAATTACCAATTGTCTCCTTGAGTAAAGTAAATTACTCTGTGAAGGATTGCCTTTTTCTGCCATTTTGTATCAACAAGGAACATTTCCCAAATTAATACATTCGTATTTACAAACAATATGGAATAATAAAAATCAGGGGATCACCCAGTTATCATTCCACTCAGGAATGCATTCTGCCTCCCAAAGAAAAATGTAATTTGCAATAAAAAAGTATAGGACTTTGTGAAGATGAATGCAATGCATGGAATTTCTGTTTCATGCAATTTTTGGAGCTCTGTGAAGCTGCCCCCCCCCCCCCACAATCAGCAAAAATAAAAATGCCATCATGCTTGGTTAGTGCTACGTTTGTGCCCATTTGTGCTGCAAAAATTAAGACGTGTGCTCCTTTCATTTTGAGGATAAAAGCACTTATCATTTCCAAATCAATACCATCACTTGCCCCCATACAACAACCTACAGACATGATACTGGTATGAATGGATAGTGCTAGGCATGTGTTAATTTATCCTGCAAAAATCATCTTTCTATCTTTTTTAATTTTTGAGATTTTTCACGCTTTTATAAAGTTTTTTCACGCTTTTATAAAGGTCAAAAGTTCACTCAGCTCCCCTACAACATTGCAAATGGTAAGTGAGCCTGAGTGAACTTTTGACCTTTATAAAAACGTGAAAGCAGCACAAATCTTAATTTTTGCAGCACAAATGGGCACAAATGTAGCACTAACCAAGCATGATGAAATTTTTATTTGTGCTGGTTGTAGGGAGGCCAGCTTCACAGAGCCAATTTTTGGCAATGCGATTCCATACATTATAATGAATGGAAATCACAATGTGTTTGCGTATTTTCATTGTAAACCATGCAGTACAATTCTGCGGTGAATCACAACACATGGATGGGGACATAAGACAGTACAGTCTATGCACTTCTGATGTCCCTAAAGATCCTATTGCAACGTTCACTCAAAAAAGAAGCCTAAATCGTGGTATGTAGGTAAGGGGACTTCAAGAGAACCAGGGACAAATAAAATAACATATTTATATATACCTGGAGCTTCCTCCAGCCCCATCAGCCTGGATCGCTCCCACGCCGCCTTTCTCCAGTGCCTCTGTCGGACGGGACCAGGTCCCATCATTTCTGCCAGTCGAGCCAGTTAACGCAAACGCAGTGCACTCCCTCTGTACTGTGCAGGCGTATGCGTAAAGAGCCGGAGGGAGCCCCTGTGCGTGCAGGAGACTGGCCGCGTCCGGCGGAAGTGACGAGACCCGGTACCGGCGATAGAGGCAGCGGAGGACGGTGACGTGGGAGCGATCCAAGCTTATGGGGCTGGAGGAAGCCCAAGGTATGTATAACATATTTTTTATCATTTTTAAAATACGTTCGTCTCTGGTTCCTATTAAACACAGGATAAAAAAAGACAAACTCTACATTAATCATTTTAATAAAGTAAAAAGAAGAACAAAATGGTCATACATTAAAATAAAACCTGTTAGATTAAATATGTTGTCTTACTCAAAAGTAGGGATTGTATCCAGCTAGAGTAGAGCTGTAGTCTTTACCTCTGTGAGTGGCTACGACCTCAATATCTACAGTCAAAGTCATTTTTACATCTGCCACTGGTAATCGTTAAGTCTGAAGAACAAAGAAAAAATGAAATATGATAAAAGGCTGCCAATGTTATGGCTTAATTTTATTATAATTGCATTACCCAGATCTTGGAATATTTCATATTTATTAAAAGAAATGAATGGAGCTGCCGAGGAAGGGTAAATGGAATGACAGGGTAGATGTAAGGAATCCATCAGAAAGCTGTTTTTCTCTCTCCTCAGCAGACAAGGAGAAAAAACATTTCACTCTGCCCGTGCCTCACTGGCGAATGTGTGTGGGCAAACAAATTACAAATGGAAATAGATTTCATTTTGTGCTCAGGCAGCACAAGTCAACAGATGTTAGTGAATTAAATATTAAATCTGTTGCTGTTATTTGTTCACTTTTTTAAAGTGGCCTCAGTCGCCGGGGTGCCTGCGTACCTTCACATGATGACAGTGAATGACAGATCAATATGTTAAGACAGACCCTATCCTTTTTAAATGGATAGATAAATAGATCTTCTATCTTTAGGTTTGTATTGTGGGTGATTCCATACCCTCATGAGAGAAAAGTCTAAGGATTATATAACATTTTAATGTATCAAGATAAAATAAAATGCAAATGTTACACATTTGAAATCTTTGACTAGGTATGGTTGGAATTGTTGATTTCCGATTCCTCAGAAATTCCGATTTCAGCCATTGCCGATTACCGATTCTGCAGATTTCCAATCGGTTTCCGATTTCCGAGTTCGGCTTTCCGATTTCCGAGTAGTATATTTTTTTTTTGGGGGGGGGCAATTTTTTGCTCTCTCTGATTGGCCAAATACTTCCAAGTTGACTCTGCATTCTCTGATTGGCCCAATGTTTCCAAATTCTGTGATTGGGCTAAAATTACAGAGTTGTGGTAAATGGTAATGCAGTATTTCCACAGAAATCCGATTTCCAAGTTCAGATTGCCGAGTTGTGTTTTTTTCTGGTCATTTTCTGCATTCTCTGATTGGCCAAATTCTTCGAAGTTGTTTATGCACTCTCTGATTGGTCCAGTGCTTCAAAATTCTGTGATTGGACTAAAATTACGGCGTTGTGGTATTGTGGTAATGCAATAGACACGTCAGACACATCAGTCCAACGTAAGTGCCAGCTGACTAATAAATTTCGGGCCTGTGGATATCCTGCAGAATGTTTTGGTAGGGGAACTGTGGAGCGGAGATCTAGGATGGTCGCTCCACCCCATTTACCCTTTGTGTCAACCTTTAACACCTGCAGTGATATGGTGAGTAGAAGTATTCGCTGCCATTGGCATATCTTGTGTGATGGTCTACCGAGAGTTCCAGAATTCAGATATGCACCTCTTATGTTGTTCTGCCGAACCCCAGTGGTCAGGGACATATTACAGGGCAAGAGTGATGTGTCTGTTACGCTTTATAAGAACAGGGGTATGTACCCCTGCTTATCATATGGGAATGTGGTCCCGGGTAAACAGTTTCATTATCCAACAGCAGGTACTACTTTTGAGATTAGAAATTGCTATACCTGTGATTCCAGCTTCATTGTATATTTATTGAAATACCTATGTGGCTTCATCTATGTTGGAATGACCACACAGCGTCTAAGGACCGTATATCCTCACATAAAAGTGCAATTAGAAATGCTTCCATTGATCAATTTGTGGCAGAACACTTTTTTGTAGATGTAAGCACAGTGTATCATAGTTACGTGTCATGGTTATTGATGCCCCACCCCCTCTTGGAGGGGGAGTGACCGACAGAAAGAATTGTTGCTGAGAGAAGCGGGATGGATAAAAAGATTAGACGTTATGGGTCCTGCTGGTCTAAATAGGGAACGGGACCTGGGTTTCTATATTTGATGAGATTTCATGAAATTTGTAAGGGTAAATTAAAGCGGAATATAACCCAGCATTATATCTTTGTTCTAAGACATTATTTACAGCATATTATATGCAACCAGCATTTTTTTACTAGACCAGCATTGGAAGGGTTACATACAGAGCTTGAAAGTTCAGTGCAGTGAAATGTGGACGCATCCGAACTTGTAGATTATGTTATCTTGTGTTTATTTAAATGTATCAAGTGAGGAATGTGACACATTCTCTGACTGTGGAGAAGCTGCTCAACACAGACAGAGAGTCAAAGCATGTCTGCCTAAATGAATGAATAAAACCAGTTATTAATAAAATGCAAAGTCAGCTCACAAAGCAAAAAACTGTACTTTTGGGAACCTATAACTTGTAAATGAATAATAATAATTATGCACAAATACAAATATGATAACCGTATGGCATTTAAAAAAAGTAGGAAAACATGTTTTTATTGAACATTATGTCAGGGTTTTAAACCGCTTTAACAGGTACATAGATAGCTTGTTCTCCTTGTGATGTATTATAGGATTATTGGTATATGCTTTATTCATGTTTTTATTCTTATTTTTGTATTTTAGATTATGTGGCTGTGAGGGGGGTTTGGAGCCGGATTCAGGAGGGTGTGTGGTCTCCTTTAAACTTGGCTTAAGTAGGTGAGTACGGGCAGTGCTTTTTGTTTATGTTTTTTGTTGCTAGGGGCGGCGTGTAAATGACACACCTGCCCCGTCCTTTTGTATAGTGCATAGTCACTGCCTCTATGAGCAGAGGCTAGCTGTTTCCTATTGGGCAGTAAGAGGACACAAATTATTGGCTCTGTGAGCCGTTTATGTGACTTGTCACATGACCGGCAGTGTTTTTCCCACTACAATTGAGTAGTGCGATGGAGGGGAGCGTGATGCAGCCTTTCATCTGCCGCGATTGTAATATACAGCTGGCGGTTTCCGTTATGCATCCGGAAGCTGATTGGTGATAAGTGGTACTTTTAATTCTCGTGCACACATTGGTGCAAATTTCTCTTTGACATTCCCCATCAGGTCCAGCTTCCCTCCCTCCACAGGTCCACACCTGTCAGTTTACTGCCCTGAGGGGTGGGGCTAAGGGTATATATACAGATTTTGTGTGATGTTGATGCATTTGACTTGCTTGACAACTTGAGAAACGCCTTGTAGGCCGAAATAGTGGGCTGTCATTGCCTGTCATTTTATTTTCTAATAAAGAGCTTATAATACCTACTGGTGGGATGCCGATCCTTTTTGGGATTCCTTGACTGTGACCCCTTGGTACAGGAATTAGGATCTTGGCACAAACCTCAAACTTAAGCACTGTTGTGGGTGTTCCCTGATCCACGTTCAAGTCACAAAACAAAATTAATATTGCATTTAGAAAAGGTAACATCATGGATTGTTATTCTATTTTTCATGTATAATACTTCTTCACAGCTTGGGGATATATTGATTTCTGTTAACTAGTGATGAGGCTGATGAGCATACAGTATTAACCTTGCCAATACCATGCTGGAATCCATCATTACCTGGAGAGATTGCATTCTCTGCTGCAGTGAAAGTAAGCTTATCTGAAAAAAGAGGGAAGTCTAAGTTTTACATATCATATGGGTGAGAGATGTCTATCTATATCTGTGAAAGGCTTTTGAGTCATAGTGAACTGGGAATGAAACAATGTATGTGTAACGGTTGTGTGTTGTAACCCAGACGTCTGATTATTTGGTGATCTGCAGAATCACCAATAATACAGACACTATACCAGATTATTAGGTGATCTGCAGAATCACCAATAATGCCAGTATAGTTAACACAGACTGTGTGAGTAGTGTTTGGTGCAACCGTAACTTTAATAGTTTAGCGAGACCTTACCAGCAGAGCTGGTAAGGTACTATCAGTACGCTGACTGTATAGATTTGATCAAACCTTCCAAGAGGAGCTGGAGAAGGTACTAACAGAGAGAGTACAGAAAATAGTAATGCTGGTCTATACCAGGGGAGCTGGTAAGAGACCAATAATAAATCAGACAGATAATCACACAGACTTTTTCCAGAGGGGCTGGAAAGGTCTGACTAGGAGGATACAGAAATAGGCGGACTAGTCCTTACCAGAAAGGCTGGCAAGGAACTAGTAAAACAGGAACTGAAGAGCAGCTAGTCTAGGCCTTCCCAGAGGAGCTGGAAAGGTATAACAGGTGACTTGGATAGGTTTGGCTAAACCTTCCCAGAGGAGCTGGGAAGGTACTATCAGTCACTAGGCAACACCTCACCAGTGGAGCTGGTGGGTATAAGCACCTCACCAGTGGCTAGGGCCCACTGGTGAGTAGAGTGGTCAGACAGGCAAGGTTCGGCAACAGAGAGGTAGTATCAGTACAGAATCGTGAGGCAAAAGGATAACGAGTAAACAGGCAGAGGTTCAGCAACTAGTCAGATAGGCAGAAGTACAGAAACATTTAAACAGAAAGCAAGGTCAGAGGTCTAGCCAGAATCATACACAGGTAATCAATAACATACAATAATCCTAGTCTTGGTGTGAAGTCCTTGGTTTCAACACCTGGATCTAGTCTAAGGTCTGAGCGCTAACACAAAGTATCCACGACAGCAGACAACAAGCAACTGAAGCCCGAAGGCTTAAGAAGCAGAGACCTCACAGGCATGCTTCCTGCAATCAGCCAATCCGGGGCGCCGTGAGTCTCCTCTGACGTCAGTCGACCAGCAGGTCAGCTGACGCGCCTCCTCCCCGCATAAAGGTCCTGTCTGTGCGCGCGCCCGCGCAAGACAGCAAATCCATGGGAGAATGACAGTCCCATCCTCGGCGTTCTAGACGCCGGAGGGATGGGGAGAGGCACGGAGGCAGCTGCCCCTTCGTTTATTACAGTATGGTAGCATAGTGGTGAGGTAGTGTAGCTATGTTACATATTTTGGAACTTCAAAGTTGAATATTCTTCAAACTGATGAGTAGTTCTGCAGGGAAGGATTGCACTAAGATGAGGCCTCTACTTAAAGTGAAACTATGCATTACTGAAAATTGGTACCAAGAATCAAGGATAGGTGCTATGTAGGACTGTAATTTAAGCCTCTGAAACTCTATCTTTCTACTTCAATTTATAGCTATCTGTAGATTACCAAAACTGGCCAAAGCTGTAATTACCCTTTTTTATGAACCTGGTATGTGTACTCCTTTTTTGGTCATGGCGCGCCCACAGACTTCCCATTTTGCTTCTGGAGAAATTAGGGACATGCAGTAGGAGCTTTTTACTCATTTTCCACACATGGACTAATCTGCTGGCCTGCAGCAATCTTGGACAGTCAAACATCACAGTCTGCATCAGGAATTCTGTGGAATAATTGTGTTTTACATGCATATTATTATTATTCAAAGTGTCAATGTATTCTGTGGAACTGTACAGAGTAAGTGGCACTGTACAGAGTTTTACATGTCTACATGTGAGCGTGAGCAAGATAAAACAGGGTTTGCCATTAATACCTTCCTTTAAATACATCAGTGGGAACACAAAACATTTTGATTTTTTACTTTCCAATATTGTAGCTTGGTTTTAATGAAAGAAAGTGAATGAATGGTAGAACAAACGCAAAATAAATTGACAGACATAGTGAGGGTCTACAGCAGGGGTCAGGAACCATTGTGGCTGAGAGAGCCATAAACACCACATATTTTAAAATGTAATTCTGTGAGAGCCATACAATACATTCCAAACATGCGCAGCAGATGTCTCACGTCCCTGTTGTCATGGTGATGTTGAATGTGAAGTTGATCCTCTGGGCAGCGGAAGTGTCAGACACATCTTCAGCTTCTCTTGGGTTTCAGCATAATAAGCAATTTCCCAGAGAGCCAGTCAGGAGAAATACCGACTAACAGCTTGTACAATTAGCTAGCTGACTTGGGGTTGATTGATAGACAGCATATTGGGCCATTAAAAGTGTGAGGATCTCATCTTACAAAGTCACTGGACCTGACAGGGTCCAAGGTGGGACAATTGAAGCAGCTGTTAGTTTTGGGGGGAGTGTGAGTGAGTTAGTAGTACATGCTACAGCAGTACAGTACAGTACAGCTTAGTGAATCAACCCTTAATGATTTGTCTGTGAGCCAGATGTAGCCATCAAAAGAGCCACATATGGTTCCCAAGCCATAGGTTCCCTACCCCTGGTCTACAGCATGCTTTCTCAACCAGGGTTCCCTGGAACCCTAGGGTTACTTGAATACTCTACAGAGGTTCCTTGGGATTTCCCCCATCTTGGGGGAAGTATAATAGAGCACACTATAACAGGGCATACTGTAAAAAGAAGCACTAAATTGGGGGTCAGAATAATAATGAGCACATTAACCACTTGCCGACCGCACGCTTATACCATGCGTCGGCAAAGTGGCAGCTGCAGGACCAGCGACGCAGTACTGCGTCACCAGCTGCAGGCTGATTAATCAGGAAGCAGCCGCTCGCGCGAGCGGCTGCTTCCTGTCAATTCACGGCGGGGGGCTCCGTGAATAGCCTGCGGGCCGCCGATGGCGGCTCGCAGGCTAAATGTAAACACAAGCGGAAATAATCCGCTTTGTTTACATTGTACGGCGCTGCGTAAGGCAGATCGGCGATCCCCGGCCAATCAGCGGCCGGGGATCGCCGCCATGTGACAGGGGACAGCCTGTCACTGGCTGCACAGGACGGATAGCGTCCTGTGCAGCCCGGTTCATCAGGGGGGGCCAGGTAGGAGAGGGAGGGGGGGATTTTGCCGCGGAGGGGGGCTTTGAGGTGCCCCCCCCCGCAACACCCGGCAGGCAGGAGCGATCAGACCCCCCCCCCAGCACATCATCCCCCTAGTGGGGAAAAAAGGGGGGCGATCTGGTCGCTCTGCCTGCACCCTGATCTGTGCTGGGGGCTGCAGAGCCCACCCAGCACAGATCAGCTAAAACAGCGCTGGTCCTTAAGGGGGGGTAAAGGGTGGGTCCTCAAGTGGTTAATAAAAACCACTAGAATAAGGAGTGGGAGTGCAATAGGGGGTAATGAAATAAACAGCCTCCCCTACTTTTAAAGACCATGCCTCCTGCAAAAATTTGTTTGCAGGGGTTCCTTGAGATCCAAAAGTTATTTGCAGGGTTTCTCCAGGTTAAAAAGGTTGAGAAAGGCTGGTCTACAACAAGCAAGGGACACTATTGTTGCCTTACTAAGGGCTTTATGGAATTCTCTACTTCTTGTTGCCTTGCCATGACAGTCAGGGTTGTATATTGTGGCCAGGCATGGTGAGGAATAAGCAGCTTTCTACAGATGGAGTCATACAGGTTTCACCAGTCAGAGTTTGAACTCAATTTATGGTTCAGGTAGAAAACAGAGTCACATATAAGACTGGTGCTTATTCAGAAACCAATGCCATTTCCACCAGGAGACCTCCAGTTCCATAAGTGGTACTTAGGCTTGTTTTTTCAGAATATTGGAAAGTGATGTGGCGACAACCAACTTGGTGCCATTTGTATTTACCCAATGTATTATGCTCTGCTTCAAGAGCATTTTGTACATCTTTACATTCAATTCAATTCACTTTATTGTCATTGTGTAACACAACGAAATTACTTTTCATGACAACCCCACGGTGCATATAGGGAACATAGTGATAGTAACAAGGAAGAGAAGAACTTATACAAGTATGCCAGGTATTACAGATGTTTAAACAATTTGTACACAGTGTTAATTATTTCAGAGAAGATTCAGAGTTGGCATAAATCAATTATATAGCTCTGAAAGAAAAACTTACAAATTAAGGTGATGTGTAAAATCATACCACAAAATGGATGAAAAGATGAACTGAACAAGCATAGAAAGTGTAAAAATAAAATGTGTGGTTTAGCCTTGGAAGAAGCGCTTCACCACGCAAAATGATCCCCAGGAACATCCCATCTAGCACCCACCACCTCCAAGCCACTGAGTATGATATCTCCAATATTAAACTTCACTATACCACGCCTGCTTGCTTACTTGAACGCTTGGCCTGCATGGCTGTAAGCCTTATACAATGTACCAATAAAGGCATGATTAGTGCCGGCATCTCATGCTTCATTTATTTGAATGGTGTAAATCTCATTTCAGCATCTGTGCACGTTCAGAGCATGTGGTGAAACCTTGTATGTTCTGAGCCCCTCATTCAGTGAACCCCTCTGGTAGTGCCGGAATTGCTGTCTCTGTTTACTCTAAAAATAAAAGAAATATTGGAATGTTGCTCCAAATAGATTAAACTTCTCTCTCTAGCTTTCGTTCATTAAAAGTAATAAATAAACCGAGACCAGACTCCAGAATCCTCTAAAATGGTTTCAAAAAGAAGGTAAATGTCAAGGGAAAAAGAAACTCCACATTTAGTTAGAAGAAAGGTCCAACTTTTGCAAAGACAATTTTTTAAATAGTCTCACTGTCTTTTGTTTGAAATTGGAATTTTGCCTCTACTGTTAACCACAGGCTTACACTCCCCTTGGACCGGACTATTTTTTACAATTCGGGCCAGGCCACTGCAGCTTTCACAGCTCGCTGCAGGACCATACAACTTAGCACACAAATGTATCTGCCCTCCTTTTCTGCCCACCAACCGAGCTTTCTGATCACTGCTGCCATCAAAATTTGTATTAATTAATTTTATTGTCTTTTTTACAATTAAAAAGCGAGTATTTTTTTCACCCTCCCCCCGACAGCCAATCAACAGGATCGTCTCTTATAGGTGTAAGTCCATGAAAGCGATCCTTTTTCTTCGCCCTCCAGGGGACAGACAAGTGACAGGGCTGTCCCCAGTACAGTGCTGCACTAGATTGCAGCACTGTACAACGAAAGGTAACGGTCGCTGGCAGACTGTTGACAGATCGAACTCCATCACTCAAGCGGGGATGTGCGCGCATCCTCGTTAATCTCCTCCCCCAGGACTTGACACCGATCGGCATTAGGCAGTCCTCGGGGAGCCACCTTCCCGACTCTTGCCGGAATTAGACGGTCAGGAAGGTGATAATATGGCATGTCTGCTGTTAGGTGGATAGAATTATTGCATAGTAACAGAGTTTCACTGATGTCTGACTTGGCTAAAAGTTTGATTGGTGTTCTCTTTACCTTTCTTGACAATTTCAGGAAAAATTTTACAAATACCCTTGTGTCATAGATGTACATTCTTTGATTTGTGGCAGATGTGCAGGATGAAGAATTCTGTTTGTTGTATTTTTCATTTGATAGTAAGGAAGGAACAATTTCGGCACTCACAGCAAGGGATCTGAAATAACAGTGACACCAAATTAAAACAAACACAAAGCTCATACAAATCCATTGATAAAATGTGCAAAAAATATTTTAGTGCACAATGTATTGTACATGTTTCCCCCAGGATCAATGAAACTAATACAGACACTGTTGCATCTGTCCACTATCAATATTTCAGCCCAGAAATACATACGTACTGTAAACACATATTAGTCATTCCTGCTTGACCCACTGATCAATTGTGTGTACATGTCCATCTTCTAGTTTCAGAGATAGGAGTTCCAAAAGCAGCATGTCAGCATTAGTATCTCCCTATGCCTCTTCTAGCTTCTCCACTAATCAATTGGGATTTGTATTTCTTCTGGGTCTTTCTTGTCTCAATGGCTTATCTCTGTTTAAAATGTTTAATTTAATTTCTAATACTTAATTAATAACATAAAACTCATATCGGTGCACTTACTAAAGGTGCTTAAATACCTTTTTTCTTATTCCATCTTTGCTTGATACTGTTACCACTGTAATCAATAACTATTACTGCATTTTTTTCGATAACAAGTTCAAATATAAATGTAATAATGGGCATATTCTAAACTAATAATGTCACTAAAGGTTGATGTTGACCTAGAAAGGACTGAGGGTAAAGAGTGCAGGATCTTTTCCAAAGAAGCCACAGTTTTACTGAGTGATTCTTTAAAGGCTAAGTTTTTCCACATTTTTTTTACAACTGATGAAGCGTTTGGCGTCTTTTCCTCAGGTGGCTGAATTGCTCGTTTGTTGGGCAGTTCAGTCTTCCAGTAGCCGGCCACAGGCTCCATTGAGTTGCAATTACTGTACATGCAACCAAATTCAAGCTTTTAGTAACAATGTGGGTGTCACGTTCGTCACATGGCTGTGTTACCTACAGGCAAAAACCATCTTCACTATAGCAACTGCTGTACTCAGCTGCAGCTCCATGGGGGTGGGGGGCACCTGTCCACCTCCTGTCCACTGCCTTTGCCAAGTGCTAGCAAGTGCCCAGCAGGTAAAAAGGAGCAGCAGAAAGGCAGTGAATTCACCTCCTTCAGCTTCTCTTGGAAAAGATGCCTCAGCAAGTAAAATCTGCAGTCAATAGGCAAGACCGGCATTCTTAATTGCCAGATAGAGCTGGCCCGAACGGTTCGCCTGCAAACTCATTCATGCGAACATCACGGATTTGCGTTCGCTTCAACCCCCCCCCCCCCATACTACATCATTGCATTGGGCTAAACTTTGACCCTTTACATCACAGTCAGCAGACACATGGAAGCCAATCAGGCTGCACTCACTCCTGGAGCCCCCGCCCCCCCCCCCTATAAAAGGCAGCAGTGTCAGCCATGTTCTCACTCTGTCTGCTGCCTTTAGTGAGATACATATAAGGGAGAGACATTGCTGGAGAGATAGGGAAAGCTTAGTTAGGTTTGTTAGCTGAAAAGCACCACAAAACATCTCTTTTGAGAGATAATGTTCTTGTAATGTAATGTGATGTGTTTTGTGTGTGTGTGTGTGTGTGTGTGTGTGTGTGTGTGTGTGTGTGTGTGTGTGTGTGTGTGTGCCACTGACACTGCATATACAGCCCTGTCTGTCCCAGCTGGCCCTTGCTAATTGCTGTACTGTGCCAGGCCCAGCACATTCAGTGCATACCTTTTCACTGCACCTGTGTGACTGCACATTGTATTATACCACCAGTCACTGCATACCTTTCACTGCATCTGTGTGACTGGCTGCACATTGTATTATAGCAGCAGTCAGTGCATACCTTTTCACAGCACCTTTGTGACTGCACAATGTATTATACCACCAGTCACTGCATACCTTTCACTGCATCTGTGTGACTGCACACTGTTTTATATACCAGCCAGTGCATACCTTTCACTTGAATGGATGGCAGACTTGCCCTCTATAACAGATTCTCGTTGAAGGAACTGCACAGACAGCAGAAAAAGTAATTAAAAAAATAGATGTAAGGTTTAACAATGGTAGAAAAAGAACCATTGACAGTCTGAGCAGTGATGAACCCTTAGACTGCTGGGTGCGCAGGCTTGACCTGTGGATCCCGGAGGGCTACTGCCTGCCCGAAGACTAAGTCAGTCCCCACAGAGCATCTCTGCCTTCCTGCTGGCTGCCGCTGCCTGCCTGAAGACTAAGTCAGTCCCCACACAGCATCTTAGCCTGCAGGCCGCTTGAATGCCTTCTCCGCCATCATCAACAGGGTCCAGGACTCCAGGTGGATTCCTGAACTTTTAAGGCCGCTAACAAAAAGAATAATCATTTTTCTGGTGCGTGTACATGCTTGCCTAATTTTTCTGGCTGCACTGCGGCTGCAACAACAAAACAAAAGGCATGTACATGTGTCAATGCCCCTTCGTGATTGTTACCTTGCCGCAGTGAAGGGGCTTGCTTATTACAATGAAGCAATCACCTATATGAGTGTGTTGGGGGGCACACCCAAGATAATAGGATAGTTGCTTCATTGTGGACAGACCAAATTCGATCAACTGGACAGTCACTGTTGTTCTGTCATTGGAAAACCGCCATCGCCTGCACTCTCGCCATCGTGCGCACCAGCACAGCCATCACTACACAAACAGCTGTTTGTGGTGCGTTACACAGTGAGTTTGGTCTGTCAGTGTGAAGCAGTACACTACTTACACTACCTTATCCATGTATAGTACACACGCAAGATGTTTTCAAGCACTTTAGGCCTCCAATTTAGGAATGCAATGTGATTTCTCCCTTTTAGGGATTAAAACCCTGCTGTGCATCAAATCCGTAATTTTCCCCAGGACTTTTGGAGTGTATCCCACTCCGCCATGCCCCCCTCCAGGTGTTGAAACATCTTTTCCATCGCTTTTGTGGCCAGAAACAGTGTTTGTAGTTTTTCAAGTTCATCTGCCCATTGAAGTCTATTGCAGTTCGCGAAGTTCGCCGGTTCGCGAACTTTTTCGCAAGTTCACTGAAAATTGGAGTTTCGAGCCATCTCTATTGCCAGAATCTTTTCTAAAAATGGATCGCAGGCAAAGTGTTCCATGCAAAGGCCTTTAAAAAATGTTTTAAAACATCTTTTAAAACATCAATGACATATGTCATCTGCTGAATAATCTGATTGGTTTTCAAGTACCTGGCCCGTTGTGATCATGCGTTAATCCTGCCAGACAAACAGACAGAGGCTATGGGTATTACCAAAATTTCAACCTAGGTTTACAGTTTAAATACCAAATTTACTATATATACAATATATATATATATATATATATATATATATATATATATATATATATATATACACATATTTTATTTATAAAGCGCAAACATATCCTATGGCACTGTACGAATTAAAAAAACAAACTTGTGGTACAAAATAATACAGACAATAGTGTATGTATATATGTATATATATATATATATATATATGTATAAGAAATACAGAGTTGGTACAAAATACAGAATCGGTACAAAATACAGAATTGGTAATTATGGTGACAGAAATAATATGAATAAGTGTGTAACAAATTCCAAAGCACAAAAGGGTGAGAGATCCCTGCCCTTGCAAGCTCCCAAAATTGATCTCCTAATATATAGAATTTAAGCCTTATCTGCA
Source organism: Hyperolius riggenbachi (assembly GCF_040937935.1). Taxonomy (NCBI): domain Eukaryota; kingdom Metazoa; phylum Chordata; class Amphibia; order Anura; family Hyperoliidae; genus Hyperolius; species Hyperolius riggenbachi. The sequence goes on from NC_090649.1 coordinate 136,811,429, forward strand.
CCCAGGATCTGAAATGTGCATATGTACAGAAATCCTCAGCATGTGGAAGCACTAGACGTTGCCCAGCCTTAACTCTCCTGATATTTATGCCTAACTCTAATAGTAGAGGAAAAACTGAAAACTTTAATAATGCATTTTGTCTGGCTGACCTGTTAATCCTCTGGCTCTAATATTTTTAGAAACCTTTCCGTCAAGCTTTCTCCAGGTGGACTCAACGTGCTAGAACTGCAGCCACTAGGGCACACTTTTTAGGTAGTAGCAGTGTTATGGATAATACAGGTCTCCTTACTGAATAGGTGCTGGCTTACTGAACACTATCCAGCCACTACCATCAGTTCACCATCACCATTCACCATCAGTGTGAACAGGTAAGATTTAACTGCCTACATGGACAGTCCAATGATCTACGGTAAATTAATGAGTAGAATGTTAAGGAAATACCAATTAAGGGATTATTGATTTTGCCGAGAATATTTATTTTCACTTATTGTGTAGGGATTAACATAGGAAGCAACAGACCACATTATCCCAGACTGCACAGTCCTGTCCTGTGTGAGCAACATTCAGAGTATTGATTCATCTCTCTTTGAGTCACCAGACAGGTAACATAAAAATGGTAGGCTGAAATATCCCTGCCCGGCTACAGCTGATCTGCATGTTCACATTTACACCCCAAGCTTAGATGTGCTTGCTCATGCTCTCCAAGTCATTACAATTTACATCAACAGAGGTCTGCTTATCATAAAGAGTGTGACCTCAGACAGCTGTATTTTCCTAACACTACTGAAGGAATTAACATTTTCCTTTCAGCTGTGGTCACTATGAAAATGTTACAGAATAAATTACTCACGAGGCAATTAGCTTCCTTTTTTGGTACTAAATTGTTTCTTTGATATCAAAAAAGATGAATGAGTACATGACATAAAGTTAATGTTTGAGTAAAAACTTAAAGTGGGCCTAAACTGACAGGAAAAAAAGAGGAACTCCAGTGAAAATAATGTAATAAAAAAAGTACTTGATTTTTACAATAATTATGTATGAAGGATTTAGTCAGTGTGTGCCCATTGTAAAATCTTTTAGATCCCTGATTTACATTCTGACATTTATCACATGGTGACATTTTTACTGCTGGTAGGTGATGTAGCTGTTGCTTGCTGTTTTGGGAGCTGGACCTAGCTGTAAACAGCTATTTCCCACAATGCAACAAGGCTCACAGACAGGAAACTGCCAGAAGTACCATGATCCTCATAGTTTCTTGTGGGAGGGGTTTCACCACAATATCTGCCATATAAAGACCCCTGATGATCCATTTGTGAAAAGGAATAGATTTCTCATGTAAAAGGGGATATCAGCTACTGATTGGGATGAAGTTCAATTCTTGGTCACAGTTTTTCTTTAAGCCTATCTGGACAAATATATCCATCCAGATAGATTGTGTAGCTGCTCCTGCATGCGCTCCCGCCATTTGCCGGTGGCCCCAGATCAATGAATGGGAATATAATTCCCAATCATCGATCAAAGTCCCCGGCAGAAAAACCGACAGCCTCTTGTCAGAGGATGCGGTCTTTCTGCGTAAAAAAAATGTTTCCTATCCTCTTTCTAGTTCCTGGAAGCGAGATCATTCACTTCCAGGACTTTTTGACTGTGGCCATCTTGTGGCCAAATAGTAAAACTACACCCACATACATTTTGTAATATATAAATACATTATAGTAAAATTAGCTGTTTATCTCCCACACCAAAAATTACCCAAATAAAATTTTAATAAAAAAAATAAAATAAAAAAAATTACAATAAAAAAAACAACATAAATAGTTACCTAAGGGTCTGAACTTTTTAAATATGCATGTCAAGAGAGTATATTAATATAATTTTTTAAATTATAAGCTTGTAAATACTGATGAACTCAAATTGAAAAAATGCATCTTTATTTCCAAATAAACCATCAGCGCCATAAATTGTGATAGGGACATAAATTAAATGATGTAATACCCAGGAGAAATGGGCAAATAAGATGCATAGGTTTTAATTACTGTACCATGAATTAATTTCAAACTATAATGGCCAAAAACTGAGAAATATTGAATGTTTTCCATTTCTTTCTTAATCTTCCTATTAAAATGGATTTAGAATAAAATAATTCTTAGCAAAATGTACCACCCAAAGAAAGCCTAATTAGTGGTGGAAAAAACAAGATAGAGATCATTTCTTTGTGATAAGTAGTGATAAAGTTATTGGCGAATGAATGGGAGGTGAAAGTTGCTCGGATGCATAAGGTGAACATCTTTGTGGGCTGAAGTGGTTAACTTAACTGGGGCTTCTACCTGCTCCCTGCAGCCGCCCTGTGCCCACCCTGTCCTCCAGTAGTCCTCCAGTCCCCTGCAGTGACCTTCTTCCAGACGGTCAAGTTGACAGCCATGGTTTATGCGCAGCCGAGGCCGCGCAAGTCCTTAATCAGGCTCCCATCGTTGGGCGCGTTCTGTGCATGCACAGTAGGGATTTTTTGCGTACTGTGCATGCACAGAGAGCTCCCCTCCATAGGACCACAATCAGGAGGAGCAATGACCAAAGCCGCACATCAGAAAGACTTTAAAAGTCCCACCAAGGCTACCAAGATTTCTTATTATCTCCTATTAACGTGGAATGCTCCTAGTCATGTCCCAGCAACGAAGCAAGCAGGCCTCAATGTGGT